>NW_022987840.1:4067560-4477560 GCF_902827165.1 Trematomus bernacchii | reverse complement strand
GGTGTTACCTTGGTTTATGGTTGCACAACCCAAAAAACATTGTGACATCACAAATGGCAAAATTCTGATCAGGTCATTTTCAGACAGGTTTTTATATAGATGGATCAGGACAAAAATTGAGAGAATCTTTGTTTCTGGAACTTTCCGAATCTCTTAACACAGAGGGGACACATGTTTATGTATATAAGACATGAAAAAGTGGATTTTGCATAAAAAATGTAGTTTACTCGTGATGGTTTCTCCCAGGTTGTATTCCCAACCTTTAAAGAACTCAGAAAATGGAAACTTGAACTACGAAGCAAATTCCATCTGCTGATGAATATCATGGGACATAATCAAAAAGCTTCGGAACATTTTTTTTTTATTCAACAAAAACGTGCTGAAAATACAAGATGCTTCGTTCTGACAGTCCACAAAGCAAAGTCACTGAACAGGAAAAATACTTGTTATTAATAACCAGAAGAGCTGCATTGCCACAGTAACAGAGGTGACACTAAAGAGCAACATGTGTGCAACAGAATTACACTGTTAACTTCAATGTTTTATTAAAACTCACGACTAAAGAAGACCTGCCAACACGAGTGTAATATCAATTTCTCTGGTATTTATATTTCTGAGCCGTGGTCGATTAATAAGCAGATTGATGTGCGGGGTTTTAAAGTCAGCAGAGAGTAAATGGGTTGATTTCCTACGTGCTTAACTGCCTCTAAACAGAACATAATTCTCCTTTGGTTCGTGATCGCTTAAGTGGTGCTCTACTATTTTTAAGTCGGCGTTGTAACCCCTGTCAGTTTCTCTGTTTCCACCAGATCATTTCAATTAATCGCCTTGACTTCAGGTTGAGAATGAATGTGACTTTTCTGCTATAACTACTCCTCTGCTGATTAGGTTTTGACTAAATCTCTCTAATGTGGTTGAGCATGACTCCATCAGCCCATTTCAGTTTGTGCTTGTGTGTGTCCATGTACCGAGTGCACGTGTATGTGCCTGTGTGTGTGTGTTCATACAGTAAGTGCTAACGTGTCTTGTAGTGGCAGACATCTGAGATCCAGTGCTTGCAAACTGCATCTTATATTTCTTTATTGTGAGTTGCTATATTGCAGATCTTTTTCACTTTTATGACACACACACATAATTTGTTTCTACTTAAAGGAACACTTCAACCCCAAAAATGACCATTTGTACATGAATTATTTACCCTCTGTTACCTTGAAATTATACCTCGCATGCTTTTACTGTCACAAAAGCATACACAAAAGTGGGAAAGTGTTTAAGCATTCAACCACAGCAAAACTATATTAAAACAATAGTTTTTAAACTTTCACAAAACCTGTGCAGTACAATCAAATGTGTGTTTATCCAGTCGTACGTACAGTATGATCATTGTTCTTGGAAAACTGTTCTATTCAAAACATCTTGGATTTATCTGCACAATTATTGAGTCTGACAAGGTGAAAGTGTTGGACAGAATTTATATAAATAGGGAAGCATGGTTAAAAAATGCATTACATTATATTAGATCACCATATGCTGTTTTTTTAATAAAATCTTAATCTGAAAAGTAAATTATATATGAAATAGATCTATACAAAATTATAAAATAGAAATAACCAAGTCCAATACATTACATTACTTCACTTTACAAATGTGTATTAACAGTACAGTAATAATACTATTTGAAGGAATGCACGTAGTTTCTTCCCACAACTGCTCTTCTTTGAGTTGAATGAAACACATTAAATACCTTCAACAATTTAAAATGAATCAAAGGCAATTTCTTAAAGAATCAGGCACATTGCTGCACTAGAGTCAATATTTGTGTTGTTGTTGTTGTTGTTGTTGTTGTTGTTAAGACAAATAGGTGACTGCACAGTTTTACTTGTAGGACTCAATGTTATCTCAAGTATTCCTTTCTGTTACAGAGACTCCCCTTAAAAACATGATTATCAGTCTGATACTGTATGTCGGTCGGTCAATTATGTTTCTTTCAAGCCACTTGCTGCAGTGACCTTGTCTGCCGAAGCAAACAATAGAGGGTTAATGTGAAAGAGGTCATGATCTCTAAAATAAACAACAAAGTCTATTGACACCCTCACAATAAATATCCCAGGGGACTTCAGCTGCTCATATAGAATGTTAGTGACTAATGATCTAACTTGTTGACAACCATAACTGAGCTGGAGAGCGAGAAAAAAGTCCAGATTTAGCCGAAATCCCCTTTTTGCATGATTTTACACTACACTCAGTGAGAAAAGTAAAGGATCATTTTACTTCAGAAGTTAAAGAATCGTTCATTGTGGTCTCTTAATATATCATTTCCTGCAGCTGTGATGCGGGACAGATGTAGGACCTCTCTGCTTCAGTACTGATATTGTGAGAGTTGCGATTTGTTCGTTGCTGCATAAAACCACACAGGGTCAGAGTTTCAGTTATGATAATGGAATAATTGTTCTATTTATAAAGAGAAAAAGAACGACCCTCCTTTACTGTATATCAGCAGCGATGGCTCTGGCTCCTTGTTTGACGTCTTTTAAACTGGGAGGGATTACACACTGAAGATAAAAAAATAAGCCGTTTAGTTTAACCTCCACACACACTCACACACACACACACACACATATATCTAACTGTTTCCAAGCAATCCTGAAGCCTCCTATCAGGGGTCTGTCTGTGCCTTTGGCCCGGCTGTTCTCGTTCTCTGCACAATGAAATTACGCCATAGCAAACATCGGCTCATGGAGGCAGATTCAAGGCCCATTTATTTGAGATAGCTTTTAGTGTAATTCAATAAAGGCTTTTTTACTCATTTATTTCCATGGTGAAATTCATGCTGAGGAAAACCAGGGCTGTATTTCCCTCATTAGTAATAATAACCATAATAACAATAATGGCATTAAAAAGCAATCATTTGAAAGATCCTGCCTCAATGTCAGTCTCAGAGAAAATATAGATGGGAGCTGGACATTATTCTTTGGTACTTAGGGGATGCAATTTAGCAAAAGCTTTATTATTATAGCGCCCATTAATGAATTACACATATCAGGTAAAGTACTCTATTAAAAACTGTATCAAAACAAGATTTTTATGTTTCGCTAAATCATTTTGTTTTGTTTGGGTTTCACATATAAGTTTGAAGTTTTGGCAAGATAAGAAATTAGAGAAAAAACTGTAGTGAAATAAAGGACCTTGTAACGGCACACGAAGAGGAGAGGTAGTGTAGTTATGGAAAGGAGGTAAGCAGGGGTGAGGAGGAAGAGGATTGGGTAGACTGCAGAGATCCACCTTCACATCCATTTTCCACCACTGGAGGCCAACAGGCTATCAAGATGGCGCTGCAGCTTACAGACGAAAACTTGGTTCTCTTGCTGATCTGCGGAGCAAGCACAGCCTCCCCGAATGCCCTGCAAAAATAAATATTTGAATATTCTCCGGCACTCCTAAACCAGCTTAAATTGGATCATTTTATTTTGCCGCTTGCCCTTGCCAAAATGCCAAAAGAGTGTGGGTCTTGGCGAGCCTTTCGCGCCCAGGCATGCCACCCCCCCCCAGGCCCTGCCCACCCTCTGCACTATCAGCTGACACAGAGTCTGCCCCCGGGCCGCCTCCTTTCTCCTCGGCCACACTCCTGCTGTGTGAGCTGGCACACCGAGCCCACACAGACACCGGTCTGAACCGGCCATGCGTCCAGAGCGCACCACCGTCATCAGCATCAGGTGACTCTGTCATCACGGCCATCAAAAAAGCAGCATATGAGGAGGATGTGCTGCGTCCTCATCTGGCCTGAAAAAGAGTTTCAACACCGGTTACTGAGGGTGGACTAATGTGATGAAGATGCTTGAGAGTGTTAAAAGAGTGATTTCAAAAATTTCCATTTTCCTGGAAAGGGGGGGACTCAGTAAGCGTATTTAACCATTCCTCAATTCAAACAAACTTGCTTAAAAAAATAGTGTTTGTACCCCTAAACCAAAAACAATATTGTGGATCATTCCACAACAATCATGAAGAATAAAATATGGCTCAGATATATTGAGAATATTGTGAAAACATACGTTTTTATAAAAATAAAGGTAAGAAAATTCACTTTTTTAAAGAAACAATTGTCTGATTACCAGGTAAGAAAATGCACTTTTTTTTTTTAAAGAAAACATTATTTTCTATCTTTTCATATGGTCATCAAATCGCATGTGAAGACTAAAACCAAAAAAGAATCCCAATGACCAGTCTGTGTATCCAATTTACTCCTCTGTTAAACTAAATATTAAAACTAAGACAGTAAGGCAAACTGTTGCACTATGTAATGTAATGAAGCTTCATTACTACAAACACACACAATGTCACATTGTAATCTTCCAAAGATTCCCTCACACACTGTCCTGCTGCTGTGCATACTCACTATGCATTATGTATTAATCCGTATCTGAAAATGATCCCCAGCAAACGCACACTTTCCTCCCGTTTGAGTAACATCTTAAAGAAACTACAGTGACCAGCTGCTTTGGGAAATTACTTTTCCTTTTTATAACGTTAAACTTTAAGGATGTACGTCTGTAGTAGAAATAAGTTGTTCCGTTTTTTAATTGGATTTGTTCACCGTTCCTCTCAGTGCTTGATTTCCAGTCATTTCTCTACAGTATGAACATTATGAAAACTATCAAAGTGAATGTAATATTTGCTTTATTTTATTTTCAAAACAATAATTTCATGATGCCAATGTTTTTGAAAAATCCACAACATTTACTGTACAGTAAAGTCTTAAGTGATGTTTTTTTTTTAATTGATTATTCCTTAAAGAGAGAACTTTGACTCGTGTTGAGTTCAGTGTCAGAGCTGGCCTTCAGGCAGATCTTCAACAATCAGCAGCTCACTCTCCGCCCTGAGCGACGAACGTATTTGCTGCACTGCTGCAAGTGTAAATTAGGTATCGGAGCCGAAACTGTTTTACTGAAGCTCTCGTCTCAGTCGCTGCATTTCAGAGTGGATTACAGCTGGAGTCTCTGCACACAACGAGAAGTGTTCAAACTGAGATGAGAAAAAGGCTCAGAGTGAAACCACTTGCTGCTGGATGTGTTATTGTGCTAGTTCTAAAATTACATTTGTATTTTAATTCACTCTTCTGTTCTTTCTTTTATTCTGAAGTTTGCCTACAACTTCTGGGGAATGTGTGGCCTGCACCTGCATGATTAATATTTAATGTAGCTGATTTGGAAGTAAAAACGTCCATGCCCTTTAATTACTCGGGTCAGTTCAAACTTATATTTATTGCTGCTTTTTTCCAGATATTCCCTCTTTTTTGTGTACAACTCATCAAACTGCTTTCATCAGTTGTCTATAATTGCCTCATTAGAGTTCTCCTAATTATAGTGATCAAGGACTCTTCCATACATATCAGAAAAGGAAAAAACAAACATTTTCTCTACTCTGCAAACGCGGTTTATTAGATTCATTTTTGAACAAATGATCTCGGCGCTCTTCGGCTCATACAGTGTACATACAGTACTGTGATGTATAGCCACTGGTGCTAATCTCCTTTAAAAGGCTGTGTGTTGAACAACTCTAACCTTGTGAGCCATCTGGCTTCATCAGGCTCACATTTCTTCTTTCTATCAAGCAATCCTTTTTGAAACTGAGTAGAGCCTCCAAGATCCAGATGGCTGGTGAAGTTACACGTCTGATCTGCCTTGGATCGGTACAAGTCTGTCTTCACAACCTCAAGGTTTTGGAGGTAGACTGGCCATCCATTAGGGCCACACAGTTTAAAGTGTGTGATTTCAGCACTTCCGTTTAAATACTGTATAAGATAAAGTCCCATTTTTACAAAACGAGATTCACATAAATTGACAGCTGAACATAATTTATGCAAATATTTTGATTATTTAATTTTGTGCATGTTTTCATGTTTGTATTCCTTGCGTGATTACAAAAATATCAAGAAGGCAAGACAAAAAATGTGAAGCTGCATGTTTGCTTGCTGACAAAAAAAGTTGCAATACACTGATGTTATATACAGTTCAGGCTATAAGTAAAACAGTTGTTGCTTGTGAGGTTTTTTTGGTACACTATTTCTCCTCTGATTTGAAGGTCAAACACATCTAGACAGATTTGAGTTTTAATTAATAGTACTGAACCAGAAGTCAGATTTTGGATGAGACATCTAAACATGTTCTCTTTCTAACCAATTTACTTAGACCTTTAACATAGGTTTAGTATAATAATCACAATATTTATTATCAAGAGATTGGGCAATTTCATTCAAAACAAATAACCCAACTTTATAGAATGAGAAACATCTTAAAAATGTGAACGAAAAGAGGTTTCTTCACGCTGTTTGAATGCCTAGGTAAGGGGACAATTTGTAGATTTGTGGAGTGACTCAGGTTGGTGTAGACTTTGCGCTTGCAAGTAATGAGCTAACAAAGATGTGGTGTCAAAATTGAAGTTGTCAGTATGTAGATGTAAAGTAATCTTTGTTTTCTAACCTACAGCATAGTCTTAAGAGTAAAGTAACATAAGGTAAGTTTAATCACCTCATTGGTTTACATGCTAGATAGGTTAGCATTACTAGCATCATTGCTAATAGCAGTTACACTATGGATTGTAGAAGAGCTTTAGCAATTTTTGCTCAAATATTTACGTATTTCCTCAGATAACTCTGTGATTTAATAACATACAAAAATACATGTAGTTTTTAATTAGTGAAAATATTTTGCACTGTAGAGTGATAGATGTTGTTATGAAAACCAATATTTTACAGTGCGGGATATGAATACTGGGTAATATCGCTGTCATAAAACAGGGGGGAGTGGGAGGTAATGAATATTACACCGTCTGGTCTGTCCAGCCCCCCCCCCTTCTCTCTCTCTCTCTCCCTCTCTCTACCTCTCTTTTGCAGCTGTAGCTTCCTCGGGGCAACTGGCTAACCAGATCAGGTGCTAAATTCACTAATTGAATAATTTCACTGGGCTCCACAATGGGCCCCTTTGAAAAGCGCCTGCTCTTTGTGTCTGTCCTCGAGTGACTGAAAGTGGTACAGCCTTTTAAATGAAACAGTAATGCAGGGCTGCTGCAGTGAAGTAATGTAAATTCACTACGATGGTTTTGCTTTCTGTTGCATTGTTTTTAACAGGACCAGCCGCAACGTATCCTGGCCCTCAAGTGTATTGGATATCAATGAGAATCCTTTCACAGCACAGTGTGTTAAAGCTGATCTGTTGAGATTGGATATTTGCCTGTTGTAATCCCTGGATTGACTTAGAAAGTCTGTCATACACTGAAAAAACAGAAAAGTTGACTTTAATTCAATGTAAATTGAAAGCAATCATAATAGTTGAATCTAATATTTTGTATTTAAACCTAATATTATTGCTGTTTCAACTAGCTGAATACAGTTATGTGAAATCTTTTGACATAATAGGCCTACCTTTAATTAAAGTCAAGTTTCAGATTTTTCGATGTACCCTTATTCTTAAAAAAAAAAACACCTATAGAGTTGATACTGTGGAGTGTGGATAATGATTGACGTTTCTGCAGAGTTTCTGTGAAGCCCAAAGTAGGCGGAGTCGGCCACTGCCGTCTCCACAGTCACGTCAGCGTCTTCACCGAGCTGGAAGCCCCAGAGCTAGCTGAGGCTAACAAGCTAAGCTAACAATGCTCAGCAGTGCTGGCTGATCTGTGATGCTAGCCGGCTAAATTACGTCTGTTTCTCCCGGTCTGCACACTATCGGTGCATTTTACGTTGCTTAAGGTAAGCGGACATGAAACTATTCAGCAAAACTATAAATAATAATCAAAGTTTTTGAGTTTTTAGGATAAAACTTCAGAATCTTAAAATGTCTTCCCATTTGTAAATAATTGTGATAAATTCAACACTGGAATCAAGCAAAGATTCATATTTTTGCATGACATTAGTTATTTATCTTTTGCTGACACTTAAAGGTGGGGTAGGTAAGTTTGAGAAACCGGCTCGAGATACACTTTTTGTTATATTCCATGGAATGCTCTTAACATCCCGATAGCAATGAATATCTTAAGTGCTTTGTAGAGATGAGCGAGTCCTGATTCATCCGGATCATTAACCCGGATCCTAGAAATGAGCTGGTCGTGACGAGTCTCCCCTCTCCATTAACCCGAGTCCTTTGAGTCCCACACTTGGTGTGACGTACAAATTAAAACTATAAATTGCGTCACTCGCTACTCTCTTTATAACATGTAAAATCACATTACAACGTACCCCAGTCCATCTGCCTACCCTTTAGCAAGTAGGATAGCTGCCAGAAGTGATCGTTTGGCTCAGGGGAGGGGACGCGGAGCAAGGGGTGCATAACGTGGCAAAAATATGCTGACAAAGACTATGTAACATTTGTAAACATATATTTTGATTATTATATGACAAATATGTAAAATTAAACAATACATTTTAAAGCATGTGTATACAGACAGGACGTAACAATAATAAGACAAAAAAAAAGATTAAAAAAACAAAAACTGAAAAGGAAGTGACGAATGAATTTCGACACCACTACCATCAAATACGGAGCGAAAAGTTTAACCACAAGAATCAAGACTATATGAGCTACCACTAAACAACTCACAGTCTGAAAATTACCATTAATAAAAACCCTGAACGTTTACTTTTCGGTTTAAACATCGTTTTAAGGTGTAAACGTGTCATTTAGAAATGCGCGTTCCCGTGACAAGGGGGGCATTTCATGATGGGGGTGCATAATTTGACACAACACCGGCCCGGGGCAGATAATTGGATGGCCTACCTGCCTGTCAGCCTTCCATCTCGTGCACAAACTTATCTCGTGCCCTCATTGGTCATGTGCACGTTCGTGTGTGTTGGAGGAGGGGCTCTGTAAGGAAGTCTGAAGGAAGGGGCAGATTTTTTTCGGTTGTGTACTTTCAAATTCTAGCCCACTCGAGCTGGTTTCTCCATTCTTACCTACCCTACCTTTAATTATACATTTAATACATTTAAGCCAAGCTAAGAGACATGAGATGGTAGCTAGTTAGTGCTCTTACCTGTGATGCCTCCTCCAAACAGCATTGTAACCAGACTCTATCATTAAAACTATAAGTAGGCCTACCAGCCACTTGACTTGAGACAAGTGGCTGGTACTTTTTACGTAAATAAACTTGTGTATGTACGCTAAAAGAGGTGATGCCCTATCTTCTATAGGCAACATGAACAGTCATGTTTTTAAACAGTGTTACATTGTGTGTGACCACACTGCCATCTTGCTTTTTCAAGACAATCCTTTTTCAAAAAAGTATTTCATCACTTAATATCTCCCTTCCTATGTTTTAATGTTTATAATTGTACTCTTTTTAAATCGGCTCATTTAATACTGCAACATGATACAAAAATAATGTTGAAACTTTGTTTTAAGAATTTAACTTTGTTTTAAGAATTGACCTCAAACATGTTTTATTTAAATGAACCCCTGTGAGGGTTAAGTATTGACAAAACTGTTTGAGGTGGTCACCTCAAAATCTTTAATTTGTATTATTCATCTCACTTTGGATTTGAACCCCATTTACACCCATATTCCCTCCACATATTCTGCTGCTCTATTCAATCCATTATTCTTGTGATCCTTTAACAGTGTATCAGCTTGGATTGGATATTAGCTAAGGCTGAGAGGACAACAGGAAATGCTTTTCCTGATGATATAGGTAGCTAAGATCACTAAGATTCACACCTAAATATCTTAGTGTACATATAGTTGCAGCTCTGACAGCCTGATGCACCAGGACGTAGAAACAACATGGTGTCTTTGGTTATCATTTAAAGTCTGCTAGACATTGCCACCTATTGCCACATTTCTGGAAAACTCATTGTTATTTTACAAAGGACAAAAGTCTTTCTTTTTAACTTTTTCAAGAATTATTGGCAGCAATGGGACATTTCCTTGACATTTTTTTCAAATTCATTTAAATGAATAGCAGAAGTTTAAAATCCTCACAAGCGTTCTCAGGAGTTAATCGCAGGAAGTCAGATTTCGCTGAACGCTACTTGCCCTGCTGAATTCTTGTCTGAGATTCATCCAAAACTCTGAGCTCTTTCATAACTTTCTGTCTACTTCTAAGTTATCTTTTGCAAATGTGCAGCCAAGAGACTCGTGGTCATAGATCTCTTCATACAATCCATCAAAAAAATGTATCAGTCTTTGGCACCCTGCTGGCCTCTTCTCACCCAGATCTCTTTGTCCCCAATTCCCCGGGCTTAGGTTTGATGTCCCTTACTGCTCCAACCAGACCGGTTGATATCAAATGTCTCTTCGCCTCTATTTTCTCAACTCGGGACCATATTTTCGTACTTTAGATTGACCTCTTTGATCCTCTCCTTTGTGTTGGAACCAAGATTATAGGAGCGGGGCGATGTAGGGGGAGAGAAGTTGCCAAGTGGCTGTCTGACGAGCTGCCTTTCCTGGGCTGCTCAAGCCTGAAAACTCGCCGTGCCATCCCCACTTCGGCCCGAGCCAGTCTATATGACTTATGGAGTTTGGGCCCCTCAACTGCCAATCCCACTTAGAGTGCAGTTTTCTGATAAACAAAAGCACATTCAAGCTTTAGCTTCTCATTTCACACTATGTGCTTTGGCTGGAGGCAATGCTTTCCTGGAGCCCCTGGCCTAGAGTCCAAAGAACAGCTCCAGTTGGCTTTCCTTTTTTTTTTTTAAGGGGGGGGGGAGGGATGGAAGACGCCACATGTGGAGGATTAGGCCCAATTTTTCATCCTCCACGCTCTCTGCTCGCCCTCTACAACCAGAGCCATTACTGCTCCCGGTGAGCTGGTGAACCAGGCCCATGGATATGTAGTTGTGCACGTAAGCTTTTTATTTCTACCTCCAACACACACCTGACTCTCTCTCCATCTCGGTCCCACCCTTATCCCCCCCTCCGGCTCTTTTAACCGTGCACAGGGATTGCAAACATGAACACACAATCTCTCTCTTTCTGCCCGCTCTCTATTTCGCAGCTCAGATTTAAACTTTTAGTTTTGCGGGGGCGCGAATATCCCCGGCTATTGTAGGAGGAAGTACTCCTGACTTTGACAAAAGCTGTACAGTTGTGATTCTGAATATACTTACAGTAAAGTTTGCGGGGTAAGCTGACACAGTTTTAATTCCATAAATTGTCCTCATTGTGTATTTGTAGATTTTCACAAACACCCGTGCCTGGCACCCATAGCATACATCAGCAGTGTACATATGGCGCTTCAATGGAGGAACCTGAGCCATTGACTGCAAATGTATTCCATTTCAGAAGTGTATAGCTTGAATAGACTTAACCTGTTAAATGTGTGCGGTGCAGCAGATGGATCGAAGGATGAGAATAAGGTAAACATGATACTTAATGCTCTTTCTAATAGAATTGTCTGGGTTCAGATCTGAAGGCGAGTGGCACCCGTCAAGGCCCTTTGTCTCCAGCTCAGCAGAGATACCAGAGCGGTTATAAGTGATGCGTGTGAAACGCTAGCCGAGGCGCGTGATGACCCAGGGGCCTTGCCTGTTTCAGGGAACAGATGTGCCACCCACTCGCAACAGTTGTACCCTATACCACAACGGCCTTGTGGGAGACAGCGGGCTCGCTGCGGACTGAAGATGATACCTCACTTAACTAGCTCCCATGTTGGCTGCAGGGGAGGGTGCATCTCTCTGAGAGGAGGGAGAGGAAGGGAGAAACATGGAGCGGGTGAACAGCACACATATTTACAGGATCAATATTTACCAAAAATTCTTCTTCGGGGCCAACACCTGCTGCATCTTTGTGTAAAGTAGAGAAGTTTCTGAAATTAATTCGGCTGATCTCTCTTGAAGATTTCATTAACTCCCCTCCCAATATGAACTTGGAAACTTGATCAAGTTATCAAGGCATTAAAGTCTGCCGTAGATTTTTCTCCCCGCTTATTATTTTTTACTCAGACAGCTCATTAAAGCAAATACAGCTAATAATGAACATTTTAAAGGCTCCTAGTACAGACTAATTTTCTTTATTATTTCTTAATCCTTAATGAAGAGTTTCATTTACACCATGCTTAGAAATCATGCATTTCAATGTACTGAAAGTTAATTCATTCCCTTGTAATGCAATAGTTAGTTTTAATTGCTTTTTAATGTATTCGGTTGACTGTAATATTGCAGAAAACAAACTTTGTGTTGCATTCATTTCATTTCCATTTTGGATTCACAGACATTATTTCAGAATCTTTAATGGCTCACTATGATATGCTTCATATTTGCTGGCTTCCCTTCGCAGTTTACTGCTCCCTTTTAAAGAGCAGAGCGACGGAAACATGCTATATTATGATAATTCTGTACAATTCTGAAATATTATTCTTTAATAAAAGGATGTTTTAACTCACAGCTTGCTGTCAGATCAAGGCAGAGATATGTGTTGTGAGTGTTGGCACTGACAAGAATGAACTGTGACACCTAAATCAACAACTCGCAGAAGGACTTTGCCCCCAAATTCATTTGTCAATAGATTGAGTCAATATGGGTTGATCTGTGTGCAGCTCCTCAGCCTTCTGTCTATCCGTCAACACACAGAGGACAGTGTCTGGCTAGACGTCAGGCCATTAACTGCATTATCTGTGCGTCTGTTGTGTAAATGCATCAAAAATCTGGTGCAGTTTTTTTATATTTTTCGTTGCCTGTCCTGACGTCCCACTTGTTTAAGTGAATGAAACCCAATACGACATAAATGGCGTCCAAATTCAGTCTTTATAAGTGAGGTCTCGACTGATTTAATTATACTAAGTGGTAGGAAGCCACATGCGCCATCAAATATTAAAGTGGTAATCTGTGACAGTGTTGTTTGTATTTTCACTCTCTTCTGGTGTGCCCTCACTGCTGCACAAACTTTAACTGTCAGTCGAACAAAGTGGGCGGGGCTTTGATGTCATTTAACTGTGGTTGTTGTATTAAGGTCAGATTTCCTGCCAGTGGTGCTTCAGTTTTCTCAGTTACAGCAAAGCCAGTTCTTCCACGTATTGCGTGGCTGCTAAACTTTACTAGCCATTTGACGGTGGACTAAACAGTTATGTTGCACCCTTTTGTCCTCTTCATGTACCAAAAGTGTTGAGGTCTTTTGCAGGATATTCTGGTAATTTTTCATCCTCACTTCTGCAAATAATGTGTTCAACTAGGCAGAAGTGCTAGACATGGTGCTTGAGATTGACACCAAGCGCTGTGCCATCGGTCTTGTTCTTTGAGGTTTACAGTACACAAAATGGACTGGAACCACAACTTTGGTTGTTTCCTGAAAACATAATGAATAGCTTTCTTTGATGACATATACATGGACCGCACTCTGCCAGTGTCTGCACTTTAAACTGTTCCCTGCCTCCCAGAGAACTAAGAACACATTTACTTATTGTTTAACTCTACCCTAGTATGGCCGTCTGTAAGTGCAGTCTAGAGTTTTCAACAATCGCAATCTTGTCTAGTGGTTTTCCCATCTTCTTCATGTTTTACTTTTTGAACTTTTAGGTTAGGGTTGCTCAGGCGCTTCCAGAAATAATTATACTCAAATATTGATTGTAAAAACTATTTTTTCATCTTTTTTGCCAATGTATTAATTCAGAGTAAATATCACAGACTAATAATTAAAGGTGAGTTTGAACAATATGTAAATATTCAGAGATATATGAAACTTATTGTTGTCCTACTTTCTTAAGATGTATATCGTATTATTAGCTGCATTTATTTACAATTCATTTCAGTTAAGATAGAATAATTTTTTAACAGTTTTTATAATTTTCAGGCAAAAATGCAAACATTCTCCAGTTCCAGTAAATAACTTGTCTGTTTTTACTCCCCTTTATTTGACTAAGTATCTTCAACTTTTATCAGTTGGTTGGACAACATAAGTAATTTAGTCATATTGCATTTGATGTAATTGTGAAAGTGTTTGTGAGTTTTGCATATTCTTTTACCTTTTGACATTTTAGCCAACTTTTTATTGAAATTCTTAACATATTATAATGACAAAAATGCCCCAGTTTTTTGTGTCTTACCTACAAGATACAAATAATCCTGTATTTAAGCAATCGTGAAGCTCACAGATATAAAGCCAGAACCTACTGAAAAGACGATAAACTGGATGTTTTGAACGACAAGCACCCAAACACCGTTCACATTTGAGACAATAAATCATTAGTAACAACCATGGCATCTCTTTCCCTCTCATCCTTTCCGCTCCCCCCTACCCTCTTAATGCCAATCAGAGCAAGATGGGAAGATTCCTTCCAACTCTTGAGATCCAGCATGTGCTTCTCCCAGAGGGGAAAAATTAATTCCTCCTCCTCCTCGGCATCCTCCTCCTCCCTTTTCTCCGCCAAGGTGCAGCGTGCTCCCTCTCTTTTTCTCTCCCCATCTGAAAGAACACAAGAGAATGAGAACCTCTCCTGAGGGGATCCAGCTTATATACTATTTCATCCGCATTTAAATCCTCTGATAAATGCGAATGTGAATGCTTTAGTGGGGAACTTGCGAAATAAAGAGAGATTATTTTCTGGAGATACTAATATTAGTCTTTTGGCATGGGGTAGAGTGAATACGACACCCGAGCGTGGGGAAGTCTATTGATGATGATTTAATCTAGTGTAAGCATTGCTCGTTGTCAAAAGACTGGAATAAAAGGAAAAGGAATATGGGTTGTTTTTTTATTTACATACCTGTGAGAATGATGATCCATTCAAATAGATGACTTATCAGGCCAGAACAGAACCTCCTTCTCCCCACAGGCGATGAAGAGGAAGAAAAATAAGTTAAGTCTCACATTATTCTGACTGAGAGCCGTTATATTGAAAGCTTTTGTTGGCAGGATGTCTATATATCTCTATATACTGCACAGCACAACTTTTTAACTACCTTTAGTTGGCATTTTGTAACAAGTATCCCCATTGTTCCATCCTGTTAAGTTTTAAGTTCTTCAAGAATTTTTGTCTCCTGCGTTTTGATCATCCAGGTACCGAGCAGCCCTTTTTCTTTCCCACTCCGATGCGAGGAAAAGCAACAAACAAATCCTTAAGACACCCATAATAATCTATGTACTTATTATGTGCTCATTGTTCCCCAGGACTGACATTTCTAGCAGCTTCTGTACGAGGAGACGTGAAGGTTTTCGTTACAAATATTCCTTTCAGGATCCGTTAGGCCTTGCTTGTCATCTGGATGAAAAGGAATCGCAGGGATTTTTGTGCTTGCCCTTAATCCCCCTAACTGATGCTGGGAGTGCAAATCAAATCCAATTATAGGCAATGTGGGCCTTCAGCCTCTTTGAGGAACGATATTGGAGACTCTGATGGTTATCTAATGTTTTTTTTTCTCCCTCTGCTTTGAAATAACCAGCAGTCAGTGAGGTCATGGGAGTAGATCTGATATCTCGAAGGACCCCACTGGAGATGCTTTTGCATGTTCCACTTAATTTCTTTCTCTTTTTATATAAAGATTATTAGACCACCAAAGGCTTTTACATGTCAAAAGAAGCACTCGTATGCTAAATAAAGGGATCAAGAGGTACTCTTCTTCAAATTCACAATTCTACATTGATAAATGCAAGTGAAAAAAGCAAGTATCAAATAATCACTCGCAGGATTTTTTTCTAACTTTATTAATGTAGGCTGCATAAGCCTAAACTTAGGTAAAAGTAGTAATACAACATGATGACATACTCTGTTACATGTACAATTGCTAGATAAGTAAGTGTTATTGTTTGAGATCAATATTGTGAATGTATAAAGCTGTACTTGGTGTGGTGTAGTAACTTCATGGGTAATTTAATCTAAAAATCTATCACATTTTATAAACTGATATGTTTGTATGTAATGTAATCAAAATCTAGTGTAAACATATCAATTTATTATAGGGGAGTGATAGCACCTCAACATTTTAAATATGCTTCTGACCACTGGTTGCCAAGATGTTAAATATGCTCATTTGTGATTGGACTATTGTTGATTTCAGTCTTTTGAATCACTTCAACCAATTCAGATTCTCTAGAACAATTCAAACCAGAGATTACCAGTTCATCTGCCAGGTTTTCTGATAGAGGGCCATGAGCAAGAGACTGTGTCGTGTTGTATTCAGAACTGGGCAGCATCCCGTGAAACGGTGAGAGAGTAAAGCTGGGTGTCACTGAATATTAAACAACTTTACCTTGAAGAATTAAGGTCAAAAATCGAAATACAACATGAGCCAATAAGAAGAAATCGTTAGGGTGAAAAGTCCTGATAGGGCCTGAAATACAGATTTTGGATTGACTGACACAAACTCATATCTTTCTTAATCCTAGTTTTGGAGAGCATGGTTAAGAATGTCCCTGTTAAAACTAATCTATACGATTACAAAATATCTCAAACTAAATAAACTACGATTATTCAAATCCCTCGTGGTGTAATCGCACCCAAGTGCCACCATGTAATCTCAACTGAACGTGTTTTGCATTCATCTGCCTCTTTCTTACCGACTCTCCCAGACATCATGTAAATAAACCTTCCTGTGGTGTGGAACGGTGTAAACTTCAGAATTTGCTGCTTATTTTTGTTCATTAAAATATTAATCACAGATTAAGCCCCTTAATACCCAATGGATTGCCATTTTAGAAAACAAATACAATAGTTCCCCCACTCTTTTCTTTGCGGAAACCTCCTGGCATCTCAGGAATCAGCCACATGTTTCGGTGCTGAAAGAAAGACAGGAAAGGATAGAACTGTAATCCCTATCAATGCACTTTAGAAACCACCTTCTTGCTAAAATGTGTGACTAATGGGCACAAATCTGCGGCTTTAGAAGCTGTCAGCGAGGACTGCCGAGGCCGTTGTTCCACTATTCACCGCATAAACGTAATAAACCCGTCCCGTTTGTTTTTGCCATTGCTCAAGCCTTTTTGTCTCTGCTCAGAGCAAATGTACCTTGAGGTCTTGTGTAGGGTTTCTCTTTTCAAGCTGCAGCTCTTCTTTTTTTGCTTCCCTCCTCCCGCCCGGTCTGTTTGCTGCTTCGTGGTGCCGTAATGACATTAAAACACGAACACTTAAAGGGCTTTTGGTGAGAGCGGCATTGTCTGCTGTGAAGGCTTCCAAAAAGAGGCTTTTATTTTGTGGTGGGATTTAATGCCAGTGTGTGTTACCTGATAACATTAAGGCAGAGCAGGGAAGCAGGAATATTCCCTCACTGGCAAAGCTTCAAGAATATTGACCACCAACAGAATTGCAGCTGATGTGGCCATGTATATTCATGTGCTCAGAACGGCCTGATTATAGCTATTACAGAATTACATCCGAGACAGCAAAATTCATTAGCCCTGATTTTTCTTTATCTAGCGTCAGTATGCAGGGGTGACTTCCTGGAGCTGTGCTAGAACGTGTAGCTATTTCTCATCCTGGTGCGCAGAGAAAGTTAAAAAAATATATGTCAATTTCTCAGTTTCATACAGCTTCTTCTATATGATAGAAAAATATATATTTAGTGGAAGGTTTAGTCTAAAATGTATAAAAGGTGAGGTCTCGCACATCAATACTGAATAAATCCCAAAAGTTCCATCGGAGTATATCCAGTTTTTTTTTACCCCGGCAGGTGAGATTTAGTGGATCCAAATCAATTTATGTTGTTGTTTTCGCAATGGCGGTTAAATACACTTTGGGAAATGAGGTGAATGAAACCTATAAAATGAAGTTTGCTTCCAGCTGAATAGTTAATTCAGTGGATCCAGAAAAAAATAAAACATCTTTTTTTTCCCCCTCCCCTCGCTGCCGTATGTGAGGGAGAAATAATGACAGTGTTTCGGCGTTGTTTGATCATCCTTAGCAAATTTGAATGCCAAATTTGTTTTGCAGGTGTTGCTCATGGAATAATTGAGCTGCATAATGTGGATAAGGTGTTGCTACCATACTACACTTAATACGCATTTTAAGCACCAAAACAGCTCCAGCCGGTACAGGAGCCTGAAATCATTACAAGTTTAGTTTTGGAGGCAAAACATTTGTTTTACAACGAACAAAGTTTGTCTTTATAAGGGAAAACAAGATTAGATTAGAAAGACAAAGATAGAATAATCAACCAATTTAACTACACCGAAGACATTAAAAAAGTGACCCACACTGACATAGTTGGTTAGTTTAGCCTACCTTCTTACATAAAACATGACATTGTAACTAAGTACATTGTCTGCTATATAACACGTCATGCAGTTGAAGAATCAACATAACTTAAGGACATTCTTTTAATTTATGTCTTTAAGGATAAAATACTTACATTTTCCATAACAGGAAGTCAGAAAAATCAGCTTGAACATACTTAGATTTCACTTCCTTCTCTGTGACTGACAGCCTATCAGAACAAACCTTACATGATAAACCCCACCCATTGGTTACACCAGGGAAATAAAATAAATGCAAAAAGGAAAATCCAGTCTCTTTCTTAACAAGGTCTGGCTTGCAGTGTGAGCATAGCTACTTTAAGTAGACTGCTGAGCGATTTCACCACAGCTTACCGTAGTATAGGTATAGTGGAGATATGTACACAGCAGAATCAGTCTGCTCTGGTGTCTTGGGTGCATTGTGCTCCTCCTCTTGTCTTCCCAGGCAGAAGCTCTATAAACACACTGAGCCACATGTAAATACACACATGTGCACATGCACGCACACACTCAAGACAATAGCTATTACCAGGCACACCTGGGTTCCCGCCTGCGCCATCCTCCTAATATCTTTTAAATCTTCACATAAGGTATGCCTTCCATAGGGCTTACAATACCATTTGCTCTAATAAATTCTTTTGGCAGCGCTGAGTGCAAGCTGCTTCTCCAAGGCCCCAGGAGGAACATGGAGAGGAGCAGGAAGGGAGAGGCAGCGCAGAATATGAGGATAAATAGTGGGGAATCCTCCAGGACCCCAGCCCTGGTAATCAACATTCTTCCAACTGGAAACATTTTCCAATTCTTCATCTTCATTTAGCTTCCTTACCTAGTAATTCTAAGCAGCGGGCAGCAATAATTTGCACTGACGCCTGAATTGAAAAAGCAGGAAGGGTCCAAATTGAAGGTTTTGGAAGGATAAAGGGAGTGGAGAAGAAAAAAGACAATGAGAGGAGTGATGTGATAAGCAAATGAAATGAATGACGGCGAGTGTTTGTGTAGTCAAGAAGGGAAGGAGCACGGTGTCGGGTACCATGTTAAACACTCCTCACATGGTAAAGTAGCTAATCCAGGCTCCCTCCATCTCAAGCCTCTGTGTGATTACAGCGAACAGTCTCCTCATCGTGAACGCCGTGGAGCAGAGCGGCGGCCCTAGTTACCTCTCCAACAAGAGGCTCATTAAGAGCGAGAAAGAGTCAGGCAAAGAGGAGAGATAGAGAAGAGGGAGGGGGGGAAAAAACGATTTTTAAGTGTTGACTAATAGAAGAGGCTCCAAGGTATTTATTTCTTATTGTTTCCCTGCAAAGTCATTATGCCACACATGTAGGTTCTTCTTTCCGCTCCCCGGCAGAGAGCAAGAGAGTGAAGTACAGAGGATACGTGTGTGTGTGTGTGTGTGTGTGGTGTGTGTGTGTGTGTGTGTTGTGTGTGGTGTGTGTGTGTGTGGTGTTGTGTGGTTGGTGTGGTGTGTGGTGTGTGTGTGTGTGTGTTGTTGTTGTGTGTGTGTGTGTGTGTGGTTGTCGTGTGTGTGTGTGGTGGTGTGTGGTGTGTGTGTGTGTCAGTGTGTGTGTGTTGTGTGTGTGTGTGTTGTGTGTGTGTGTGTGTGTGTGTGTGTGTGTGTGTGTGTGTGTGTGTGTGTGTGTGTGTGTGTGTGTGTGTGTGTGTGTGTCACCCTCCTTCACTCCTACTCTACTTAAAGAGAGAAGGTGATGGCTTGAGGCGAGCCTGGATCTCAAACTCTGAGATGCACTTCTATTGTGGCTCTTTGCTGCTGCAGCATATGAACTGTCACTTTCTACGTTAAATTATAGATTGCCTCTCCTAATTCCCAGCCTGATATTTTTGGCAGTGGGCAGGACGATGCGGACAGGCAGCATCTGTTAGAACCACCGATGAAGGCCAAAAAAAAAAATCGCTTTCTCTGCACCCCTTCGTCATCCGCTCTGACAATGGCCGCTTCACCTGATGTCCTGCAGCCCTCAGAGCAAACTGCATATTATCTTTATCAAAGGCAAAAATACATTCCTGAAGAAGAGAATAGTTTTATCTTCATTAAAAAAGTAATTTAAAGAAACGTTTTGTATGTGTTTTTCACCAACTTTGACATTTCATTATTCTCTAACTTAACACCAGCTGCCTGATTGAGCTTCAGCTCCCCTGCTGAAAATACTTCCAGGTTAAATAGTTTAATGGTAATTATAGTAAAGCAGCACCGTAAAATCTAATATTACATCGTCTAAATACAGTTTTATCAGTTCTCAATTGTCTTAACAATAGTTTAATTGTTAGCTCTGCCGCCCACACAATAGTTGGGCAAAGACAAAACCCACTAATGGCTCAGCAAAGAAGAAGATGAATACAATTAAAAGACACCTGCACACCTCTTCTTCTCTATTTGAATAGATTGCTTTGTTAATTTTGGAAGCAAGTTCAGTCATTACAGAGAACACCTACTGTCCCCTAAGCTTCAGTTTAAAGCATTTAAACATTTATCAGCACAATAGCCTATTCAATTACACTGATAACAAATGCAAAGTAGTGCATCTGTTGCTTCAAACTTTGGAAATACCTTATTCCTTGCTCCAAAAAATAAAACTTGACATTATGGAAGGAATTCTGAAACTTAATCTGAATTAATTTCCTTCAGTGTACGCCTGAGTCTGCCGTCATTAATCAGTCTGTTAATAGTGTGTGCAGTTAATTGTGGAGAGGCGCCCTCGACTGAAATAATCACTTTGACTTTTTAGAGCGTCAAAGCCAAAGGTCAAAGGTGTTTCTGAGGATAAACACTGCGAGGGGTTTAGGAAGACGTGACTACTCAGAGAAAACAGCATACAAGTGAAGCATGATGGGAAAGGGTTGCCTATAGTTACAATATTGTTTTTGACTTGAATATATTTGAATATATTAAATACAAACAACAATTATTTTATTTCATGGTAATTAAAACTGGTTGATTCTAAAATGTGTCATATTTCACAGTTTTTGACTTATTTTGTACATTCAATATTAACACACTTTTAAATCTTACAAAGATATTATTTTCATAAAAATTCACAATGCATTTATATCAAATGCTAGCTGTATTCACACTTTCATAACATTCAAAGCGCTTCAAATAATTCCCCAGCTACTTTCATTTGCTTTACGTACCTGATGGGTGGAGTTAACCAAGGCAATATGAAACTTTAATGATCATGTCGTGTAGCTGCAGCGCAGAAACAAGAATGCAGGAGAGGGAGAAAAACAGAATATGAAAATAAAAAAACAGGAGTCGGGACAAACGCGTGCAGCCGACAAATTCAAGGCATGTTTAGTAGAATGGATATGTGGGAAGACTGGGTGACAGCATGAATAACTTACACGCATGGATTGACTTACAGTTGCTGTTACAGATGGTACAAAATTCATTGCTCACTAAAGTATATATTATTAAATGTAAAGAGGTGTATTACATTTTTTATGCACAATAACGATTAAAAATATCCTTATAAATTAACCTTTGAAACAATTAGCAGAATAATGATGTTTGGATCCAATTGAAAGACAGCTTTGAATAGAGAAAACTATTTTGCACTTGTCTTTTTGCTCTCAATTTTTTACTTGTCCTCTAATACATTTTGGGGCTTTGAATATGTCCTGCTTATCCATAAAAATGAAATTGAGACTCTCAGTTTGTGATCGCTGAGTTTTAGGAGATATTAGTTTGCCTCCTTCCTCTGTGTAAAAAAATCTGTGCATCCTCTGGTTTTTTACACGACACCTCCTGGTAGAGACCGAGGCTGCAGCTCAGAGGCACACACTCACACACTCACACAGTATGGGCTGCTGTGTGTGCATGTGTGTGTGTAGGGAGAGTTTTCGTGAATGCGTGAGGGTCCATGTGTGTACATATGTTGGCAGTGTCTGTTTGTGTCTTTAAGAGGGATACAACAAGGCGGTGTGTGTTTGAAGACGCGTGTGTGTGAGTGTGTGTGCATATATACATACCCCCACTTAGGAAAGCCAACCACCCTCAGTGTCTCCAATGGCTTAGGGCCCTTTTCTCTCTCCCATGGGGGCCCTTGATTGAAGCCAGAATTCCTCCACGTGTGTGTGTGTGTGTGTGTGTGTGTGTGTGTGTGTGTGTGTGTGTGTGTGTGTGTGTGTGTGTGTGTGTGTGTGTGTGTGTGTGTGTGTGTGTGTGTGTGTGTGTGTGTGTGTGTGTGTGTGTGTGTGTGTGTGTGTGTGTGTGTGTGTGTGTGTGTGTGTGTGTGTGTGTGTGTGTTTTTGCGTGTGTGAGAGTGTCGGCCTCCCTGGGATTGCATGAGACAAAAGAGACGCACTTGCCAGCAGCTGTGGAGAAGACAGCAGCATCCCCACCCCACCTAAAGCACCCCATTGGTTCCTCCTTCCACTCCCAGCCTCCCTCGGTCCAGTTAGGCAACTGGATCGGTGATGGCGTTTGCTCAGGAGAAGAAAAGGCCCCTCGGGAGGCTGGAAAGTGAATAAAGGAATACGCAGAAAGAGAAAATAAGCATTTTTCATGCTTTTTTGTGTTTAATGCCATTTCCAAAAATAATGTGGGCCTCAGAAAACAGAAGGTAAAGATTTATAAGAAAAAACACGCATACACATACATGTCCGCACGCAGATACACACAGCACATACACACAGCACATACACAAAGTGCCAGTTTGGGGTGGGTTGTTGTGAATACCTGATTCTTCCCCCTCTTTTTTTTCTCCTCATCTCCCTTTAAAAATCTGCAAATCCATTTGCTAAACAGCTGCACCTCTGTAGTGCACAGATAACAACCTGGGCCAGGCTGGCTTTGCGGCAGCGAGTGGAGGCAGATAGGCCCAAATCTCTGGCCCTTTTTTCAGAAATGCTAATGACGAAGGAACCACTTCCCTGGCCAAAAAAAAAAAAAAAAAAGGAGAGAGATGGAAAGAGAGAGAGTGAGGCAGAGAGAAGGCTCTTGTAGATCTGTCAATTGCTATTTTGACAGATATTTGCTTGTAAGTACACACAGCACTTGTTCCCCGTGTCTTATCTGGTGCTGTGCAGAACACTGACCTACATTACATCAAGCACAATATGATGCACAAACATGCTCTGTTCAATAGCCTGCTTTTTTTTTCTGTTGTTGTTTGTTTTATTTTTCTCACTCCCCCTCTTCTCTCTTTTTCACCTTAAAAACAGATGGATTCAAATGAAATGGCTGCAAATCCTATGAACAGAAGGTATTCTTTCTCAAATAAAACCTTGTGGCTTAAAGGGAGAATCTTCAGACCATCTCCGGATGTTTGATTGCTCCTCAAAGGCCTCAGCAACTGCACTCAGTGGAGGAGAGTAAATATTGGAAATATTGCCACAGCTGCTCGTTCACTCCGTCTCTATCTCTCCCTCTCTGCCTCCAAACAAATTCTCATTGACACACTCACCCAACACATGCAAACAATGGCACAGAATGTATACTGGATAGATAATTATTTTGTTACCACGTTAACAGGTAATTACTTTTTTCAGACCAGCTTCTTCCAGAGAGGTCAGAGTTCAGCAGCCCTGGAGCTGGAAGAACTTTAGTGTCTCACTGAAACACACTTCAGTAAAATGGATGATTTCCAACGTTTTAAATGTAAGTGCATTAGTTGACAGATTGGCAATCTAATCACCAGGGGCTGCATTATATAAACTACGAATCTCTTTATTTGTTTGGCAACCATGGAAGTGTGAGTTATTACCTGATTTAAAACTTTATAATTAGTCGAGAATTTCAACTTTAAAAAAACAAAGCAATACAAGGTCCAACTTACTTTTTGTTTATAAAGCTCTCAACAACATCTCATGGACTTCGTCAGCCCATGGAGTCACAGAGGTTACCACATGTATGGAAATACAGTTATTGTGTTGAGACATTGATAGCTTTTAAAATGAACCCTCACGCTTAAGAATTGTATTTGATCAGGAGGTAGAGTCTACAGATGCCAGTCTACAATAGTAGATGATCACATTTCTATTTATCCAGAGCACACAAAACATTGGCTTGCTAGTCCTAAATGATCTTTAACTAAAGCATACAAATCGATTACTTGACCTATGAATACTTAACAATTGCCTTTTGGGATTTATTTTATAGGGTGTTTCAACTTCCTTGGATTGGCCTCAGGTTGATTAGCTTGATCTGTAACACCTGTCCTTGTTGGTATAAATGGCTTCCAGGTGACTGTTGTTCTCATTCTGAAGAAAGCTGTTGGCTGAAATGTCAATCTTTATATCTTGAAATGAATGAATCAGAGCTTGAGTCTTTCTTTTGTGTGTCTTGTAGCCTACCAGTGCATACTTCAGGCACAGTTGTATTACATATTTGTCTGACAACTAACAAACTTTTTCTGACTGCACTTAAGGAGTAAATATATCTTCAGGTAAAGGCTAACTCATCAACTCTCCAATTCAATTTCTATCTTAGAAACAGTTGATTGATCTGACCCAGATTTCTGAAGCCAGTTAGGATTCGCCATGCTATCGTTTCGTTGCAAGTAACTTTGGTCAAGTCTCTTGTTTTAGCAGCATGAAAATGTAGTGTCTCACAAGTAAAAAGAGCATTTTCGGCAGCTTCAGATGTATTACCGCCATCTTCTCATATTAAATTATGGCAAAGTTGCTGGTTGGTGAGTATCCGTTTACGTCAGATGAGAACTCAAATAATTATCTTGTAGTACTTATAGTAAACATGAAATCGAGAATAGAAAATAGTGTGAATTTCACCTGGTTCATGTTTTCGCTCATGATACGTGACTATTGTCCCTCATCAGTTTGAAAGAAATAAAACATTTGCTGTCAAAACAACCACGTTAGCCAAGTAAAGCCACTGAACAGAAAACCACTCATTTACTATTTATAAATTGTACAAATAACTCGCTTGGAAGATTAATAACAATGTGACCACACGATCATCCATAACCAGCTATTATTTCCCATCACTTGAAGTTTTAATCCTCAAAAAGATAATTACATGTTCTCTTTTCACTGTAATTGTCATTTCACTTAATTGTGTTTTGATATATTGTAGAATGTATAGTTTATTCCCGCCCCCCGATCCATCTTGCATAATTAGATTGTGTCTTAGATTCGATGCCCTTTGGGATTTGACCCTACTTTATTTTGACTGGCAGGTGTGTTATGAGGCAGCAGAAGTGGGAGGTTCGCCCCTGCAAGGCCCCAAGAAAGGTGTGTGTTTGTGTCTATATCAGAGTGTGCATGCAAGTCTGTTAAAGTTCTATATAAAGTTTGTGTAGAAGCTAAAGTGAAAGCAGGAATCATGTTAAACTCATTGACTGTGAAAACTTCAGCAACATTAGTCCTTATAGCACCGTTGTGATGATTGAGGTAGAGGCCAAGGCAATCATCAATCATTTGTATTTGAGAGGTTCATCTACTTATTTATTTGGGTTCCTTTCCAACACTTGAAAGGAATAAGTGTGAAGAGGAGAAGAGTTTACTTTAACAGCCACCTGGACTGAATGTAGTCTGTAGCCTAACTGCATTTTTTCACCCAAAACGTCTTGCATTAAAAAAAATACAGAGAATATGCCGTATGATTGTACAATATTACCTCCCTTTCTGCTTTAAATGTTTATATGAATCAGCCTTATCAAGTAGTCCACAAAAGAACATGTCAAAAAAGCGCGGTGCTGGCCTCATTCAGTACAATAGGCCTTAATGCTGCATTTTAGAGAGGCCGTCGCTGCGTGCAGCCCAGAGAAAGCAGGCAAGACAGAGTAAACAGTTTGTTCCTGTGAACAGCTCGATGCCAATCAGCGATTAATGAGGCGATGCTGGAACCACCGGCTGAGAGAAGTTAAACTGAGCTGAATTAAGGAGCAATATCATCCCTCATGCAGGTGCTCGCCGAACGAATAACTGCTTTAATTACTGTTATTCAATCATTTGCTTTTTTTCCCGCCGCATCCAAATACCACTCTGGTATTATCTCTTTTTCTTGTCAATTTACAAATGCCTATCAGAGACATCCTACCTACATGTTTTGCTCACGGCGCTAAAGCATATGTGACCCCTCAGAGAAAAAGAAAAAAAAGCAAGCATCTCGCCGTCTTGAAGTGTGTATTGTAGAAGAAAGAAAAGCTCAATAGCAAGGTGCAGTTTGCAGAGTCCCTCTGTTTGAATGGGTCCTTATCTTGGTTTACATACTCAGGGTGGAGAGGTTTGTGGGTGCCTTTGATGGGAAACATCTGTGTGTGATATGGGGGCTCGTCAGAGATGGGGGAGGAAAAAGTAGGCGTCTTTGCACCTGCTTCGCTACACTGCTCCACAATGCTTATTATTTCTGCTGGAGGTGCCTCACGTTGTTTGTGCCGCCACAGACTGTCAACATGAGGCGTGTTATATACTTTACATGGAGAATACAATGCTTGTCAACTTTAATGGCATGTGTAAATAGTATATCAATGTCAAAGTCAGTTCTAAATGGTAAATGGACTGCATGTATATAGCAGATAAAGAGTTTGATCAGGTTTGAATGTGTCATGTTATTCAGCATACTCTATTTGTGTGCATATGTAACCGTATCCACCTATTGGTGAAGTAACACATTTGCACTTTGTAAATACCAAAAAAACATCTCCTTTGCTGCAGCAGCTGCTCAGTCCAGCTGATGATCACCAAGGTGTGAAAACCATGCAAGATTGACAGTTTACTAATACATACAGTGGGCCAACGCCAATATGAGCTATTAATGAACGTAATTGTGGATACATTAAACCAAAGCTGCTGATTGACCATACTTTTACTGAGATACTGTAACCCGGCATCTTTTGCCCCATCAAAACTGACATGTATTCATTATTTTTGTCTTCATTTGTGTTCTTTCGTGGGAGAAAAAGCTTTGAAACACCATTACATCATTGTCATTGTCATCACATCTGTTAGTAAATAGACAAACAGGGACAAATCACAGGAACAAATAACCTTGAATGGGGCACCAACCTGGAGGCGGGAATGACAGCACAATAATGTAGTCTCATAAAATAGTCTCATAAATTATCCTAGACTATCAATTTGGAACACTATAATAATTGAATTACTAAATATGAAATACCAGATCAATAGCTAAAGTTGGAAGGATCTATGGATTTCTTTCATCATAGATTGGCAGCAGTCACTCTTGTAACACAGACCATATTTGTATTCCATAAAATAAATGATATCCAGATGATAACAGATGCAAAAACACAATATTCACAATTTCTAACTAGAGTAAGCTTTGTTAGCTTTGCAGGCCATGACCATAGTGAAGGATTTTGCCACTTAAGAGAACTATAGAGTGCTGAAAGGAGAATGACTGGAGGACTTTGTATATTTCAAGGCATGTTTATCGTAACAACTTTACAAGGTGATAATATGTAATTATATCTATAGCTTTTTGTGCTGCCCCCAAGTGGCCAAAAATATATTAATACAGCTTTTTTTTTTTTTTAAAGAATAGGGCCCAGTCAAAGAATGCTTTAACCACGGCAATCAACCCACGTACTTAGAAGAGGAGAACTCAAAACCTTCATCCATTTTTGTATCTTCTTTTGACTGATGTGGTCAATAATAGTCTGGGCTATAAATGCTTTTTCCTACATCGATTCTGAACCCACTCGCAGTCCCATTGTTTCTATAGTTACTCACAGCCTAAAGGACTGATTTATGAGAGTGATTTAACAATGCTTTACCCGTCAGGTTGAACCTGTTTAAGGTATTAAGACATATAGAAACGTTATGTCAACCAATTAGAAGCAAGTGTTGTGGATGGCAAAGGTATTTATTTACAACTGAAGTAATTACTGCTTAGCAAACACATTTAAACAATGTGAGTAAACTCTATATCTCTGTATTATTACGTTGACCTTTTTGACGTGGAGAGAAAATTAATGCGGCCTGCAGTCTCTAGGGAGAGCAGGGGAGGCAGCCGGAGCACAATGGCACCGTAGGATTTGAGGGGATTGACACAAAACAAACGAGGTGATTTCCCTTAGAGTCAGAGGAGGGATCTATCTCTGTAGAGCTGCACACTGACAAGTGCCGGTCCCCGGGGACGACAAATAGAGATGTTACCGCTCCACAGGGAACCAGGCGGCTTCCCTCCTTCATGTTACTAAACATTTGACACATTGAGCAAAGGAAGGAGGAATCTGAAGAGACTGAAAGGCATGTTTTACTTTGTGTTTAAACATAACAATTAAATAATTCTTTTTATTTGACAATTACATCAGATAAAAAAATGTTTCGTTGAAGGCGTATTCTTCATTTGTTGGAGGGAAAAATTGATTATATTATTTGTTTGCGAGAATTTTGTTGTAATGACTTCCAATATTTACCAAATGTTTACCAAATTTGTACCCAGGCTTTAACGGGGGAACATCCTTGTTCATCATTGGGCTGTTACTGGCATGAAATTGAAAGAAGATTGAAGAGGTTATTTCTGTGAATATGTCACAGATGAACAATGTATTAAGGATGCATTTTGTGTGATGTATCCACAAAACTGCAGCCAGAGGAAACAGTGTAAATGTTTGAACCCAAGAAAGCATGCACTGTGACATTATTACATGGCGGACGGCATGCCCATGATTGTTTACTTGGGCTGAGATGCTTCATAAGGAGAGAACTTCACCTCTTTGGTTTGTTCAGTCGCCTGGTAGGAAGTTGAATATATCCAACACTAAAATGTAATCTAGTTAAAAAGAGAAATCATTAGTGACTCAGCTGGTTTGGGGATGTGATGCTCTCACCTTGCTAGTGCCCCACTTTGTGCTTAAAGCTGATAAGAGAGGTATATTTGCAGGTACATTCGTGCCAAGAGTAGCTTTCCAGCATCCATCAATTCAACACTTGATTGACGCAGTCTGGATCTAACTGGTTTCCTCTCTATGACGTGATCTGTCTTTTTGAGACCCTGATGATTTTCCTTTTGGCCTCCAGCCCAACAACACATCCTCCCAGGTGGGCAGGGGGACACGCCCAGCTCTCTCACCAGGGCGTCACCGCATCTCTGAGCTAACAAAGCCCTCTGACTCCTTCATCCCCCCGGAGAATATCTTTCTGTTTCTCTACTCAGTAGCTGAGGACCGAGGAACACAGGCCCGCTGTGCGCCTTCCTGTGTGATCCACAAACAATCACACAATGGCTTCCCCTGTTGTTGTCACTGCATCTTGTTCTGTCTTGGCAACATTCATCTGTAGACATTTTCTCATTGTTGCTTTCGTCTATTGTTTATGGTCAATTTTGCTAAATGAATGTTTATTCTTCTCCTTACTGACAATTGAAAAACTATTTATTTTCCTCATTTTGTAACTTTTTTCTGATGATGGCTTGTTTGTTGAAAATAATTTAAATGTACAATGAAGAATCTTTGTTTCTCAAATCATAAACGCTATTTAGAAAATGTCATCTTGTCTTTAATGCTTCGTTGGATGACTTGATGGCTGGTGCTTGAATTTAGCAAGTCTCTTGGCAACAATGCTTAGTCTTGACAACTTTCATTAAAACGCAAAGGTGTATTCAACAAACATCTTTGTCGAGAACAAAACATCACTAATATTCTGGGAAAAAAACATGTTTGAACTGAGCATGAAGTCACAGTTAACTTTTTAAATATCAACTTACTAAAGTCCCCTTCCAAACAGAAATGTATTTTTCTAATTGTTGCTCAACCTGTTTGTTTAAGCTTTACCTTTTAGAAGGGTGTCAATGCAGACTTTGACACATTGTCGTTTTGACAATAATAAGCTGAAGGGGCTCACCTTAAATCTTTGTTTAAGACATGTACCTCAAGCATGACTTTGTGATATCAAAGTAGTTTGGAAGCTTATCATGGTCCAATATGCAAGTTACACAATGTGATGTGGAACCGTAAAAACACCCTGGTACACTTCATGAGTATGAACATTTTTGTGTCCAACAGCCTCAATTTGGAGGGAAAAAAAAGATTTTTCATTGTTAAACAAAGTTATTTAACCTTTTTGTGGAGAAAACACATATGACACATATATGAATATACTGATTAATTACTTTTTGGAAACAAAACCCAGAAACAAACAGCTTTTACTTTAAATAACTTAAGAGAGACACACTCAGCAGTTGCCCCACTGACAAAGAAAGGGTTTTTCCACTAAGGCATTTCCAGGGTCAGTTTTGAAATGTTTCCAAACCATTTTTCTGCAGTTTCCACTGCAGAGGCGCTGGCACTTGGCTCAATAATTGGTTCAAACTGGGCACCAACATTTTGCCACACCAGCACCAATAGCTCCCACATACAGAATATCCAGCCCCACTGGTCTTCAACCTTCTAAAGTTCTCCCACAATGCACTGCGGCTGCTCTATTAAGCTTCGACACAGTGGTACTGGGCTACTGTGAAGCGAATGCATTGGGCCAATTCTACCCTCAACAACAGGAGAATTTGCAGCAGCGATGTATGCCAGACATTGACATCCTTCAAACAGTTTTTTAGGAGCTTCACAAGTTCCTCCAACTTAAGACCAACACAAGCCCCAGTTCGGAATTTTAATGGGCATCTATTTAGTAGGAAAGGGCCGGAGTGGGACTTTTTTTAGAACCACTGTAAGAAAATTAGGTTGATTTAACTGTGATATAAAAGTGTTACAGTTCAACGCCACAAAAACAGTTTCAGGATTATTTGCCAGGGAAGCAGCTGTGGGTTTTGTCTATTGGTGAAAGTCCAGATTAAAGCTTTTGTTTTGTGGTTTTGTAGCTCAGTGACTCAGGGAGAGGATTATTCGTTTTCATCAATAGTGAGTGAACCATATCAGATCACAAACATTATTGTAGATTTTTTTTGATAGGGTTAGTGTTTTTGTTCCAAAATGTAATCCAACCAGTCGCCTAAAAATTCAGTATTTAATTTATTTTACATTTCTGTTTTATGTTGCCAATTATGAAGTGGGGACACTGTCAAATTAAAAAAAAAAAAATGTTCTCTTCAGCCAGAAAACTTTTAGAATTTCGGTATGTGCCTGTGAGTTTACTGACCATGTTCATACTGTAGTCTTTGACCATTTACTTGACCAAATGAAATATTAAATTATAAACATTATTTTTAAGACGATTGTAAGCAATCATTGTACTGCACTTGTAGCATCACATTAAAATCCTCTATATTTGACTCTTATATTGTATTTTATGTGTATTTTATATATATTTGTCTTCCAGTCGTTTACAGGAGTGAAACATTTGAATAATTTGATGCAAAATAGCTTCTACTCTTATCTAACAGGAATCAGACAGTCTTGCAGCATCTGGAAACCTTATTGTTGTGTTTTTTACTGTCCGTGTGCTGCAGACTAATGGTTCCATAGCACGAGGCATCGCTGCTGCTCAAGCATCAGCGTTGAGCGGAGTAATGGGTCCATAGGAGGACAGGAATGAGCCGGGGCCACTGCATGCTGGAGGCCCAGCAGTCTTCCTCATTCTGTAGAGCAGTGTTGCACAAGCCTGCTGAGAGTACAGTGCCATTACAGCTCCCACAAACATGTGGAGACAGGGGCTCCTCATTTAGCCAAACGATCACTTAGCTCCAAAGCTGCGATGAGACGCCACAGCCCATGGAGAGCAAGAAGTGTTTGAGGAGTTATTCAAACATTTGCAAAGCCAATAACTCCACTAAATCTACCAGGATGCCTCATATTTACATTCGATTCTCTGAACCCTCCCCCACAAAAACAATAATATGGCATCTAAAAAAAATTAGCCCTAAATAACGTAATGGCACCCTCTTTGAATCACGGTTGGTGTCAGGTTTAGACATTAAGCAGAGTGGGTTATAGATGGAACTTTATTAAATGTAATTGTGCTGATGATGGAAAAAGAGTTTGGCAGGCATTATGGGGAAAATTGCAGAGATTATAAACTGAAAAATGACAATTAAATATGTTAACCCATGGAGCAGTCAATCACCCACAGGGGTCATCTGTAGATGTTCCTTAAGTGCCTATTTTGATTAACTCTCAACAGAGACCACTGGTTCTGTCATTATGTCTTTCATTAAAAACACTTGAAGTCTTTCATCCTGTCAAGTGATTGTTTTGTTTATTCAGAATCAGATCTTTGTCCTATGTCATCTCAGAGTATTTTGACTGGCAAGAAAAATAAGACAAAAATGTTTTTTAAAGTGGTAACCAAAAACTTCCTATAAAACAGGACAACACAGTCATACTGCTGCTCTGAGCTTTATATAGTCAAATACCAAACTGCAATACTCAAATCTATGTCAAAAGAACTGAGCATCCAATGTTTGCTAATAAATCCTCCTGGGAATGACTAAATAAATGCATACATTTTAGAAAGGTTTCCCAACTAGAAACTTGAAAAACGAGTTGCAGTTGTATCGAATACATTGTATAATGTGACAACATATTAAACAAAATATCAACAAAGCAACATTTTTGCAACTAACATTTAATGGAATTTGTCTGTTCAGATAAAACGTGGGTCACACATTTAGACACCTTTTTAACTCAACCCTTCTCTTGCGTTTCGGGTCAAAAGTGACCGAGTGACTTGTTTTTGATCATAAATATTGTGTTTTTCATCCAATTGCCTCAAGACCTTATGACACACTAGGCCTCTGAACATATACAATTGATGATCACCACTTGCATTGATTTTTTTAGTGATGTATTCAACACCGATGTTTTCGGTCAGAATTGACCGCCATAGGAAATGAACACACACACACACACACACACACACACACACACACACACACACACACACACACACACACACACACACATGCACACACACACACACACACACACACACACACACACACACACACACACACACTTCTTATGCTTATGTCCCTCCACACCTTCCAGACAAAACAATGTACTCTAAGTTACGGGAACCTCTCACTTTCTCGCGCTGCATGATACAATGTATCATACCTTCTCACAGGTGCGAGCTCTGTGCCCCTCGAGAAAGAAAAACCTCTCAATTTCTCGCAGTAAATGCCCCTCCATTACTGTCTCTCATGCAGTTATATTTGTGCCTTGCTCACATTTGACTCATTGACACAATGAGTAGGCGACCGATTTGGCGATTTTCTGTCAGAGAGGCTCTGGACAAATGTTTTGAACCAGATGAAGAGGAGATTGAACCAAACATAGAGGACGATGTCTCAGAAATGGAAGACAACAGCGATCCAGACTATGAGCCTGACCAACAGTCAACAGACCAGGAAGAGGCCCCTGAGGGAGAGGCCCCTGAGGGAGAGGCCCCTGAGGGAGAGGAGCCCTGAATATTTATTTTTCTTAAATGTTCATTGAGGAAAACAGTATCAGTATCTTAATTTATATTCATCACAGTGAATGCTGAACTTGATGGGCCCACCAGTGGTTCCGGACCCTATACTGTAGTTGAAAGTACACAATGAAACACTGACTTGCTTGTATCAAATCAATACATCCCATACATCATTGGAACGAGAAGAATCTCAGCTACAACACCAACTAACTTTCCATCTCCAGTAAACACAGCCTACAAGGCAAGCATTTTTATAATATACAGTAATGTACAGTAAGCACTATCTTTGAACTTACTGCAAAATTATAACATGAAATTCACCCCTTGATTCTACTTGCTTTGACTGTTGAAATTAGATGTCAACAATCAAAATTGGATAAGGGGTTCCAGAGATATCACTGTGCAAAACACACCGGTCAATTTTGACCGAAAATAGTATGGGAAGGGGGGTATGACCTAACGCAAGAGAAGGGTTCAATGAACAAATGAGTGTCATGTGTTGTTGAATATTTTACATTTGTTTTCTGTGCTCACAGGTTATTTCTGTCTTACTTTATTTCCACACATTTTGGATTTTTTCATAAATCTTACTGTGACACCTCACATGAAGTATTCTGTGCCCCAGATTTCCCAATTGGGACACTCACTGTGCAGGAAAATACTATTTATACTACACCATGTTGCTAAAATAATCTCTTGGAAAGACAGGAGGACATGTTTTTGTTACTAAATAGAAACACTTTTGAAGATGTACACCCAGCAGGACTTGTATGTTAAAATATTTATGGAATGACATTTGGATTTGTTTTCCATGGTGGGTTCTGTGATTTATAAAAGATATATATTTTCCTTTAAATTACATGTTTTCTTGTTATACTGGTGTTCTACAGTAAAATAATATTATGCTATGGTATTGTGGGTATTATTTAAGGAGGGCTTGGGTAGGGCTTATTCAAGGATTGATACTGTCACTCAACACACATTCTCTGCACTCACCAATAAGTAATAGCTAGGACAGTGACCCTAAGCTTCAAACCAATGCGCTCTAGGGTTAGGGTTAGGGTTAAGTCTAGCGTAATATTGGACTTGTCAGGGATGGCTCATTATAAAGCATAATGCAAAGCACCAACGAGTGAAAATTAGTCAAGCTTGACTAATATATCTGAACTTCTTAAACTTGAATATTTATTTTTCTCTAAATGTTCATTGAGGAAAACAGTATCAGTATCTTAATTTATATTCATCACAGTGAATGCTGAACTTGATGGGCCCACCAGTGGTTCCGGACCCTATACTGTAGTTGAAAGTACACAATGAAACACTGACTTGCTTGTATCAAATCAATACATCCCATACATCATTGGAACGAGAAGAATCTCAGCTACAACACCAACTAACTTTCCATCTCCAGTAAACACAGCCTACAAGGCAAGCATTTTTATAATATACAGTAATGTACAGTAAGCACTATCTTTGAACTTACTGCAAAATTATAACATGAAATTCACCCCTTGATTCTACTTGCTTTGACTGTTGAAATTAGATGTCAACAATCAAAATTGGATAAGGGGTTCCAGAGATATCACTGTGCAAAACACACCGGTCAATTTTGACCGAAAATAGTATGGGAAGGGGGGTATGACCTAACGCAAGAGAAGGGTTCAATGAACAAATGAGTGTCATGGGTTGTTGAATATTTTACATTTGTTTTCTGTGCTCACAGGTTATTTCTGTCTTACTTTATTTCCACACATTTTGGATCTTTTCATAAATCTTACTGTGACACCTCACATGAAGTATTCTGTGCCCCAGATTTCCCAATTGGGACACTCACTGTGCAGGAAAATACTATTTATACTACGTACACCATGTTGCTAAAATAATCTCTTGCAAAGACAGGAGGACATGTTTTTGTTACTAAATAGAAACACTTTTGAAGATGTACACCCAGCAGGACTTGTATGTTAAAATATTTATGGAATGACATTTGGATTTGTTTTCCATGGTGGGTTCTGTGATTTATAAAAGATATATATTTTCCTTTAAATTACATGTTTTCTTGTTATACTGGTGTTCTACAGTAAAATAATATTATGCTATGGTATTGTGGGTATTATTTAAGGAGGGCTTGGGTAGGGCTTATTCAAGGATTGATACTGTCACTCAACACACATTCTCTGCACTAACCAATAAGTAATAGCTAGGACAGTGACCCTAAGCTTCAAACCAATGCGCTCTAGGGTTAGGGTTAGGGTTAAGTCTAGCGTAATATTGGACTTGTCAGGGATGGCTCATTATAAAGCATAATGCAAAGCACCAACGAGTGAAAATTAGTCAAGCTTGACTAATATATCTGAACTTCTTAAACGTTTCCGTTAAAACTGGTTGGTAAAAGGTTTATGTTTGTCTTGTTTAGATTGCTGAGGAACCATTGTAACAGCTTTTACAACTGACAGAAAGGTTGCAGAAAAATAATACAAAGACATACATTAGTATTAGCAGCCAATTACACCGCAAACAATCATCCTGCAAAATCTCACCAGTGTGAGTGTGTGTTTAGACAGCATGGTGGGTGGGGTGCAAAGGAGGTAGGGTTGGGTCTCCAGCAGTATGTTGAACCAGTGCATAAAAAAAGACCATAACTAGACAAGATCACTGGTGTACGAGAGTAAAAACAGAGAGTGAATACTGCATCCACTCCACCATTATGATGAAGCCTCCCAACATGGCGGCTGTAAGGCGACCAGAAGCACAGTGAAAAAACATCTATTAGGCTAGTAATTGCAGCACGATTAGCAGACGTTCTGTTTGGCATGGTTTTAGGTTTTTCTGCAGAGTTTGGAAGAAATACACCTACTGGTGCCTCCTGATACAATAGAGCTGCCTCGGCGGCCATACATCCTGCATGTCTTACTCCCTTTTCCCCTCTTTTTCTCTCTCTCTCCACCCACCCCCGTGGGTCTCTCCCTCTATCAATCCTTCCCCCTCCTCTGCCTGTCTGGACTGGGACCAGCTGGCTTCATTAGGGGCCTCCTCCATTCCACATTGCCTGGTTTTGTCTGTTGCACATTTTTCGACTGTTTTATCTTAAGCGCTGTCCATCCCTGGACCCTCATACATATTTTCTTGGCATTTCTGCATCCACACAACTGGCTTCTAATGAAACAATCCATGTGGCCATTGTACAGCTTTTCTTTTTTTAATTAATCTTTGTGTCTGCCACCTCTTTTTTTCATTTTTTGGATCCTCATTGTTTGCAATCATTGGGAGTGAATGTATTTTAATGGCTTGAGAGAGCGGCTGTTGGATAGTCAGGCACTAGTTTAAAAGAATATCGTAAGACGAACACTACCTGTGCATTTTTTTACTTTGATGTCCTACATCATCAGAGGAAGTTAAAATCATTTCATAGCTATAATTATTCCCAGAATACTCTAAAACTGTTTATAATGCACTTCTTTATCTACCAGCCTTTATAAAAAATCTCTCTAAATCCACAAAAGTCTCTTAAAAGCTCAGATTCTAGCTGAGAAGCCAAAGCCAGTACTTTCTGTCACTGTGTTTCTGTTTGACTGAGCTCTCTGGTTGGATGAAACCCTTCCTTGATAGATACACCAGTGACTTACTCACCCTGCTTTTTCCAGTTTGTCATTATTTGGTTTGGAGGGATAACAGGACTGGTGACTAGACTGCAGATGGTTCTGTTGATTGTTTCTTGATAGGGTAAGGTTGATAGGCAGATGGCACGAGGAATAGGCTAAGTTTTCATTGTATAAGCCTTAAGTATAATTTTGAAGAATTTCTTGTTAAACTCTGGCTGACAAAATAAACATCAACAGGACTCAAGAACACTTGGATGCTCTCCTGCCCTTAGGCCTCCCTAAACACAGACGTCTCCTCATCAATTATTACGGATATGATGATGCTCTTTTGACATCATTAAATCCGGACGTTTATTTGCACTTGCTGCAAGTGAGGCGAAATTATGGATCCACCAGGGTTTTGGGCTGAATTCCCTTGATTGGTCAAAACAACAGTGGTATAGATTAAGCTAGCCTATGAAAACAATTATATGTTCTAGCAATCAAGAAGCTATAGTCAATTTTTTTGTATCTACATCCATTAACAATGTATCACATGAATACTGGTGTAATTATCACTTGGCTTTTAGGACATTTTTTGATACCATGACCCATAACTTTTCAGTGAAAAAGCTCTTATAAACAGAAACTACAGTTCCTGCTCAACACCAAACCAAAGATATTTAGATAATAGGTGGTTGGGGTTGGGTTAATGTTAAAATCAGGGTATGAAGATGTTTACAACTCCAATAACACCTTGTCAAAATTGGCCTGGCGATTGACCATAAATGCAGACAAGGGCAAACAGAACATATAATATGTAAAATCCCTAAATACCATGTTTTACAACCTAAGCTAATGAAATAAAAAAAGAGATACATACAGTAAATATATGGTTTAATTCTGAATTACCATGATCTTAACATCACTTTGAAAAAGCTAATGTGTTTGTGGTGATTACCTGAACAAACATCTGTCATGCAGGTCAAAGAAAAAACAAATGAACAACAGATTTCAAATAAGATGTATCTTCTAATACTGTACCTTCTAAAACAATAGACACAGATTTCTCTCTGGGTCTATTTTTGTTTGCTTTGCTTCGTGCATGAGGCTGCTTGGTGGAAAGATTTAATCTGATTCTTTATTTATGGTGTGTCATTATTTATTTATTTGATTATTTTGTAAATTATTTATCTATTGAATTATTAATTCTTCTTCATGACTTTGCCTTCCATTATTCATGACTTAATTTGAGATTATTGCATCAAGATGCGGCATTGTTGCAGTGTTGGGTCGCCTTTTCACATCAAGTCAGACAAGGATATTAAATCTACTTCTCAGGCGATTTTTCGTTGAAGTGAAAGAAGTAGAAAAATTATCCTGAAAGCTCGCTATTAACATACAAACTGTCGTCACGCTAGAAATAGGAGGAAGGATTAGCTTCATGACAAACACTGAAACACCCATTTGATTGGATGTTTTAAGACAAGAGCTGTAGCAGAAACATCAGTATGTTCTACAGTGGATACAGTAATGGGAAGCCAATGTGGAGGAAGCATGTTTTAGTGCAGAGGTGTCAACCATATGGCTCAAGGTTCAGAAATGGAGAGTCTTTTTTTTTCTCGTAATTTTTTTTAACTTTTTGTTGGGAAAATACTGAATGTATTCTTCCAATATCAGAGTAGCACATGATAACAAAGGCCCTACGTAGCTGTGTACGTAACAGGATGTATGATTACCTAGAAGAGCGTCAGGACGTACTGTTTTAGGAATATGATAGCTATGTGACAACGATTAACATGATGATTCAGCCTCTATGGAGACAGACATATGACAAGCATGATCATTTCTGACGTGGGTCTTAGCTAATCTAAAACTAAACATTGTATACTGCTTTGAACCGGTATTCCTGCATCCTGTGACTGTGTAACACCCTCTCTTATATATCAGCATGTGAAGGACACTGTTCTAGGAACTAGTCGTACCATATTCTCTGTATGTGATGACTACTTCCATTCTTGCAAGGATAATAAATACATGTATCCTGATATTGAAGCTCAAGTCGGTGACAAGTGATATTTTTAACAGTAACACTTTTCCTATTTCTTTTTAATTTGGGGTAGCACTGTCCTTATAAGAGTAGCAGGCCCTTTGCTGAATACACTATTACAGATCCCATGTTTTAACGTCAGTCTTGGTGACATAAAAAGTGTCAAGGTTACTATTAGTGCGCGAGCGGCCAGTGGTAAAGTGTGGACGCAGATTGGGGGGTTATTGAAGAACAATTATCTGATTGATGTCATCACACAGCTAAACTGGTGGTACAAGAACATAATCGTGACAGTAATTGTGTCAACAAAACTGATTCCGTTTCCTTGAGTTTTTGCTTATTGCATCAAACTTTCATTAGACTCCTTTGATAAACTATGCAGGCTTCAGTTATGATCTTAAACACTTTAGAATAAACCATCCTGGATTGAGATCAAACATGTAATAAATAAGATGATCTTATCAGAGATCCACTGCCTTTATTCACTCCGTATGTATATCCATTAACTCTTTGCTTCTGCTCTATTTTTATGTAAATCTCTAATCTGTATGAACCACAACATTACGCACACAGTATAAATAGATTCTATTCAGCAGATTTTTAATCCACAGATGAAACAGAGAGAAGAATGAAGTCATCTGGGCGCATTATGTATGCTATTGTAGGAGCATTATTTTAATAGGGACGTAGAAACTTTTCACACTTTCTCTTATTTCTATTAGTCACTCTGCAGTAAATCTTCACAATATGGAGGCGTATGTCAGTGCTGCATATACAAGTGAGTGTTGAGAAAAGCATTGACAAAAAATACCTTTAAAATGTAAATAAAAGACTGTGTGCTCTTTCTAAAGCAAATCAATTTCCTTGCTTGTTATGTAAATGTAAATAATCAAAATGTTGTGGGCTCTGTTGCTTTATCAATCAGTTCTTGAATAGCGCTCTGGAAAGACATCCTGAACACTGATAACATAATCTCTGTATCAAAGAATATATGTATTCTTTGGGACCTGGTACATTTGAAAAGCCCAGTGTTTTGCTGTACGCGTTATTGACAGTTCAATTCATATCAGTCGACATCTCCTAAGCGCTTCATGCCGGATCAAGACTGCCGTGTTATCTGAATTGGAAGTGGGAAACTAAAGGAACCTGTCATGTTGCATTCAGAGGGAAGAGGTGTGTGCATCAGAGTCTGATGTATGTGCTGCAGAGATAACAGTCCCATAGCGGCGCACTAGGGCAACAGGAATATTCCTCTTCATCACTCCAGCTCTGCCACTAGTACTGTGACACAGATAATAACTGTTGTTTGCAGCCCGTCTCAAAGCAGCATCATCCTCTTAAAAGCTCTCAGGAGCCGCTCTGTTCTCCTGCAGTACTGTGTGTGGCAAATAAGGTTGTCAAATGTGTTTTTATCAGAAAGATCCAACAACACCACAGTATATGTATTTATATTTCACCCACATTACATCCAGATAAAGTCACTCTTAACACCTTTAGAACAGGCCAATAATTAAATGATGAATCCTAAAATAACATACCAAAAAACTTTGCTAAAGAATAAACAAATACAAATTACACAATCAAATTAGAAATTAAATTAAAAATAAATTAAATTTTATTTTATACATTTCTTCTCTCACTAATTTTATAAATTAGACAAATAGTTTGGAAGTGAGATCTGAGTTAATTTAAATGTTTTTTTGTACAGATATCCTAACTAAATAAAGAGACCATGCACCATATACAATCCAATTACATTTTTCAATTTTATCCAATAAAACCACTTTTAATCTACTTAAATCCTTTGTATTTACACTTACTATTTGCGTTTATCAAGTCTTTTGTGTAAAATGTCAAAACATTTTAGCATCAAGTTTTCGTCACAGTATAAAAACGTATATATTTATTGCAGCAATAATATATAATATATTATAATATAAATGAGGAAGTACTGTATTATGAATTCAAGCTTGTTTATTCTCATAGTTTAGATTACGCTTAGGTTTTTATCTAAAGTCATTATGTTGACAAATACATTTCTTTGGAATAATGCATTATTTATAGTGTAACCTGGAATTTTGCTTATTTAAAAAATGTTGTGTGCACAGAAGTGTTTTTAACCTGTTTAATAGGCAGTAGGGCATCAGTAGTATGGATAAAGAGGTGTGGATCTTGGGTTTGAAATAAGGAAGTGTTACCTTGTGTAAACAAAAATAAAATGTCAAGTTATGACTTAAATAGGCTTTTTTATGTCCAACATTTAGATTTTCTAGGGTAGCGCCCCCATAAGGCTAATTAAGACCATATTTAATGAGGACATTATCTAACATACATATGACAAACAATGTTTCAAACATCTACATCTTCAAGGAAATGTGCATTCAATGAAAATAAACTGTTAATAAATGCAGCACAGGTAGTCTGAGAAACGTTTTCTCAAGGGGCTCTTTATGAGTGACAGGGGACTCGGGCTCTGGGGTCCAAACACCCCTCACACCCACTTCACATACAAGCCTCATGTGCTTCGTATGAACGCATGTCATTTCACAAACATCTGCCTTAATGAGGCTTCCCCCACACTTCTCCCCTTAAACTTGTGATTGACTTGACTATAAAAAGTGGATGAAACTGTAAATCACGAGACGTATTGTAAAATGTACTTCTGTCTTCCGTAATGAAGCAGTCATTATGATTATTTTATAGGACTGAAGTTTTTAAAAACTACAAGAATGCATTACTCTGCATAATGAACAGATGTTGTGGCAACAAGCACATACATTATGCATAAAAAATTATTTCAATTTTGATTGTAGACGCTGATTTATTGAGACAAGTCTAGCTTACAACAGTAATGGATTTAGGATGTGCTTTTGTTGTGTTATTTCCATAATTAATAATAGGGAGGCAGCACATTATATATGCTTTGTATTCATAAAGATGAGAGGGCTTGAGTTATAACAGATAAAATACTGCTTGCTGAACTTTAAAACGACACCAGATTAATTATACATAAAACTAAACTCTTTTGAATGAAAAATAAGAGAAAATTCCCTTAATGCCATACTGCTTGTTGTCTGTGTTTTGATATGTTGAAAGAGAATAACTCAAGTAGATAACATAAAAGGAAGTAAGGAAGATAATTATTCCAGCATGATGCACTGTACTGCACAATGACTCAAAAGGAAGCCAGGCTGCTTCATATACTATATCTTTATTCTTCACTGTCAACATCAGGAAGCACTCGACTGAATGGAAATACAGTGAGAGAGCAGATGTATCCCACTCTGGTTAAGTGTAGGTTGAATATTTTCAAATGCTCAGTTGTTAAGATTTAGAAACAAACTGTGTGTCGTCTCTGTGTTGGCTGTTATCATATGTCTGCATCAGAAGTCACCTACATGTGGACAACCCTGTCTGTATTCTCTGTACATGTATATGCCCTCTGATCCTGTATAAGGATATAGTATAGTCTATTTTTTGTTATTTCTACAAACTGTAAAAAAGTCAACTGCAGTAAATAGTCTCTTTATTTTGTATGAATGTAAAGCTTAGAAAAAAAGCATTATTTAGTACTTCTCAGTAAGTTTAATACAAAACAGCAGTACCTATTTAATTTAGGAAATTACTTTTTTTTATGTTGGTACCTCTTCTTACGTAATTTTAACATCCTTTAAAGGTAGGGTAGGTAAGTTTGAGAAACCGGCTCGAGATCGCTAGAATTTGAAAATACACAACCGGAGAAAATCTGCCACTTCCTTATAGAGCCCCTCCTCCAACACACACGAACGCGCACATGACCAATGAGGGCACGAGATAAGTTTGTGCACAGATGGAAGGCTGACAGGCAGGTAGGCCAAAAGTACGACCAATCATTTTAGCCGGCCCGGCTAAAATGATTGGTCGTACTTTTTACAGTACTACGGCTTCCACAGATGACATTTTTTTATGGATTTTTTGTCAAAGCACTTCAGATATTCATTGCTATCGGGATGTTAAGAGCGTTCCATGTAATATAACAAAAAGTGTATCTCGAGCCGGTTTCTCAAACTTACCTACCCTACCTTTAAGTAGGATACAATAACACTTGATGAGAGTACAAGGGAGTAAGAAAGTTCTGAAGAATATTGAAATACAGCTAGGAAGATGATGCCCTTCTTAGAGTGTTTCAAATGAAAGAGTGACATAACTGAATGCATATTTGATGACAGTTTTGTTAGACAGTCTGGGCTTGATTTGATTAAAGCTTATGCTCTTGTTTTTATTTTATGATCGAAATTGTCACACCAAAACATTCCTTTACTAGTTCCTTCTCTGAATCAACATTTTTGACCAATAATGCTGAATCTCTCAATGCTAAAAACACTAAACCCATGATAACCCATTTCAAATCATAATTAAAACCACAAAGTTAAGCATTGTATCCATCATATGAGAGCGGACAACAATGACTGGCTAGTATCCAATTTGTAATCAAAGTAATATCAGCCTGATAAATAATACTTATATATGCTGCATATGATGAAATCTGATGTTCCTGAGCTTTTCATTCGTGGTGCACAAATGATGAATTGCATAATTTGAATGGTAAATCTTGAATGGGGAAATTAATTTGCCTTACTATAATGTTTTTTATCTAAATATGTCCATGTGGCTCCTCATCCTCAAAGTGCTACAGATGACCTGATGTGACCCCGTTGTCACTGTTTCGCTGCTGGACACTCAGATGCAGATGTCTTCCAGACGGAGCACAACCTGGTGGAACAAGTCCAAGGTCTGGTACGCAAGGAGGTACATGAAGTGGGACCGCGTTTGGCTCCACACAGTAGAATTAATGATTTGAAGACACATAGTTGGTGAATAATTGATTCCAGCCCCGAGGATGGTTAGGGGCTGAGTAAAAGACTAATAAATCATTTGTGGTGCTGCCAGTTGTCACTTTCAATTATTTCTGGGTTTGTGATAAACTGCTGCACCTGCCAGCTGCTGGTCCCACGATTCCTTGGAGCAGAAAGTGACGACTTTACCCAAACTTTGCTCTGCCACGCCTGATACAAACATCTACCCTTTACAGGCACAGTGTGGAAAACAAATGGGTGAAATAGAGCGAAATATATACTTATCAAAACCATTTTTTACAACAGCACAGTAGGGCATGATATTAAAGGGGCCCTATAATGCTAATCTTCAGGTTCATATTTGTATGTTGGGTCTCTTCTGTGACCTAAACCTCAACTGTGTTTACATGCTTTAATGTTCAGAAAGTGATATATTTTGGAGCGATAGTCAATAAAAGCGCAAGTGTTAAATATTGATGTCACCAAGGTTCAAGGTTCTTTATTGTCAATCTGACATAGCTACAGAGTAATTATGCAGTTGAAAATCTTATGTCACAGGCTTCTCCAACAATGCAACATAATAACATAACATAATAACAATAAGAGCAAGAGCAATACAAAAATAATAATAGTTATAAAAATGAAATAAAGTTATGATGTGGAATAGTGCAGTACGACCATGTTACGGAGGTGAACAACAGAGTCCAATCGATGCATTTTTGGGAGGGGATGTGTGTGTGTGGGAGAGACACTCTCTTGAGGGAACTTCTGGATTTTAGCCTTTGCAGACCCTTTACATGCACACAAATGTATACACCCTACAGGGAAGGGAAACAACAAAAAGCACAATAGGACCTCTTTATGTGTTTAGCTCTGATTTACCCAGATCAATAGGAGGTCTAATAAACTATTCAAACTAATTTGGAAATGTAAATACATACATCATTCACTGATCCTGATCTGGAATATATACGATTCACTCAAAGAAGGAAAAGAAAACCTCTTTTTGCCTGGATTGATAGAGGAGTGATCACATTCTTCTGTCCATATACAATTGTGTATCTGATTCACTTCTTGTGTTTGACAAACATTCCTCTGTAGCAGCTGCAATCAAACACTAGTCCAAAAGTATTTGTAATAAAGATGTTTAGTGGATTTTATTTGCCAATGACGGAGTTGGAGAACGTAAAGGTGGGGTAGGTAATTTTGTAGAAACCAGCTCGAGTGCGCTAGAATTTGAAAATACACAGCCGGAAAAAATCTGCCACTTCCTTACAGAGCCCCTCCTCCAACACACACGAACGCGCACATGACCAATGAGGGCACGAGATAAGTTTGTGCACAGATGGAAGGCTGACAGGCAGGTAGGCCATCCAGTTATTTTAGCCGGGCCGGCTAAAATGATTGGATGTGCTTTTTACAGTATTACGGCTTCCACAGATGACATTTTTGTATGGATTTTTTGTCAAAGCATTTCATATATTCATTGCTATCGGGATGTTAAGAGCATTCCATGGAATATAACAAAAAGTGTATCTCGAGCCGGTTTCTCAAGCTTACCTACCCACCTTTAAGTACTGTATATGCAAAACTGGATGAAATAAGAAAATAAGGCACAATAGTGTCACATTTCGCATGTTATGATGTTGTCGTTCCCTTTCTCCGTCTGTCTATCTTGATTGATTGACTGAATGGCAGATGGATGGAAGCAGATTGATTGATTGAGCGGTTTTAAGAGCTTGCTGTAATGGAAATGTGATAATCTTCTAAATAAATAAATAAAATCAGGTCTGTCAAACCCTCCCACATCTGACAAGTATAAATCTAACTGATTAACACCGTTGTACATTCACATTTCACTTGCTGTTTGCTGTTTATTTGAATATAACAGATTGCATATTGTAGCATTATGAGAATGTGTCTCAAGGTGTAAAGATGTCTTTTTAATTCGCTGCTGCTGTAACACATTGCCATTGTTAACATATGTGAGACTTGTAAAAAATGCTGGTGTTTTGTCACTTGTTTAAATGAGCCTAATGCACAATGTACTACATGGAAGACCTTGTCAAGTGAATAATTACAGTTACGGATCACAAGGTACTGCAGGCCTTCTCCCGGGAGCGAGGCTTGTCGAGGTAAACTAGGTGTAGCGCGCAGTTCATGCTGTTTGAATAAGGAGTTTTAAAAAAACCTCAATTGTACGAACAAATGTTTCTATCCTGAAAGTAATTTGATCAATGTTAGTCTCTAATAGTAATTCCACATGGGGCTAGTCCAATCTGTGAACAATCAGTGATTTGTAATTACAATCAGTGGTTAGGGATTTTCTTTCTTTGCTTTGGAACAAACTTTTTCTACAAAATCATTATTCCTCTAAACACTGTGAAATACTCTCAGACTATACCTTTTATTTCACAGCAGTTAAGGAATTTATCACTGCTTCCACATTGAAATGTACCTATTTAAATATTGGTTAACCTGCACAATTAAAGAATAAAACTGCTCTGCTATAATGTTTCTTATTGTCGTAAAGGTTTAAAAAAAAAAAAGACATGTTCTAACATTATTGTCATAGTTAGTACAAATAGCATCGATGTAATGTAGAGCAGATTATTGTTTATGGAGATATAGAGTTACAAAATTGGTGTGTACATGTTGTTAAGTTGAGCTCCTTAGCTGTAATGTTGGTAGGTGAGACTTTTAGCCAGGCAAATCTGAGGACACCTTTGTCACTGGAGCTAGCCACTTGTTACACCTGCAGGCAATGAACTGATTGGCACTTCCTTGTTTGTGACAGCGTTAAAGACTGAGCCCTGAAGTTAGGTGAGTCATAGCTGAAATGTTTGTATTATTAAATATAAACTGAAAGTGAAGTGCTCTTTACTGGTTTGCAAAAATATTTCTCCTTAGTGTTTTTATCTTCTGTTGCTATGTTTTCCCCCTTTACACTAGTTGTTAAGATATTATCAACAAATCCCATGAAAAGTGATCCTTAAAAAATATAATTTGTCTCACCTTTAACATAAACCAACTAAAAACACCAACAAGCCACACGGTTGGACTAGGTTTTGATGTTACTTCATTACAATGAACATTAGTGTTGTTGTTTATTTGTTGAGTCAATCCCAGATTAAATATCCTCTTGCTAAAATACCCTCACCAGTGTATAAATCTGCAGGTACAGTAAAAGAACACCCCAGCAAATGCACCTTTTCCTCCAATTTGTGTGTTATTTGCCAAGTATTACTATCCAGCTGTTTACTAATTGCAGTTTTTAAATATATGAAACATATATATTACTTTTGACTGAGTGCAGAACAGGGAAGTCAGACTATAGACTGTCCTCATTTTCAAGGGATTGTTGACATAAGAAGACGAGTGTGAATGGAACATGTCTAGAGAAAACACCAGATTTGTCTCATAAAGTGCATTTCAATCAAACATTACATGCTCTGTTTCGTCAACATGTGGCAAAAAATACGTGTGTGTTGCAACTACACTCCTTTCAGCATTTGTGGTGAAGCTCCTGTTGAGTAATTGCTATTTTGGTTGTATAGCGATGTGATAGCATTGCATTTGACAGTTGATAGAGAGCAGGGAAGCGTTAAGTAGACAGTGGTGGAGTGGGGTCCATCTGTGAGGGGGAACAGAGAGCTGAGGCAGAGTGTGAGGCAGCCCCTCAGGGCCCCCAGGCAACTCAAACAGCATTAGCAAGAGGTGTCCCTGCCTTTACCGCAGCTTTCACGCCTCACTCCTCTTCCAACGCAAATCAGAGGCAACACAAGTTGTCCATTTGGGATATTGAGTCGATATGGAGATAAAGCCTGCACTTATGAGCCATGGTCATCAAAAAGATCAGCAAGGGACCCACAGCCTGTTTATCTGTCTCTAACATTAGTGTGAGCAATTGTCGCTGCAGGTGGCATGAAATATTAAAAGGTTAACCTCGTTTTGCTAACTGACCAGAGCCAAGTCGTCACATGTCCTCAGGTTGTGTGAGGCCTCTGACTTATTGATTGTCCTCTCTTTAAATGTTTACAGTTGGGATGTATCATTCAAAATCTCCCCTCAGGGGCTTGTTTCTCACCTTATTAACTACGAGCTCTTTATATCGTTTGTTTAAAGGTCCCATGTCATGGCCATTTCTACTGATCATATTTCCATTGTTGAGGTCTACTAGAATAGATTTAAATTGTGCAATTTTCCAAAATCACATTGGTTTCTCATACAGCATCTCTGTATAGTATGTGTATTCACCAGGTATTCACTCTCTGTCCTAAACGGCTTGTTGGAGGAGCTCCTGCCCCCCCCTCCCTGTGAGCCCAGTGTGCTCTGATTGGTCGGGACGTTGCGAGGCTCGTTGCGAGGCTCGTTGCGAGGCTCGTTGCGACGCTCGTTGCGACGCTCGTTGCGAGGCTCGTTGCGAGGCTCGTTGCTGCTCGCCGCTGCTGCGAGGAGCGGACAGGTTTCCGGGTTGGCGATACAGCGAGAACAAGCGAAACTCATCCTGAGCACACACAAACACTCACAGCCGAAGTAAAAACAATAAGTGTGGCTTGATATTGAGTAAGAAAAAGGTTTATAACGCTGTGAGAATGGGTCTGCGGAGAGCATTTCTCCGCGATCCCAACTCGTCTATTACCAGCGTTCAGGGAGCTCTATGCAAGTCAATGGGACTCCCTGTTAGTTAGCCAAGGGATCCTGGTGTGTGAGGTGCTCCGTGGATTGGTCCATTTGGGCCAATCCGGTCATTTGTTGTTGATCTGGGTGTTCACACGTCACAGAACCCAGGAAGCAAACAATGGAAAATGAGAAATCTCCAACGAGGCGTTTTGGGGCAGCATGTAGACAGGTCTTTTCTGTGTTAGAGGTTTACTCGCTACAGGGTGTACTTTGAGGGTTTTTGACTCTGCACACCGTTTACATGCATAAAAACCTTCATAACACACAAGGGGACGGGTAATAACCGGAAAAGCATGACATGGGCCTTTTAAAAGGATAGATTGTTTTATTTTTAGCAACTGCACATCGGCAGTTAATGAGGTTTTATTTTCGTTAGCATTAGATTTGAATTGTTTGTGCTGTTTCTCACTTGTGCAAGTAACCAGTGACTCAGCCTGTCCCTATGAAATCACAGTCTTATGGTCAATGTAGATGGATAGAGGGATGGATATAGTGCTAATGAAAAATAAAGAACATTAAATATTCTTAAATGTAGTTTAAAGATTTAAAAAAAACAGAACCAGATATTTTTAAACTACCAAACATTTTTGAAGGGCATGTTTCTACCCTCTATAGAATTTGGAGGCACGGATGTGATTCACAGCGTTCACTGCTGGCAGAAACTCAGCAGTGCTTCGAGCTGCCAGCCACGTGACCGGCTGGGAAGCGGTGATGGGTCTGATGGTTTTGGAGTGAGTGGCAGCTGAGGCGGGCGGGGTGGAGGGGCTGCGAAAAGAGTAAGCAAAATGGGGGGGCTGTGTTTTGAGGGAGGCGTTGGTGGGCAGTAGTTTGGGATGTGTGAGGAACAACAGCGTTGCTCCTGTGCGTCTGCTCCCTGACACTTCCCTAATCTGATAACGGATGAGGACAGGTTGCCTTCGTTGTACCTGGCAAGTACCTTCCCCAACCTGCACAGGCGGATTTCGGCGGATAAGGCCAGGCTTGGCAAATGCTGGCATCCTCTGGAGAATAGTTAAAGGGTGATTAATCATTGTTTAGGCGAGGAATGTGCGGGGAAGAATGGGAAAGCGGCGTTTCACACCTCTGAAGCAATTAATCCCTGTGATCTCTACCGGGTTTGTCTTGTAGATAAGTCAGGATACAAAACTGTTCCTAATTTATCAACCCACTCATGCCATCCAGCATAAAACACACCATTTATTTCCAATCATTTATAGTCAAATTTTAAAAAGAGTGACTTTGCCACATCCAAGAGTGCCTTATATTAGCTTCATATAAACTAAGTACCCCAGATTACAATGGGAATCTTGTTTTATTGTGCACATCTGGTGGAGTCACAATGCATTTTCACATTCGCTGTCTGAATTTTTGAGTGATTGTGGCATAAATCATTTTGCTAATCAGAAACATAAGTGACATGAAGGCATCTCCCCTCTTGGAACAAAGGAACAACATATGGCTCTAAAAGCACTCAGGTCTTTTATTTCCAAGGTATATAACCTGTGCATAAACCAATATTATTGAACTAATTTGCATTTTTCTTTCATTCCGGGCTCTTTTTCAGAACTCATATCTTTGCAGATGACTTCAATAATGGATAAGAAAAGCATTGCTTCCTCGTTATATATTTGATTCTCAACTTGAGTGCAGTTAAGCAAAACATAAGACTCGGCTCAATGGTTTGTTGCAAGGTGAATTATGGCAATGTACTCTGTGGTTTGAAGTAAACGTAGACCAGCGCATGCATGATAGCTTTATGTAAATACGCGAGCCACCGCGAAAAGCAGAGTTCCTCCCTCTAATAAACGGCATTAACAGATGAACCAAAAACGACACTGATATGACAAGATGAATTCCTTTATTATGAGTGGGTTCTCTCTGGATCTCTCTGCATTGCTTCCAAATCATATTTGCCTCCTAAAATGGGAGGGGGGGGGGGACACACATTCCTGCCAATAATAGTAAAATGGCTCCTGTTTTAATTGCATCATTACGTACCCAATATCAGCAGCCTGCCTGCCAATATCAATATTGCCATAACATGGGTGGAATATAGATGACCCAGGGTATGCGTGGGTCTTCCATGAGTGCCTCCATGCCAGACTCATCCCAATGCCCGCTGTGCAGGGAATGGGAATGTAGGCCGGATAGCAGCTCGTCTTCCTAATGTCCCCCCGTATTCCCTTAATTGCTGACGGATCTTGTTTGGATTTTGATGGCGGCTTGGATTCTGTGGTTGCTACACATAGGAATTGATAGGCCTTGAGGGAAACATCACGTTACCCACTATGTGTGTGTGTGTTTGCATGTCTGCGTGTGCATCCGTATCTGTGTGTCTACATCTGTTGGTCTGCACGTGCAAAGATCAAATCTATTGTAAAATCAAGAGGCGGAGGGCTTTGCATAATGCATTCGTGCATTAGGATGATGTAACTAATATAAATGGTGGTCAGTGGGGTCAAGTAGGCTGCATGAGGATACACCGAGCAGATGTTTAACTGATGGTGAGAACACACAGGTTCTTCTAAACATGCTTTTACTGGCGTGCAGAAAGAGCAAACACTTCTATAGACCGGAGATAGGTAGAAATAAAGGCTGTTTTGCATTTTAATCCAGCAACACTGCACATATGGCACGGAAGAAAACTTAACAATTAGTTACTGCTTTGATGAAGGAAGATTACATCTTGTAGGTCCCACTTCGAATGCACTTCACATATTCATATTAATGCATTCAGGACTGGAGTGAAAGATAATTTTCCTGTTTAAATATTTTATTCTAGTTTAAAACTTAACCCGTAATTAGAGCTCCCTAATGGCAAGAGAATCCAGTTTGTCCGTTTTAATTAGATTGTTGTTTAACTATTAATTATGTATCTTTGTGTCATATAGTTTTGATGCTACCAGATGGTGCAATGGTTGGTGCGCAGGAATGGGTGATGATTTATTTACCTGCACTCTGTTAGTAAGATCTATACTTACATTATGTTTCCACTGTAGCTTATGACAGAATATGATAAGAGAAGATGTACAATATATACATGAAGCATTCTGTACAAATAGAACAATTATTTTCATTATTAAGGATTTTCCACTTAAATATTTCTTTGGTTTATAACTTTTTTTAATTTAGTTTGAACAACCTTTCAAAAATCTAATATTGTAAAATGTAAATGGTATAAAAAAAACAATAAATCATCTTATTAGAAAAGCTAGAACAAGGGGAATTGTGTATACACTTTAAATGCCATTAAAGATTTGTTAACCATAGTGATTTTAGCTCTAGATATTTATTTTCAGAAATATCATTCAACACATATTCATTCGCAGCATGGTGTTCAATATGGTGTTAAAATGCTTTTATCCCAGCCCTCTGATGCACCACTGCACAGTGAGGTGCAGTGTATTGGATTAGTTAAAAATGAGGGTTGTTAACGTGGTTCTAAGACTTGAAAACAAAGAAAAAATGTCTTGAACGATATCAAATAATAAATAAATAGTAAACACTATTGTCTTAATTAAACTTTATATCTATGTTTTGTAGCTAAAACAGGGACCGACTCATAAAAACAATTGCAACATCATGGTGCTGGAGGTCAAAACTCATCAGGGTGCCTTTAATTGAATAGTTCACGCATGTTTGAGTTGATTGTTGCACACATTGTTTGATTCATGATTTGGTCATAATTATTTATAGTTTATTTATAGTTTAGTTGTACATGCTGTGCTGGCACAACATTAATTTGAATTAATTGTATTAATTAAATGAATGGCCGCGCAGCATTGTTGTGTTTTGTTTAGTATTACCTTTGATATTACAAGAGTCATATAATACATTAATTGGTTTTACTGTAGAGAGCTTATTGAGTTTACATGTATGTGAAAATGATACACTCTCACAGTATCAAAATAAAGATAACTTCATTGTGCAGCTTTTGTTTCCTTTTTAGGGGGGATTTTTGTAACAAACATATTAACATTTGAAGCTTTACAAAGCAGTGATTTATTTTTTTGCAGCATGAGTGACCTGAGCGAGAGTCAAACTCAACCTGGCAGCGTTGTTGTGATGCTCTACTGGGGAAGGGCACATCAACTTCACGCTCTGCTGAACTTTTGACCTTTTTTAACACTCTGTCAACAACTACATGAGACGTGAGTTTTCATTCAAAGTTGAGTCATGTTTGCATTTGTGTCGGCCTGTTTTGTTGCACCCGGTTTGACTCTGGGCTGTATATTTGGCTGGCTGTTATTTGTTTTGTCTCCTGATGATGGGGGCCTGTGATTGATGGACGGGATCCAGGACATCTCCGATCGACAGCTGTTGATAGCTCTGAAATCGAGAGCAGCAGTCGGAGCGTAACAATGAGCTCATTGCGCTCTTGGCTTGGTCGCCAGCCCTGCAAACCCCAGCACTAGGGGGACTTCATGAATTTCAACTGGGGCCACAAATGTGAGTGCACATGAAAATTGTGCTGGGGTGAAGGGAAAGGGACTAAACGAGGAATATAGCCCTGATTATCTAGAAGTTAAAGAAATAATGAAAACTCAATACATCACGTGAGCAGCACAGTTTTCCTTGAACACAAACATAATTGTGTTAAGTTCAATTGAAGTCTTTCCTGCATGTAATAAAGCTTAAAGGACAATTTCCACTGAAAGACTTGGTTCTTAAATTCAGGAAAACTATGATCTAAAAGATGCGAGTACACTTAAGTGTTGCCTCGTCAAATCAAAAGGTCCATAGCTTTCAGTGATAATGTATGTGTGGGGCTTGTTCTGGTCTGCAGTGAAACAGGTGATGGTTGTGACTGTCGTGGGAAGGCCTGTTAGCAGTGACATGCGAGGAAGGAGTTTTATTAAAATAATTCCTCACGTTGGTGGAATGCCTCGTTGTAGTGACACCAGCACATTGTCAATCACAACTCAACAATAGCATTCATACAGACTGCCGTGATTCAGATTTATTAATTTGGTGGCTATTGTTGGAAATCGTCCTGTTTGCAGCCGATGAAACTGAAAGAAAGTAACTCGCAGCAGATAGGGTGTTATCCAATGTATGCACTGTAGGTTAATGGAAAAGGTTAAGGAGTACATGTAAGAATGAAGCATTGCTCCATATTGTGTTTTGTCTTATAGCCACCCATACTTCAGCTTTAATTGGGCAGCATCATGCTGTAATAAGCTGTGGTTGCATGGGTTTGATGCCCGAGCCCTCTGAGGTTACCAAAGCACCGGCACCACATCTGAGCTCAAATTAGCATTCTGGGCAAGCATAACTCCCCAAGCTTAATTAAGGTAAATTCAACATTGTAGTTCATCATCGGGTTTTATACAATCTTAAAACCAGTTGCGCTTGTTTGGCAGCTGTTTATTTCTTATATTAAAAAAGAAAACATTACACTGTAGATGATTTGGCATCCCAGGATTTTGAATTTGAGCCCTCTATTATGGGAAATCTGGGTTTGCGCAATGATTAAATGCTTAATAAAAAATTCATTGTTGTTGCCAACATCTGTATTGTATGGGCTAACGGCTCACTGGAGTGTGCGAAACTTGTAAAGTTTCCAAAAGCGCTGCTGAGAACCCTGGAAAGTTCACCTAAGAGTTTGCCTTCCTCATTACCAAGCTACTTCTGTGTGTGCGATTAGACTGAGAACATCTTTAATTGCTTTAAAATCTGAATGCATGATAAGAATGGATTAATTTGATTTTGCTGTTCCTACAAGTAGCAGATGGTTTATGTCTTCAGAATGCTCATGTTGTAAAATGAGATCCCCAGCTTGTCTCTGATTGGTCACTGTTAATGAAGCATGCTGGGCTGATTATTGATTTAGAAAATGAGGACGACACAAGTATTGTGTGTGTTGCTGTGATAAATTAAAGACAAGCGTTGTTTTATTGTTGACAGACAGACACGTACCTTAAATAACACAAAATATTTGATTTTCCATTCAGGTGTTCTCTGGCCCGTCAAAGTAATTGTATTGTTTATTTTAAAACAGGCACTTTTATAGTTGCCACTAACAAGCAGATGGTCGACTTGACTTATTTGTGTTTTGTGTTTCTGAATGACCGATCAGATGCATGATGGGAAATGCAATGAGCTGCTTGTCAGGGAAGAGACAATTCACGGGAGAGGCCCCGCGAAAGCTGTATACATTCCCAATTTACTCGCATCTCTGCGGTTTTTAAGGTTAGTAATTTTTTTTTGCATTATTATTGGCTGTTGCGAGAGCAGCTGTTCCCCAGCCTCCTCCCGAATTACCATCCGCACACTGACAGGCAGGCAGCTGATGGGGAAACTCACTGTGTGCATGAGGTGATCCAATTCAGCAATGAAACTAATGTGCTGCATCAAGGGGGAGATGTGGCGGCCCTGGAGGAAGAGGAGGAGTCAAAGGTTCAAACACAGTCTCGGGAGCAGCTTGGACTGATGAACATCCCTGTTGTTCTGTTGTTCTGTTGTTCCAGTTCTTGCCTTTATTATGTATTTGTTTATTCATTTATCTATCTATCTGTCTGTCTGTCTATATGTCTATCTATCTATTTCTATGTAGTATTTATTAAATGGTTTATTAATTTAGCTCCCAATACACTACCTTCTTATCTTTGCAGCAGATTCCAAACATGCACCCTTCTGCTCTCTGGTTTTATAAAAGGAAAAGACAATACAGATACATTTTTGATGTTTGTAGGTACTATGAGGGGTGGGGACAAAATAATGGACACATTTAATTACTATAACACAAAAATTAAGTATTTTGTTGTGTTAGGGGTCTCGGATACGTCAACATAATTATAGACAGTGTATGTGGACCATGAGGGTCTTTTGGCAATTTAGGGTCTGAGGGAGTACAAACGATGAAGTAAAGCCAAAATCAACACACAGAAACAACAAACAATACATTCCTGACAAATTAGGGTACACATTAATACAAAAATCATATAAATCAAATATTGTTATTTTCTAGCCAAAAAGGTTCATGTACTGTTGATGACTTTTGTCTTAAAGCGACATAACTTGAACATATTTGTTGTTATAACTGTTAATATCTATACTGCATATCCTCTGATCCTGGTCAGCCACTAATAGAAGAGCCGGAGAGGTCATTTCATTGTAAAGTGAACTGAGGACAGAATATGATGTGAGTACTTGCATTATTCACAAAGTAGCAGCAGTGGATTCCGTTCAAACCCCCCCACTGTGCTCCGTTTCCAGACATGCAGGCCTGAAGTTTGTCCAGCGCAGTGAGCTCCTTTGAGCATAACAACAAAGTGCTCATCGCCTATTTGCTGCTGAGGTCTTATGTTCACGTCTACTTCTATTGACATGCAGTGCAAACATTTATAATTACCGTTAGCTCTGTGATATCAGCCTGCCTTGAATAACCTGCTGTGGCATTTTACCACCTGTTACTAATCGCTCTGTGAATTCGTCACGGCACCGGCAATGATTCAAACCAACACTGGGCGCCCCATAAGACCCTCCAGGAAACGTATAGCAACCGGCAGCAGAGCAGCGTTCAGAGAGCCGGGGGAGCGACTTCATGGATGTTTTGCATCATTAACTATTTATGAGTTGCCACTTCATGTTATTTACACTGGACTGATGGTAATGCTGTTCAGAGCTCAAACGCCATACCCGCTGGGGTAGCTGGGTGGAGGGTGCAACGGGAGGCGAAGGCATGTGTGAATCTGTTAAATATTGTACGTAAACGCCACCTGCAGCTGTGAACGAGGCGCAGGGTAAAAAGGGCGACTTGAGAGCAACTCTTGGGGGACAAAGAAACTCGGCAGACTGCAGACAGGACACACTATGTTACTATATAATGTATAAGTCAAAGCCCTGCCACAAGCCACAAGGAATATTCAGTTGACCTGGTTTATCTTTAGCTTTAACCCACAAGAGCTGATTGCATCACCATTTGCAGTAAATGTGTCATAGCTGAAGATAGATTATGCATCATCTGCTTCTGCACTTTCAAGTCTGTGGAACTGCTAGTTTTCCATCTAATCTATCTATCTATCTATCTATTCGATGGCACACAAAGAATTGTTAGGATCTCGCATATCTGTTTTAAATGGGCATTGTTGGTCTATGTACCTGACTTAATATTCATGTCTCTACCTTACTCTCTCTTTCTCTCTTTGAAATTGAAAGGCAAATAAACAATATGTGCAGTTAAGTAGAAATGTATCAACAAGGAAACGTGTCAAAATCAGTTTTGCAACATGGCATGCAAACTGTAAATAAAACACTTGGAATGTCCAATCAGACAAACAGCTGTCATACACTCAGTGCAGATGCTCAAAGAGAAACGGCTGGACCTGTCAGAGTTAAATGTAGGTACTGAAGTTGAGTTATTCTTGAACCACTTCAAAGAAAAGTCAAGCAGCACGGTTGAACAAAAACAGTACATTTCGGTTGATATGATGAGCAACGGCGTCCTTGGATTTGCGTCAAAACTGTTGCTTCGAACACTGAGGGACTTCTTGTTGCCAGGAAACATTTGATATGATTTTTTCAATTTTGTTGATAACTGCTGGGAGTGTTGCCCATCTACACTGTTTTAGTTTATCAGCACCCCGAGGCTTTTATATAGGTTGCCAGGAGGGATATCATCTTTGTGACTGTAGGATTTTCATTAGGTCCCTGTTTGTTGTTCAGTTTGCCTGTGGCTTTAGTTTTTATGGACATGTTTCTGCTCTTTCTCTGCCCATTTGTTACCATAGTTTTATTGGATGATTACTTTCAAATTCCTCCAATAGGTTGAAATGTGTTTGGTTGTTTAATAAAAGATTGGATTTCGTGTTTTACAGGGGTTAGATTTTTCAATTGTGCACATTCACACACAAACTCAGTCTTTACAGGTAAATTAACCTTATTTACCTGTAAGGTAATTATTATATGTACAGCACTTTGGCTCAACCAAAAATCGTTTTAAAAATGTGCTATATAAATAAAACTTGATTTGATTTGATTTGATAGCTGTCACTAAAATCAGTGGTTGTTTTCCTGTTGTAAGGTTGATTTATCATGAAAATCATCAGCAATGGAAATCGAACTGTAGTTAAAGATTGAACTGTGCATCTTTTGTGGACATTAGTAAATTCATGTGACATATCAAACCGGTATTTATAACAAATTAAGATCATATTGGTTGTCACAATATATATCTGATAACGATGTTCAATCCAGGAGGTAATGCTCCCTTTAAATCTGATTGAATCAGCCATGTTTACCATCTCGTCTTTAATTGTGTCTGTCTGCTGTTTGGTAGACGAGCAGGTACATCGTTTACAGTCGGTTTCAGAGCATTTTTGCCGTAAGACAATCACTGCTGCGGGCAATAACATCTCTATGAGAGCCGTGAGAGTGAACTGAAACACTGTGAAGGTGCAGGCCGGACAGATTAACAATGAGTTGAAACTCACTGAGCTCTTTAAAGCCGAGGGGAGCTGCAGATGCGGATAATAATCCTCTGAAGGATTATCACAATGAGCAAACCCTATCACATCGTCATTTGATACAATGTTATCATAAAAATATTGATTGCAGCTGCTTTTATTGAAATAGATATTCCAGTTTTGTCCAGTCTCTACAAATACAAAAACCAGTAAGCTGTAGCCTTATAAATGTCTCAATAGCTGTACTGAACAGTGAGAACATCAGGCTCTTTATGGTGAGAAACTGTGTAGACTGAGTCTCTTAAAATGGGTTTCTGTTTGCAGAGGAATTAGTGTTTTCTTTAAAACGACATATTGTAATTTCACCAGTCCAGGTTTTGCTGGAGGGTGAATTTGTTCCACGCATAAATGTGTTGCTTATTAAAAAGATACACAGCATCCTCAGTGATCAGCAGCGTCATGCTAGGTCTGAGTCACTTCCCATCAAATTTATAGAGATGAATGCAGAACACGGTGTCTTCTATCCAAATATCCCATGCTTGTATCCACTCGTACTCACCTGCATCCTCTTGATAATGTTGCCTTCACTGCCTATGAGGGCCTTGATGTTGGCTCATTAAATACCCTTTTCAGACAGTTATTTGTACTCTTTTAGCTCACAGTTTGGAGCCATGCATGAATACTGCCTGGGTCTCACCCGTGGAGCTAAAGCAGCATAGATTTGTTCATGATCCCCTCATTTGCCCATTGCTATCATCTAAATAACATAAAACAGGCTGTAATTTGACCAGTGTGATTTGGGCTGGTGCTCTTTTGCAACAACAACCCAGAGCCATTGTAGTGCGATGTTGACTGCCTAATCCAGCGCCAGACAGAATTCCCTTTGAACTCGCCTGATTGCGAGGCTAATTTGTATTAAGTAAGTGCACACCATAAACAGACTTTGGAGCTCACATTATTTGTGGCAGTCACTGAAGCTTCAAGGCGTCGTTGTGACTAGCGGAGCCCAAGGGCTCAAATTACAAACTCTCTCCACTAGCACGCCTATAATTAGCCCGAAATTAACAATAAATGTTTGCTTTAGTTGAATTATTCAAAACATTTATTTCGCTTGTAAAGCTTAGATCAAATTGTTGTTTTAAATGCACTTTTTTTCAATGTCAAATGCAGAAGCTTTTGGTCTTTCTGTTGCTTTTGACTGCAGGCGTGTCTTGTTATAGACAGATTGTGTCAGAATTATTCAATATTTAAAAAAACTGCTGGATCATGAACAACTTCATTATTTATTTACCTTACTATTTTTGTAGTACAGTACAGGGACCAACTACAAACTCAAGTAGACAGATTTCCAAAAGGTCATTATTTTGGGGCTTTGATAAACACAGATAAAAAGCCCTGTTTCTTTAGCAACAGTTATTTTTTCCCTTTTATTAAAAGAAGCCTCTCGCGAAGAGAAACTGTTACACCCTGCAGTTTGAAGGTGTTTCCATATCGAACAGAAAGCTTATTGCTATGTGACATTAACTGTTACCTAGCAAGCACACACTGGACAGTTGTGTGTAAAGTTTGGCCGTGTGATTGTTTTTGAGATATCTCAGATTCTGACTAATCTCAGACTTAATAAGCAACTCTAGTTATCCACTTTTTTTATTTGAAGGTATTACTTTCTGTTGCCGGCCCTCAATTTTTAAAAAGCGCAGAGTTGTTTAAGTGTAGTCTGAAATAATCTTCCAATGCATGAACACAATAACAACAAATCACTACCTTTTTAGTTGTTGCCGTGAACGTGTTGGCAATCAGTTATCTATTTACAGATCCAGCCAACACAAAGCAGCATAAGCATTATTATTGTTTGTTTTACTCTTTCAAAGACTGCTTTGGTCTGTTTTGGACCGCAAACAAATATGTGTCTTTAATAATGCTTTTAAGTGCTCTCTTCTGCTGGGATTCTTTGTGTCAGGATACTCTTTTGAGTAGTTTTGCTTTATAATTCCTAATTAAATCTAATTAAATCCCATTGTTGTCATCTACTGGTGAGAATGGGCCTTCAGTGAGGTACAGAGAGTGAGCCAAATCACTCTATGAACTAATAATGAACACTAATATTACTTATTTCCCATTAGAGTTGTTGTGTCAGTTTTTGTCATTGTTGGTGAATAACATGTTTCATGGTGACTAATGTGCAAAAGTGTCAAATCCAACGTATTGATTGCAAGGGGAATAATCAAACGCGACATTTGTGTATTTGGCGAGGGCATATTTGGGGAAGTTCACCATTTATTAACAACAAGAAGGACCCGAGGCAATGAGGTAATCTGTTTTTTTGCACTCTAAATGCAGACTGTGTGTTAAATCCATTTTTAAATAAAAACAAGGCGGGGGAGAAAACAGCGCCCAGATTCTAATGCGGCTAGATTGACAGACAGATAAAAGGGATACAGTAATACAATGACGGCATGACAATCTTGCCACGCATTTTATGGTGACGAATAATCAAAAATCCTTTTATCGATGACACATCAAGGAGCATTTAGTTTCTGCTTCAGTTAATCCTATTGACTATTTTGTGATTTCTCTCCCTCTTACTTGTTCCAATGTGCTATATTTATCTCATAAATACTGGATATTTTGGCTTGACAAATTGCTATACAGGCACAATCCTATTAAGGGATGCGGTGTTGTGTTCCCTGCCAGTGACATTCGGTTTGGGTGTTGCATTAGACACTATGACTACTGTACCGTGTTGTCATTAGTGGATAATAACAGCATTTTGTATTTTTAGATAGTTCTTTCACCATACCACTATTTTTCATTATCCCTTAACAAAAGCCTGATGCAGACTTTTGTTGTTCTAATGTGCCACCAGATCCCTTTCATCAATCAATCAATTAATTAATCTTTATTTATCCAGCACTTTACCGAAACAAGGCATCTAAGCCGAGGCAGAGTCCTTTACAAGAGACAAATGAGCAGTGAGAACCGTACATTTGAATCAAAGAAGACGCATGTATCAAAGAGCCAGTTAGACTGAATTAATAATCCTTAATTAGAAGGAAATGTTTAACAGTTTTAAATAGATTGTGTGTGCAAAAAGCACATTTGAAACCCTAAAAGCACCATCAGACCAATGTGCCACCTGCATTTCACTTCAAGCTCCCCACCTCATGTTTAAATCGGTCACAGAAAGTGGAAGGATGCAGCTGCAGGTGGTTTTGAAGTTGTTGTGGGTAGATATAAACATCTTGTCATTTTAAAAACCAGCTCTGTTGTCCTCGTTATGGCCGATCTGGTCTTTAAGAACCATGTTTGACTTGTGACTCACTAGTTCTTTTGGGGGCTAGAGTGTGACTATTGATAGATGCAGGGTTGAAAGGGGGAGACAGAGGGGAGGATAATGCCTAATAGATCCGCAAGCTGGAGTCGAACCTGCGTACTGGGCAGCGGATACTGAAAATGGGCTGCTCGCCCTCTGCATTACTTGATTTGGACCTATCTGGATAATGTCTTTTGTATAGTGCACATACATTTTTTCTCACTGTAATATGTTCGGTTTACAGTATTCCTCCTGTATCGTTAATAGTTTTTTGGACCTTTTGATTCAAACTCCTTTGCCTTGGTTTTTGTCTCGACTACAGCCTTTATATACAGTTCATATGATTCAATTGAGCCATTTGTTTTTGTTCTGGTTGCATTGATATTGTCACCACCTTGACATGCAGTAGTCTCTGCCTAGGTCACAGGCAGGAGGAGGAAATTAAGTCCTGGAGAGCATTACTGTATTTCAGTGACATGAATTATGATAAATTATCGGTCAATAATTCAGCACGTGTGTCAGATAGAGTATATTTACAGGACCACCTGGCGTTGCCTGAATAGAGGTTACACTATAGGGAGTAAATAAATAATACAGTTATTTTTTTTTTACCCTGCGATTTAATACCATTAAATATTCAGCTATTTGGATGATCAAATTTGCTGCTAAATTACAGCTTCCCTGTTGATAGGACTGGGAGGAGAGGTGGCCAACGGGTGCTGCAGTGGGAACCCAGCCAGAGAGCGAAACAACACACACACACTATCAGACACCCATATGCATGTCTGTGTGAGCTAGAATGACACACACATAAATACGCAATTTGTATAGTTACACACAAGCCGAGGCACACACACACACACACAGCCCCAGGTGGCACATGCTGGCATACACCGCCTTACCTGATGATGCTGTATGCATCAATGAGCGCATCTGAAATAATGCAATGTTTACCCGAAGAAAGATGGTTGGAGTTCAGATTCTGTCAGAATATTTCACATAGAAAGAGAGGATTATTTGATAAATAATATATGTAAAATACATTCACAACCATCCTGTCTTTTCCTATTATACAATATAATAGAGTGCTGTGACAAGACTCATTTCTCCAGGATCTGCCCTCTGACAGACTGGTGCAGTTATTACTATTAACCACTGTTAGAGTCATCAGCAAAAAAAAATTGGCATCCCTAAGCATGATATGAGAATTGGTAAGCAAAATGAGAAATGAAGCAATTAGAGAGGTTCACATACATTATTTAGCGCTCATTAGCTTCCTGTGACACTGTAGGCTCCACACCAATGAAAAGTGTTGGCCGGGCTCAGGCAATTAGTAAAATTAGTGGCACAGGATTTGGCGTTGATTCAGGCCACATGGCCCAGAAGATACCAGACTGGTGTCAGTCGTGTAATTTATAACTTTGCACGTGAAATAATAGGTTTGAAAAATCACTGGGGCTACCAGTGTGTCAACCTGTATTATCCAGGCAACAAGGGTTGTCCGTTGGACAGAGTGAACAGCAGAAGCTTCCTCTGATTTTAGGGAAGTGCACGGTGCAGTCGGCCATTTTGTGTCTCTTTGAGAAAAATAGGGGACAGAGGTCCAAACGGATGGTAATTAGCAGTCTGGGTTGTGTTTGTTTTCATTTTGTGCATGTTTGTGCTGATAAAGTTTGACTTGCCAAAAATCCCAGTCCCGTGCTGGATTCCGCTCAAGCTGTTCCCCGGCATCCTTCAGGAACGATGGGAAATCTTGTACACTGCCACTGGTCACAGCACAAACAGACGGTGGTAATCAGTGATTAGTGGACATGTTACAGTATACAGAGATAAGCCCACACCCCAACCCTTCAATCTGAATCAATAGCAGCACATGAAATACATAAAAAGTACATGTTTGGGGGCAGATATTCTGCGATTAACTGGCAAAATAAGCACTAAGGGTTTGTAGAAATCTATTCATGAGACTTAAATTGTGCAGGGACATTTGCATAAACATCAAAAGGACATAAATAAATTGTTTTACTGGTCAGAACACAGTGTGCTGAATGAAAAGAAAGCCAATTTTGTTAAAACAGGCAATTTAACAACACAGTTTTGATCCCTTTTGGTTTTGAGCTTAAGGTCTGCAGCCAGCTTCAAATGACTGTAGGTCCACATCAACACCAGAGCGAAGCTAAATAACATTTTGCAGCCTCTTTATCATTGCGGGGAAAAAAGGAAGGCAGAGAACAAGCAAACCAAATAAACAGGTGTTGTGTGCTTTAGAAAAAGCTAATGCTAACGTGTTCTGGAATAGAGAGGCATAATTATACTGTGCCGGATTATGGAAAACATTGTGCATGTTAATTACACCAGGTATGCTCATTGATTTTCTGTTATAATACTTAAATGTGTCATTAATAATTCATTTTCCTGCAAGCCCATTCCATTTTTCATGCACCTGTGTTGTTGATGTGAATGACGCTGTGTCATTGCTGATGATGGCTCTGTAGTTCATCAGAGAAAGTAATTTTCTGCAGTGACACCTACTTATTTGTCTTTTATGAGCCACTGACAATGTCCATATTGTAAGGAACGACTCTCTAATCACACACTGACCGTGAACCGTTTATTTTTTTCTACTGTCAGAAGAGGCTGTTATTTGTCTTTTTGCGCTTATAGTTGTTTAAGATTAGGGCAAGGACAAGTTGAATAGGGGATAAATGGTCAAATTATCCTTGACAATAAAACTGCAAAACATTTGCCAGTTCTTGTGAATCTCTCAGGCCAAAAGGTGCTAATTTAATGCTTGAGTTCCCTGAGCTGCTGTTTCCACAACTCTGGACCTGATTCTTTGCTTACTGATTCTCTCTAAGCTCAGCGTTTGAAGAAAACTAATTCCCTTGTTTTCGTCTTTTAAGAGCACCCATTCCTCTCCTGTCATTTTAAAGCAACGCATTCCTCAAGGAGTGAATCTGTCAAACAATAGTAGAACGATGAGCACGACAAGCAAACAAACCCCGAAACAACAACAGCAGCGGCCACAGGCACAATCAAGTTTGTCCTTGAATTTCCACACCTGTGAGCGCTGTACGTGGCAGGGCCATTTGTGAATTGGAGGGAACGCGACATGTTTGTCCAGCATCAACTCGGCAGCGTGTTTATCCCCTCGTTTTTCCAGCATTGTTTGTCTTTTCTTTGTGGCGCTGAAATGCTCAAATTGCATTTCTCAGATGTTGGTTCCCTGGAGGTGTGCGCTTCTCGGCAGGTGTCTGCGGGAAAAGTGAAAAGGGAAGGGGAGAGGAAGAGGGACTGGAAGAAAGAGAAAAAAAAGGCAGAAAGAGAAGATGGAGCATGAGCAAGAGAGATCTCCCACTCATTCTCCGATGTGGATTTGAATTTATGCCGAAGTGCTTCATCTGCCATATATGCTCTTTAGCAATGTAAATGCATGCTGATGAACTTGGATCTTGCAACAATATGGCACATGTTTCTTATACCGCAGAAACTTTTTCACAATTAGTTGTTTGGCAGGAGATGATAAACTATTCAGAACTCCTGTGAGCAACATCCAAGTTACGGAAGTTTAGAACAAACACGCTTTTCTTTACTCCCTGAGGTACTTCACTCTGACAAGCTAAATCCTGCTAAAAAGCATGACACAAAGTGCTGCAATAATAATTCAATTTTCCTTATTTTATTTCAAATCAATTAGCTAACCTTGAGATGAGCTTTACTGCTGATAAGTGCTGCTGTACAGTACAGCTCAATCCCCCCTCTGCTTTGAAAGAGGCTTCCTCTGCAGGCACTGAATAGCATATAATAGATATTGAACTGTAAATTTGAATTGAAAGCTCGGGTCATTGTGCCTCATTGACTTTCGACCACAAAAACCAAATGATGTCTTAGTTGAGAGAAATATATCAAAGGATATCAACAATTACGAGTCATAAACACGCCTGGAGACATGCCTGGCGGGCGTATAGCAGCGGGAATTAGCATGTTGAGCTGATAAATATGCATGTAAAGACGCTCCCAGGGGAATAACACGCATGTGATTGATAGCTTTGGAATTGAAGGATGTGTAAATTCCTTTTATTCTGGGGGTTGTGCTGTTGTACCGCTGAAATACATAGCACTTGTTAAAAGTTTTACCAACTTTATAATCCTTAATGCCACATCTGTTTGCTGTCTTTATAGCGCCTGTAAAACGTCATTAAATTATTACCACCAGCTGGCCTCATTGCACAATAACCTCACTTATCTGTTATTCTCTGGGAATACTTTTGATTTATAGACCCTCTTAGAATAAATGATATTTTATACATATGTATATATAAATAAACAAGGGGAAATGTGTTCTCTTAAATAATTCATGAGTTGTACTTTGAATAAGTTACTTAGTAGAAGTTTTTTTTTTTTTTCAGCATGTATAAAAGAGTTGTTTGTGGCAGATACAGAATGAATGACAAGGCTGGACAGGTTTGTCTGCTGGGAATAATCTAAACCTGAAATATGATACCTAATCACATGTTAAGAATAAGCTTTTTTAAAGAAACGTAGCATCTTTCTGAATTGATTTTTGACAAATATTGTGCATAAACCTTCACACTTATTTGGTCTTTATCTACAAGATTTTTAAGAATGATGAAAATGGTTTGCACATTTAAAAATGCTGTATCTAATTAATTCTCATTATCACCATATTATATTTGGTGTAAAAAAAAGATTTAGTTGAACAGCTTTTCTGAAGTTGTTGAATCTTTATTGAAATGATAACTCTTGTACAAACTGGATGTTTTAAATTAAAAAAATACACAGAAATAAACAGTCAGTTTTCAATACTGCTTAAAATCAACGCCTCATAACTCAACTCTAAAGAATTCCAGCACCCCCTAATGTCAATGTGAAGCTACTGAAATCACACCTCAAAAATGGACAAACTGACAGGCATTATTTCAGCACACAAGTTCTCTGAGAAAAGCAGAAAAATCTGAGATAATATCCACACAAACAAATGCAGCTCAGGTACAGGGGTGATCTCTGTGGCTGGTGCTTATAAATAGCACTCGCCCTGGAGTAGCAATAAAGGCTGTTTGCGTAGCTGCTATATGTTTAGTATGTAATGATATATTATTGCTCTAGGTAGTGGGAGCATGTCCTATGTGCTCGGTCCTCTTGGGTATAATTGCTTCAGAAGAGATAAACTGAGCAGAGGGGGGGGGTTGAAAGAAGGGGGAGAAAGACAAGATATTAAAGATTAATAAGGTGTGTGTGTGTGTGTGTGTGTGTAAAGCTGAGTGATTCTTTTCATTTAGCTTGTCTTTTATTTCCCATTGTACTTATTTTTTGTTCACTTTGAAATTCAGACTATTTGTAGGCCTCGTTGGTGCCGCTGTGTGACTCTTCAAGCTGTTAACCGATTTCAAGCTATACCTGTCAGTCATCACAGACAAAATGCAGGACGCAATGGTAGATCTGTTTTGTGTTGGTCCATGGTTTGAAATGAGACCATTATTAATAAGTTGTCATTAAAAGATATCTTTAATATTTCACATCTTTTTTTATATTCGGAATAAGACTTTATTTTTTCATTTTATTATCCGAACAGTTTGATTTCTATACACAAAAAAGCTACACAAATCCACCAAAGGACAAACCTTAAACTACTTTACTTATGACAAATAGCTGTCTTTCTGCTTTCTGTGGCTAACAACTGTGGGTTTCTTAGATAATAAAACACATATTTTTGGTAATGTAAAACTCCAAATGTTCACAAGCTTTGTCCCCCAGATGTAATAAATGAGCTACACTTTTGTTGTTTTTTATAACAGATTTACTTTAAGTCTAGCTTGCATTAAACATTTTAAGTAATATGCATATTTACAAATATGAACATTTCCAATGCAAGAAAATATTGTGTGGATGAGAGAAGCTTATTGCTTTAAATTCTAATTAAAAAAGTAAAGTAAAACATATGAGATATTCACATACACATGCTCACGCACGCACGCACGCACACACACACACACACACACACACACACACACACACACACACACACACACACACACACACACACACACACACACACACACACACACACACACACACACACACTGAGAGTATCAGTGTGAAGCTCAGAATAAAGGATTCTGTGAATTTGGCCAGGTTTCCGTGTCAGAAGCAGCCTGTATGTACGTTTGTGTTCGCAGGCTTTAGAAGGCTCTTTTTTCACACCCTGCTGTTTTCCCCTGATAATTTAATGTCCATATTCTTCTCTTCAGGAATTAAAACCCTCTGAAGTTCATTCTCTGCCTTTGTTCTCTATGAGGCTGCACAGTGGGGCTGGGAAACACACACCACACTCCGTAGGTCCTCTGTTGTATTGCCTACTGAGTAACCAACCAATTACCAAGTTCAAACAAGCAGCTATCACTCTGTTTTTGCTGCTATCCTCTGATTTGGCCAGTGTTTGTACCAGACTTTTTTCCTCATTCTTTTCAAAATGAGCTTCTAATGGAGATGGATGTTGATCACGGCGTGTTACTTGTTCTAAGAGATGACGAGGCAAATCTTCAAACTTTAAACTCCTACTTGTGGAATATTGACAGAAAATGTATGTTGACAGCATAGTGTGATTGGTGCATAGAGTAAAAGGGAATTGCTTTCTGTGTGTTTTCACTGTGTCTGTAAGTCACAATAAGGACTGATGGACTTGCTAACCTGATGTAGCCAAAATAAAAACAGGAATAGCACGTTAGAAAACGACACAATTACACTAAAAGAGAATCTTTTGAGCATGTGACTTTGCATGAATGTCTCTCTTCTTCACAAAATCACATAGATTAATCTAGAAAGAAAAGTCTGGTCAGAATGTTCTTGGATTCAAAGGCCTTTAATTGGCAGTGTGCTACACAACACAGAAGAAAAACCATGAGAGAAAACTTTTCTGAAGTATGCATTTGATGACTGACCATCATAATAGAATAAATTGGCAGCGTTTATTCCTTAGACTTCACCCAAAGGCTAGAAAATGGTAGTGTGGCAGATAAAATGTTTCACACAGGGAATTCAAATAAAGGTCAGGTCAACAAAATGTTCAGTACAGAGAGCTTAAGTTGTTCAACAAGAATGCTGATCCCCAGATAGTTCTCTCCATTGTCCCCTTCAACACGTTCACAAGCTCAACAACAACACAGGCCTTCCCTAAGTGCAGCAGGGTTTTTCTTCTTCTTCTGTGTGGTGAAAATGTGCATTTTGTGACAGGAAGGCGGCTCATGATTTCCCCAGTGAACCATATGGCCTGTAGAGATCTACCTGTCAGCACACCTGAGCACCTCAGCACAACCCAGTCTTTCCTGCTGACTCCGCCGCCTCTGTTTACAGACGAGACATGAAAAATGCAACAGAGGTCTTCGTCATACGGTGTGTTGGGGTCAGGGGAAATCACCTTAGCCAAGACTGTGTAGCGCCAGCATCTTTGACAGGATGATATTCGTTTAAAAAAATGCCTTCCTCATACAGTGACTGACGTGTCTCAGGAAGTACATTTAAGTATTTTGTTATGCAGAAAGCGCCAAAGATGGATTACAGGAAAATCAGGCAGCACTGAATAGACCATTGATTTGATAAAGCCGAGTTTGAATGCTTATAAAGCTATGTTGACAGCCGTAGGGAGTGTGACAGCATCTTCAATTAACAATTGATGCTTATAAGAACATCCGTCTGTAAGTTATTCATGATTTCTTATGCCAGTTGTTGTCATAAATCCATATGTAGGCAAGTTAATAGATTTCCGCTGCTGTTTGACAAGATTTTTCCTTCTCCATCTGACCCTGCCATATGCCAAAAGACGTCTCTTTTGTCCATATTCACTGTCTAATTACTGTACTGTATATCCAGGTGTTTTCTTTTATTTGAGAGTACACCTGTGAAGAGAAATGACCATGAAAATATCGCAGAAAATATTAACTAAATATTAACTAACTAACTAACTGAATTCTTACATTATTGAAAATATAATAATATCATGAGATAAGTATTATATAGTAATATTTTATGAGGCTTGGGTTTATGAAACCATACAAAAAAACGTCTTCTATGTTAGAAACCTTTACATAAGATATTGTTTTAAATTCATATTATTATTCACAGATAACAATATTCTGTCCTTTGTCATAATACAATTAATATAATAAAGCCATACAAATTGTAATCTGTAGCACAAAGTACACAGATGCTGAACATATAGGATTTCTAACTAAAAGGATCACTCTGTAATTGTATTTTAACCACACGATTTATATTTACATACATTATTACATATACTTCTACAACATATTACTCACTCATAGATGGATAATCAGTAGTTTGTTTGATTGTTTCTCAATTATTAGTATACATTAATGTTAGTATTTTGAATAAAGCTGGTTTTAATTGTAAAAATATGTTCTGCTTAAAAAGCTAAATAGCTTATTTATCAAGTGTTGACCTATTAATTTTAAGGTGAAGATAAAATGGCAAACATTTAAACTGAAAATGGAGTCAGTCTTTCTCTGAAAATGGACTTTATAACTTAGATCAGGTTGTTTTCTCTAGTGTTAGTCTTAGCTATTTATTTAAGAGTGACATGTTTCCAGTCCTGTGTATCTTTTAGAGTTAGGTAACCCTTTTGATTAGATTTGTATTGTACCGTTATCCAGTGGTTTTGCCGAAATCGTAGTATTTTTGACTAAGATTCTCATAATGTAATGTAGATGCAATTTTCCCACCACCATGACACAAAGAAGATCATATTTATCTCTCATCCGAACCTGAAGAGACAAACGAGCCGTGCCAAGTGAAACACAGATTAACATGCTGTCGTGTTTGCAAGTTCATACGATGACAGAAGGGTGGATTTGATGCCCCCCATCCTTCACTACACCCACCCAGCCGCATATTAACTACATCTCCTGCCACTGCCAGCGTATTGATTCATCGCCCCCCACCTCTTTTCTCTATTCTTAGGGACAAAATGTCACAACATGAGCATTTTACTATTTAGTGTGAAAGAATAAGGAATAAGCCACAGTCACCTCGCACGTTATTAAAACATCAAGTTCACATATTGCAGTTTACACTTTGCACTTTATTAACTTGAGAACTGTGATGTGTGGCGGACAGGTGTGAATATAAAAAACAAAGGGAAAATGAGAGAAATGGTAGATGTGTTGCTGTGTTGCTATACTGAGCTGGAATATAAATCAACACAGAGAGAATTATGCTCTTTCAAACTTATAAACAAATCTACAATTGTCCTGGATTTTGACATGTTTCCAGTTCATTGCATTACATTTATATTACACTTTTATCCAAAGCAATGTAAAATAATTACATTCAACCATGAAGATACAAACTCATTAACCTGGAAAGCAAAAGTCAAGTGAGAATACAATGTTATGATCTCAGAAAAGACCTCTGTTGAAAATATTGTCAATACACATTTATTTGGTAATGCTTTCGGTACACCTAAAGGCAGTTTCACAAAATGTACTAAATGATAGAATAAACATGCGGTTTCACCGTGTCATTAAAACCTACAGTGTGGCACTACTGACATACTGTAAAAACTGTATGTCCAAGCCTTACTCCAAATAGAAATGGCAATGGATACAAATTTAGTTTAAACTCAGAACTGAAAGCGGAAACTTTTGATCAAACTCTTTATTGAGCAAAACAAAACAAGATCTGGTTTTCCTTGTGACGGCGGCTCCAACAGTAACACACGTCAATGGGAGATGTTGAAAAGTAATCTCTCTCCACGTTTGGGGTTCTTTTGCTAAAAAGACATATGAGCAACTTGAAGTAAACTAAACTACATTAGTAACTATTGCTGAAAATATTAAAAGGCAGAAGACAACATTTCAACTAGCTAATGTTAGTGAAAGCTAATAAACTCAGCTAGCAACAATTTTCCTTTCAGCCTCTAATATCGACAGTTGCCAGCAAGACATTTTAAGTCTGCATGTTTTGTCTTTATTTCGTTTAACCAAAAACCAATTGTTTTAAAAAGGACTAAACTGCCCTTAACATGATCAACGGTAAGTCCGCTCAGTGTTGGCTATGCCATTTTTTTTCCTATGGTAGCTATATCCTTGGCACGGTGCACCGCTCAGTATTGCTACCCAGTGCTGTGCTCTAATTTCAAATGTATTCAACTTTTGCGCGACGTATTTTCAAGCGACACAGGCAAGAAGGACAGTCAAGCATAAAACACAACTGTCTAGCTGCCTTCACCACAAGGCTTTGCGCCTTAGTTAAAGGTAGGGTAGGTAAGAATGGAGAAACCAGCTCGAGTGCGCGAGAATTTGAAACTACGCAGCTGAAAAAAATCTGCCCCTTCCTTCAGACTTCCTTTCAGAGCCCCTCCTCCAACACACTTGAACGTGCACATGACCAATGAGGGCACGAGATAAGTTTGTGCACGAGATGAAGGCTGACAGGCAGGTAGGCCATCCAGTTATTTTAGTCGGGCCGGCTAAAATAATTGGTCGTGCTTTTTACAGCGCCACGGCTTCCACAGATGACATTTTTTTATGTATTTATTGTCAAAGCATGTCATGTATTCATTGCTATCGGGATGTTAAGAGCATTCCATGGAATATAACAAAAAGTGTTTCTGAAGTGAATTACCTACCCTACCTTTAAGGGGGAGTGGAAACTAAATGTAACGGTAAATAAATGTTAACGGCATCATTATGTGAGAATGGAAGGCTTAACAGTAGAAGTAGGCTTAGTATTTTGTTTAATTGTTAAAATTGTATTCACACAAAAACTTTTGCCATCTGAATCTTTAAATATGTGAATCTCTAAACAACAACAACGTTTTTCTTTCCATGTCTTCATTATGAATTGATTTGACCTTTTGTGAAAGATTATCAACTAATACATGTAATTGAGATATCTTGCCTTGTGTTCATGTATTTCTCGTGGCATTTGCTTTGAACAAATAATCTAAAAAGACCGGAATTGGAGGCATGTAGTGTTACATGACAGGTCACATGCTGTTGATTACCCTCATCAGATCATATGAAATGGACCTTCCCACAGTCTGTTATGATATTATCCCATGTCAGCTCCACTTATCTTCAACAAACAGTCATATTATTGCTTGCATGAGGACTCAGTAGTTGTGACAGGCCGAGGTCATGGAGATGTTCACAGTGAAGTTTTCAAATTAGTCTGAAATGTGACTTAATACAATAAAAAAGTATTTACATAGCAGCTACTAACATTCATTTAAATTCATTTATTCAGTAAGGAAGTTGCCTGGAAGTGACCCAACAAACAGGTTTTATTGCACCAGGAAGCTTTTTTTCTCTCGGAGGGAAGCAGCATTACCAACTTTCCAAACCGGGTGTAAAAACTAGAGCGTGACAGCTGCATTTAAATATGAAATAGCTGCAGATTTGGTTTCAGACACCTTGTACTGTGTGCAAACAAAGCCACCGATTCCACCAGAGAAAAGAGAATGCATTTAAAGCACCTCTTTGTCGTTGTTCAGAACTGTGTTCCCTTTGTTTCCATTTGTCTCTTTTTGGGGGGAAAGAATGGGATGAAATATTTTTAAACGGTAATTACCTGGCTGGGATCCGACATGCAGGGATTAATGGGTGAGTGTGGAGCACCAGGTTCGGCAGTGTGTTGGAAGGTAAGGGGGTTGTGTGGGTGTGTGTGATGGAGTAGCGGTGGTGGTGGTTGTGGCAGTGGCGGGGGGTGCCGGATACGGAGAACCAAAGACTGGCAGAATTCTGCTGCAAGTGTCTTTTCTTTATCCAAGCTCAAGTCACTGCTTCACGCCAAGTCCGTCACAAATGAACAAGACAAATTTAGCTCTCCCGCCTCATCCCACTCCCTCCAAATCCATTTGCTAAACGTCTGTTTTCATGCCTCCTGAAACAATATTGTTACATGTTTGTGGTTATTTTTACCTTCTTCGCTCTGGCCCACTCTGTCGCACAAGTCGAATTTCTACCGAGGAGTTAAGCAAATCTGTAATCGTGCTTTGTTCCAAACCCTTGTTTGGCATGTAATTGACGATCGCAAGCAATTTCCGATCAATTCATATCACCACAAAGCACTCGAAACTGCCTCCTAGGCCAAGCTCAAATCGCTGAAGTCAAAGAATGCTGCAGTGCACTTTGTGCTCAGAACTCAATTAGGCATGTCCTTGGAGTACAATATCTCTGGATTCTTTAAGTCGTTTGGATAGCGCAGAGAGGCGATGAGGTGCTCTTACAGATGGTGTGCGACTCAGGCTGTAATTAAACAGATCAGTGTCTAATACACAGTCTGATATCCAGCAGCAGTGCAGCCAAATCTCTGTGGGAAGAACTTCCTGAGGTTCTCGGGAGGTTCTCAAGGTCGCTGAAGTCACTGCAGATGCTACAGAACTTATGTACTCTGAAGAGTCACAGCTTAGTTACTTAAAATAAATGTTGTTTGCTACAGCAGTGAGTTGGGCAAACAGAGTGTTATATTTATAGTATAAAATGTGTTCGAGCATCCTGATTCCAGTGTGTTTTGAAATTACTTTCATTCGAAATATAAATATAAATATCTGTAATTTTTACAATAAACATGTGAGCATTTGTTATGTGGAATGCATAGCCATTTATCTGCAATTATCTTTTATAATTAAGGTTGCAAAGGTTAGAAATAATGTTTCTGTTTAAGAGATTGTGTTAATGTTGTTGGGAGTTTTTGGGAGAAGCTAAGTTGGTCAGTTTTGCCATTTTTCCCACTGATATTCTAATATAACATAATATATTGTCAGTACTTGAGCCAGCAATGTGGACAATATACTGTAGTCAAATCTGCATAGAAATTAGATGACGCCGTCATATGGTGAATAATCTGTCTATTTATCTCTCAAACACATTTCTATTCACTGCCTTACCATATTTGTACATTAGCCGGCCAATGCTAGCTTCGTCAGAGACACGCAACATTTAAACTAGCTGCTGCTTAGTGAAAATAATGTGTTCTGTAACAACTAAGAACTTGTTTCTGTGTTGCAAACCTTTTAAAACACATTTACCATACAGTAGGACAGGTGAGCCTCCTCTTTGTGTAACCCCTAGCCATAAAGTGGTTAAAGCTGATAGGCAGAGACACATAAAACGTTTTATGGATACACAGCACTTCAGTTTGATACTGAAAAGTCAAAAGGTGCCAATTAATGAGAAAGGCTGTATTTTACTTTATCAAATCAAAGTGTAAAGAAGATATAAATACATTCAAACTGCTAGTTTAGTACAGCTTTAAATCTAAAGGTAACTTTTTTTTATGAATCATTCAATTTGAAAGTTATTTTGTTTTTTAAAGGTGAAAGGCAAGGGTGCGAGTCAAAGCTGATAAAAGCATTTACCGAAATAAATACTCATAGAGTGAATGATGCACTTAAAAAATCAAGGCTGTAGCTAAATGTATTTTTCTCTATTATTCCAAGCTAATGAATCAAAGTCATTAATAATTTTATGATGTTTTTTTCTTTTTACTTGCTTTTTTTATTTCCTTGGCAGAGTTTGAAAAGACCAGACAAAGCTGCTGAACAGAAGGAAATCAAAGCGCATTTGGTTGGACCGTTAAGACGTGTGAAATTGTCTCGCCTGTCATTTGAACAGAGTCCAGGAGAAGTTTCAAGGTTGCTGAATTCTTCCTTGAATCTCTTAAATGCAACTGCTCAGTGGATATCAGTTGCCGAAATTCTGAGAAATGTTTGATGGAAAAACATTTCATATGATATTTAGGCTGTCTATACAGCATTTTAAAGTTCAACATGTGTTCCTTTTACAAAATAAAGTTAAAGGTTAAAGTCATTTGTTGGTGTTTTATAACCTCCATGGCCCAAAAAGCAGGTTTTAGCAAGTTTATTTTTTCTTTGTCAATAAAAACTACTGTTGTTCATCACAGATGCAGGATAAATATTCTGGATTTATATCAGGTGATAAAGCAGCAAGTCTCATAACATGCTCCAATAACCTACCTGCTCTAATTACAACAGCAATCGTAAAATGTCAGAATGAAAAGCAATATAAACAAAGCATAACATTCAAGGCGACAATATTGCACTGATTAATATAGCAGCAATGATGTTTGAAGTCATTCCTGTATTAAGTGTAGATGCCCCAGAATAAAAAAACTACATAAAAACTTGTACACTAAATTTCCAAAGTGTTTTTACTTCCTCTATCAATCTATACAATTTGAAACACGACACTTTGTTAATGACAACAAACAAATAATGACAAAGTGATTAATTCAGACAATGGAAAAGACAAAGTCTGATTACAAAAGAGGAGACAGATATTTTTTGTGAGCAGATAGGCTGTTATCTGACAGTCTGGATGATAAGATCACACTGAAGCCTTAAGAAATAATATGTTTTAGGCAGGGTGAATCAAGATCAGCATTAATGTGATCGGTGCCATATGCCAGAATGAATCTAATAGACTGATAATCTTCTTCTCACTGCTGGCGAAACCAATCTCTTTACGATAAGGAGCTCACATTTAGGGCTGATCAGCTGCATCGTCACATTGGACCAGAACGTGAAAATATCTCCCATTAAGATCAGAAAACAACAAGGAGAAGCCAGAAAACCGAAGAGAACACGGGAGATGATCAGATACACTCTGCGGAGTGATAAGATCTACGTCTGCTTTGAGCTGTTAAGGCACCTTTTGTCACGTCTGACTGTCAACACGATGTTTTGTCAACTTGAATTAAAATAAACATCATAAAATAGATTCAGATTCTTAACTTAAAAGTACTAATACGACACCGTACAAATACTGAATTTCAAGTAAAAGTATACTGCCTCGAGAATGGTACTTAAGTTAAAGTATGAAAATGTGCTTGAAGTATTACGAGTAAAGGTACTCATTGCAGAAAAAGTATTATTAATCTACTGTACATCTGCAAAGTAGTTAGTAAATAAAGATATAAAATACATGTAGTGGAGTAAAAATAAAGATAAATGCCTCAAATTTTGAAAGTAATGGGTATAAATTAGGATAGCATGAAAATACTCACGTGAAGTACAAGTACCTGAACTTTGTACTGAAGTACAGTACTTAAACGAGGTAAATGTAATTAGTTACATTCCACCACTGTAAAATCATGTATACTGTATAGTCTCACATTCTATAGAAAGCACTACTGCGGTTTAATTTAACTTGATAAACAACACAGATAACATTTATAGATTCATGTTTTCTCTTCCCTTACCACCTTCAGGTTCACTTTCACATGTGTTTACATTGCTGACCCTTATTTGACATTTTCTTTGATATGATCAAACAGAGCAGCTTCCTCCTTCCCTCTCTCCTTCTCCATTATGGAAAAAATTATTAACATCTGCTGCACAGACATCAGGAGAAGTCATGCATGCCTTAATGGCCCCTTGTTTAGTCATTTATGGGTAAGCATGTCATTATTTCAGGATTTATGATCAAACAGATAGAGAATGCATTCTCCCGGAGTTTCACCTAGCAATTATTTATTTTGATTTTTATGGCAACAAAGTTTCCTATCCTCCCTCACTATCCAATTAATGCTGATGATCAAGCATGTCTTAGTGCTTTAGATTTTATTTTGTATCTGCGTTTATGTCCTTTGATGGAATGATGGATCATATTGTGATGAGCCTGTTGTGGAAATAGCTTAAAGTGAAATATACAGTATATCCAAGGACAGCCAAATAACCAAAGTAAGTGAATGAACACAAAATCAAAGCATGTTTTATAGTTCAAGGTTTTGATAACATGTTTTATGCTTTATTTAAAAGTTTAGTCCAGTGACTAAAAGGCATATTGTGTCTTTTACTCTTAGTAAGTGTTATTTCTGTCACCCTAACTGCATTTATTATCAAAACGTACAACAACCAGGTATCTTTTGTTACTTGACCTCTAACTGCAAAAAACTATATGCAATACATATTAGTACATACTATGTAAAATAAGTATGTACTATGAAGTATGGGTTTTGTAGTTTAAGCCTCCTACCATTTACAGGCACTTATTCAAAGGTGCCAAATTTAAATTTAGAAATGACTAAATATACAGCATGAACAGAGGCCATCCTGAGGTGACATTAGCAAGCAGCACGTTAGTGATATGTACCTTTCTTCTCACACACATGCATGCACATACTTACACCCACGCACACTCACAACACTCGCACACATTCCTGCAGTCACAGCATCTTGCACAAACCATTCCTGACATTTTGCCCCTCTGCCTGGAGCAACCCTGAGGAGCCTGCCTCAGATCAAGGTCATCACATCACTCAGCGTCCCCGAAGCTACAGTCAATGAATGTTGTAAGGCCTACGAAAACAGCCCTTACATCTACAGATGACGAGTTTCTCTCCAAAATGAGAGTTGACATGAAGTGCACCTGCTGCTTCATAATGATCGATAGCACAACATCTCAAACAAATGACTCTAGGTGATCTCAGTGGACAACATAAGACTATTTTCATACATTTTGTCTGCAATTCTGTAAGCTCCAATCATTAAGGTGGTTATATCTGATACCAAAATTAACACAGAATTTTTGAAATGCCTTCCTCAAATCGTCTTTGGCAAGTTTCAAAGCAGAAAGCCTCTCTCTGACTTGAACTGAAATGAGAATGCACAGAGGGTGTGTGGGGGGTTTCTTCGCAAAAGCCACCATCTGGTGTCAGCGCGTGGTGTTGCTCACCATGACCAATTGTGTCATTAGATTATTGAATAATTAGAGGAGGGATCATGTCTACCCAGAGAACATGGCTTTCAAGTGTATTAGTGTGTGTTTGTGTGACTGAGGTCTTGATCACAAAGAGCGGCATTATATCTGCAGAAATATGTTGGGGGGGGGGGGGGAGTTTCAACTCTGAGGAAAGTTTGAGAGAAACAGACTCATGCAACATTCATTAACTCAAAATGACAACAACACAATTTGTTAGAGTAGGTGTAATGCTTTTTTTTGGAAATAAATTTGTAGTACAACCCTAATGTGAGAATCTAAATCCCAGTTTCCCTGGTAGTCCTCTTATCTCCCCGTGAATAGAGTGTCCCTGTTAAGTCGAAGGAGGACTTTAAATGAGTTGCTCTGGGCAGTAAGGAATCTTTTATTAATGAAGGTTGCACTTTGTCTCAGGTGAAATCGTCTCCAAAACGTCAAGGGAATGCATTTGAAGCCACCCACTGCTACAACACCAGGCTGAGTGGGTTTTCATCCACTTTAGATCATACATTTAATTGTTTAAGTTTAGGAAACTCTGGTTGTGGATTTTACTTTGTAGCCAGGTGGGACAGCATAATGAAAATAAGGATATGTAAAGCCAAGGCTATTCTAAATGCGTCACTTCCGGGCAAAAAGTACGGCTCCGCCCACTTTTGAGGGAAAACAAAGCTGTCATTTGAATGGCGGTCAATACAAATTCTGAAGTTTTTGCCAATCCGATCAGAAATGTAAGAAAACCGTGGATTTTTGGATCTTCAAAGAGCCCGATTACAATGGCCAGACGGGCAAACAATTACATCATTGGAAATCCAAGATCGGGCTCGATATATGGTTAAATATAGCAGTAGGCGATCGATGTCCATAGATGAGAGTAACATCTACGTCACTTTACGGCCCCGCCCACTTTTGGGGGAAACCAACGCTGTCATTTGAATGGCGATCGAGCCTGAAGCCACAGAGCTCTTCTTTTACTGTCCTTTTTTCTTAGAGGAAGTACAGAAACACTGAGCTCTGGATTTGTTTTAATGTTTGAGGTGCAAAACAAAGCTTTTTGGCATGATGAAACAATTATTTTCTGCCTCGCTCATGAGAGTAACAGCTGGCGAAATTACAGCCTCGACTACTGATTTTAATTTAACCATATATCGAGCCCGATAGTCAATTTCAAATGATTTAATGTAATTGTTTGCCTGACTGCCCATCGTAATCGGGCTCTTTGAAGATCCAAAAATCCACGGTTTTCTTAAATTTCTCATTGGATTGGCAAAAACTTCAGAATTTGTATTGACCGCCATTCAAATGACTGCGTTGTTTTCCCCCAAAAGTGGGCGGGGCCGTAATTTTCGCCCGGAAGTGACGTAGGTGTTACATCTATACTCTCAATAATTTAAACAAATATTTATATATATTTGTATATATTTTCAAAATCATTTTTCATGACTGTTGGATGTTGTAATGTGTATTCATTATAAATAAAATGACGTAGGTTACATTGTCTTTTTCTCCTGGGTGACCGATAGGGGTCCCCATACCAGAAGTGGAGGTTTATTTCACAAACAAACATGGCGGACGGAAAACACACGCAGAAGTTTAGCAACTGATTACAGATTACAACGCTCCTGACATCGATATTGCAGAATTTGTGCAACTTCTCTAAAACAAATTGCACAGTGTGTGCACACCTGCTGAGGTACACATCGTGTTGCACCTGTAAATTAAGCAACCACTCCCTTTATAGTTAGCGAGCTACCATTAATGCTTTGACCTGAAAGTAAGAGATAATAAATCGGGATGAAGCCTTCATTGCATTTGCATGGATTTGAGCCGAGACTTTAAGAGACAAGCTGCAACTGTTTGGGAAACTGCTTTCTAAATTACCTGATGGATGGACAAGCTGCTGGACAGCGAGGTATGTTACCTGAACAGTTAATTTTTCAATAAATAACACCTTCAGAAAATGTAAAGTGTCTCCTTGTGTCATTTTATGTTAATTCGATGATAATGTTCACCTAGCTGTTAAATGTTAATATAGTCTAATAAAAATCCCTAGCAAAACCTCTGTTATCAGAAATATATATAATCTGTGGTCTTATTGAACTGTCCTGCTTCATACAGCTCTCTTAATATTTAGAATACCTTAGTATTGCTATAGATTGGGTAAAGTTATTGGAAGCACCTCCCAATATACAGTAATGCAATATGAAACTAAAGACTAAGGTTGGACGTAAGATACTACTATGCCATATATTGAGTAAGTACTTTAAATAGCATATATATCATACTATTATTGGAACTGTACTAATGTTACTGTTAGTACTTCTATTACTCTCACTACAGATGTTTACACAAGTCAAGAAAACATTTAACAATATAGCCTAGGGGCCTTTGTGTCATTCATCTTTTTAATGTAGTGGAGTAGTAGTGACTAGTCATGATTTTACAATAGTAGCTGTTATTATAAAAAATGTACATCCAGAATGTTTTACAAGAACATCATACTGAATGTATGGTTGTAACATCTGAGTTAATAGTTAGCTTGAATAAAGACTTGGAAACTTAAATTGAAAAAAAGGTAGCCATATTGCCTTGGGATGGCTCACTGCACTGGTTTGAAACGTACCTTTGCTTGTATTTTAAATTCACAGTTGACAGTTTGTGGTTTGTGTTGTTATCGTTGATGTTTTGTTGCACCTGCCAATCAGGAAATAATGCAGACAACGCAGTGACCTTTTTGTTGATTTCTGATGTGGTTTTAGCAAAAGCAGCGCACGTGACTCTTTTTATAAAAATGTAACACCCTGTCAGTCATTGGACAGGAAGTCTCACAGTTGATCATCTGTGATGTTAACTTAGGGCTGCAGTATGTGTGAGGTTGTACCCTCCACTATTTGTGTTTGAAAAGTACAACAACATTTACTACAATTGTCTCCTCAAAGTTAAAAATAAAACAAAAACAACATGGATGTCTTAGTTTGTATTGTGTGATGTCATTCATGTTTTGCAGCCACGTATAGTGACATTCCTGTCATGTGCTCAGCTTTTTTTTTATCGCACCAGTTTATTTAAAATAGTGAATTAAAGTGGCAGGTCCAATGTCTGTTATCTTGTCATCCGTGCTGCCCTGAGAAGCATTTGACAGGCTCTCTGACTCCTAGTCACACAGGTTTTATGGCGTTTCAAGCCTCTCGTTGAAATGATTTATGTGGCTGGCACAGATGTTGCTCAGATCCTGATTTTTCATTCAATTACTGAATCTATCTTGCTGTTTTAATTATGGCTATGAAAAGTCCCATATCCCTCCTCTTCAGCTGCACTCCTCAGCCCGTATTAAGGCCCTGAGATAATGTGGCCATCCATGCTGCTGTCAGGTACTCCTTCCTCTTCCCTTTATTATTTCTGTTGGCTGTTGTGTCTGTAGGAGCTATAGTTGGGAGGTTGCACTGATACGTAAAAAATAGATTCTGGGTTACACATGCAACACAACAATGTTATATAGTAACACACTGCCTTTCAGACAGAGCTCTGCTGCTTTCCATGTTGTGTGTTGAATGTTTTTGGAACGTTTTAATGCCACATGAATTCAATTATGACTTTAATTTACTTAAGTGAGGAGGAATGTCCACTTACTGTTGTGAGGCTTTTCCCAAAAAAGAAACAATGACAGTTTTATTTATTTCTGGTATTTGTCTAGCTACTTTGATGTTTATTAAACTTGCAAGTCAAACATTTTGAAAGTTAACTAAAATGGTGACAAAGCTGATTGCGAGTACAGTTAACAATTCAGCTGTAAATTAATGTGAATTACTAAATACCGTTTAGCTAATGTTACAAACTGTTTATGTGTGCTGATTGTATATTGTACAGTACATGGACATTTAAAATTCTTAAATATTTGTTCAGTTATTGAAATACTCTGCTTGTATACAGTAGATCTTATAATAGGATCCACTTTCCTTTCAAGAATCATTGAAGTATCAGTGTAGCGTTGTCTTTTCAAATTGGAAAACTGCAGGCCTAGTTATATTGAAAGATTATGCTAAGATAGTATAACATATTAAGTAATAATACAATAATACAGTACCTTTCTCAATGTTTGTCCTTGAGTTTCACCCCTGATTTATAACATCAAGCTTTATGCATATTGAATATGCAAACAGACAAAGCATTTTGAAAAATCCAGATTACTGCATCTAGTTTGTACTGTGGAAGTTTGGGGATTTTTCAGCAAAATCATATTGTCACTATTCATCTCTGATCTTTAAGTGTCACTCAGTTTGTTTTTAAATGAAGGGTGTCGCTTTCTCCAGACAGGGGCTAATTTATTTAGATGCAAATCTCATTTATTTATTTTTCAAAGTTCGTAACACTGCACCCTGTTTATCATTTTTGCTTTTGCTTCTTTGAAATGATATTCAAACATCCACAGAGCATTACTCTTGACAGTCAAATGCCAGCTTGTGTGGCATAACAAGATCTTAAGTTGACTTAAGTTAAGTTGATAAGATAGATAACAAGATGCACATCCTCAGTTCTCGGAAGTGCACACCAGCAGCCGTGGTGGCGCTGCACTCGTCTGAAGCTCTCCTCGGTCCTCGGGGTATCAGCCTGGAGACACTCTACCTGTTTTGTTTTTTTCTCTGAGGTTTTGTTTTTCCTACTTAAGTGGCTGAGCTCTTTTCCACGCTTCCAGCAGACCTCATGCATTTGTATTGCCATCTGGAGAATACCAACAGGTCTTAACAAGGGGCTTCTTGTTGGAAAAACTGCTTACCGTGGAGACGGACTCAACTCCACTCATTTGACTGGCTTTGACCTACAGTAGTGTTTGTTTGCTGTCACTCTGCTCATGTGCATGTGAACATTTTTATTTTAAGGTTATTAACAGAAAGAAGAGAGAAAGAGAGATTGTTCCTATATGCATTAGTACATTTTGTTTGTGTATAACTAACAAGCAAGCAGGAATAATTATTGTCTCGTGCCTCCCCCCCCCCTTCCCCTCCCTTTCCCAGGAGCACCAGAGTTTGATGGGCCGTCCCAGACGCCGGTTGACATTTTGTCCCCAGTCCGACCGGATGCCACATACAAAATTCACTCAGGCGAGAAGCCAGGAGGAATACCCGTCTCCCCCCACCCTCAGCGAGTGGCTCTCAGCGGGGAGTGCAAGGTGAGCAGAACTTGAGCTTGTCATGGCTGCACGCCTCTGAAAAACATAAGTAGATGCTAATGGCAAAATCGTGACAGAGCAGAGTCCCACCACCATATGGCTAATTGCCACAACAATATCTTCTGTGTTATTAATCACGTTTTCATAGTGTGCCATGATAATTGGAATAATTAGGAAGGGAACAGGCACTGGGATGCCTCTGCGACACACAACGCTTGGTTAAAAGGAAAATACAAACCCTGCAAAAATGTCTCACCTTCCCCTTCCTTGTCCCCAATGTTTGGTCCTCCCTTCTGCCCCCAAGCATTCTCATTCACCTTCTTCCTCTTTCTTTTGCCTCATGCTTCGTCTTTTCTTCGTCTTGTCTTACTCTCTCGGTCCCTCAGCCTTCTTCACCTCACTAATCGCTCTCCAGCTCCCCATCTCCCCATCTTGTTTACAGTTTTGCGGTGAAAAATGAAGTTTATAATTAATGAATACAGTGACGTGGGGACCTTGGCTGTGAGTAGTTCTGGGGCGTGGTGGGGGCATTTCAGGGAGCTGAATGAGGCCACATGCCCCACTGAGTCTGAACAATGAGTGTTTGGGGTTAACCCTTTGTGGGCTAGGCCGTTGCTTTGTCAGCAGTTTCTGTACAGTAGTGTTGGTTGTAACTTTGTGAACCAGTTTGCTGCTTTGTCTTTAAATGTAGATGAAGTATTGTAGATGTTTCTATAAAAACAGGAGGTCAGTGAGTCATATCTAAGAGCTTTTTTGGGTAGAAATGGGTCTGCAAATGTTACTCAATGAGCAAAACATTTAAGAAATGGTATTAATCAGACTGGTTCTGTAGTCAGAAATATCAGACCTCCTCGAGCACTTCTTTATTACGTCCTGAGGGCTGTGATTTACCATTCAGCAATCCTCTCTGCTGTTTGGCCGATAAATCTCCCTGTTTATCCAGGAGCAACCTTAACGGCTCAGCGGAAAACCCAGGCATTTTGAAAAACTAACTTTATTGATTCCGACAGCGAGTCAATCAATAGGACATCTGTAGCATTATAGGGCTATTTCAGATGTCTGGGATCCCTCTGCCAAAACAGTCAATGAGAGTGATCCAACTTTTCTGGGCAAGTCCTAATGACGATGTCTTTCCTTGACCTCCATCTGAAGAATAATGAGCGGACAGCGAGGCTCAGAGATGGAGATCATCAGTGGGAGTAGGAAGGAGTAATCATAGATGGGCAAATGGAGTAAATAAGGTTTAAAGTATACTGCATGAGTGGTCATGGCAGTGATCTATGACAAGGAAAGGCCTTGCTTCCATCTTTTGTTTAATAGAAATGCACTATTTCATATTAGTTTCACTTAATGGGAAGAACTGGATGCACCCCCTCAAGTGTATAAGCACCACACTCCCCTATGGCTCTGGTCCCAAACAAGCTAAAACATGGTACAGCGTGCACTACATCTTTTTTCACGGACATCTGTCGGATAACATTGATTAGAGGAATCAATAGTCACGGAGGCATGTGATTTGCATCCCAACCCCTTTGGGCTGTATGGGAAGTCCCAGTGTTCTCCAGTGTTAACAAATCCTGTGCATTAAAACTGCATTTCAAATCAAATTAGCACCCTTTGTATGAGTGCAGGCACTTAAAAAACGCCTTGATAACAAAGGGGATTCTGGGGGATATATTGATAGTTTACCAACTACTTGTGAATTCCTTTTAAAGAACAGTGTTGAAAATATTTGTGGGAAAGTTAGCCGAGGTTTACAGAATCTCTTATTGTATATTAACATTTCAATGTTTTCTCTAATCACTCCGAGGGTCTCCATAATGACTAGACTTTCCATTTAAGCAATTAGCCTCTCTAGGGCACCCTGTTAACACCATTCACACTTCCCTCAGTATCGCTTATCAACACTTTAGATGACACTGCCAAAGACCAAGCTATTTTTTCACTCCCCACTTCCCACTCATTCAGTTCTCTTTTTCACAGTTCTTCCTCGTTCTAAATCACTCTTTCACTCTGTCATACATCGACATGTAGCAAACAAACGTATTCACATGCGCATTTAGGCACAGATGCCCTCACCTCAGCAGTCTCGGATGTGAACTTGTTTTTTTTGTCTACAAGCTGAGCTGAAGCTAGCAGGCGAAATCGTGTTTTGGGGTTTTCCTGTCCATATTCCAAGCTTATCAATATCTATTATGGCATTGGATTATAACATTTGATCTCCTCATGATTGAAATATAAAACATCAACAGCTTCCCTGAGGCTACCAATGGGTAACACTGATCATATGTTTCTTGGATGCGAACAAATGATCAATGTTCCCTTTTTTCAGATTGTTCTTCTTTCATCTCTTCAAAGATAATCATAACAGAATCGCTGAAGTCTTCTGAACAATATAGCAATTCTATAGCTTTCTGTCATGGCTACCAGTTTTAAATGATTTCCAAATCTAATAAGCCCTGATATGCAACAATGTTCCAGCGAAGGTAGGATAGAAGACAAAAAGCTTAATTTAAAATAATATTTGTTAACTTTCCAAATGTTTTATGTAAAGGGAAATGCATTCTGCACATTTGTTAGAGCTCAAGGATCCGCTCAATGTGAGTAACACCTATAAACATCACATGTGTTTTTAGAGACAAGGAAACTCCACAGCACACCTTGAAGCTGCAGAATATATTATCAGTTCACTTTAGCTTGTTATTAGCAGTGCGTGTTACTTCATTTTAAGATACTGTTTCTTGAGAGCTAAATACAACACAAGTTATTTTGCGGCTTAAACTTTCGGATATTATACTTCTGAATTGGATTTAGTTTCTCCACTTTCTTACCTGTTGAACTTTAGTTTTTTGTCTCTCATTCTTAGGTTCAGCAAACTCAGGTTATCTAAAACAACCTAATTATTTGAGCCTCTTCAGCATCTGCTTGCAAGAAATCTTTATAGCCTGACTGCAACTCCAATCTGTCACACAGACATCAAATACTCTGTGACGTTATCTGTTTATAGTTGTCTTACAGACGTGTGTGATATATGCTGAATAGGCGAGAAAGAATTATGGTTCTTGTATAGAATCAGGAGGAGGGGCCCAGGTCGCTCTTCTACCCCCCACGTTGTCATTTCAGACAGTTATGGACCTAGAAACGGCAAAAAGCATCTGCTCCTCTGACCATAAAGCCCTGAGCCGAGCCCTTAATTGTTCCTGTGTAGAGAGGGAATTATCTCCACCTAAGGGGGGAGGAGATGAGGAAGGAAGAGGAGGGGCATGAGGAGGGGCATGAGGGGATGTGTGGATGGACAAAAATATGGCAGTATGGATGGCGAGGTGTGGGCAGATTTTGGCACCGCCACCTAAGGGAGTGGGCGGCAGGTTGAGAAGTCTTCCTCATCACAGCTTCTCCGAAAGCCGAAGACTTTAGACTGAAACTGGGTCATGACTAAAATCAGGGGGCTGTGGATGGATTTCACCGTTGTGTGTAGGCTGGCACTTTGCAGATTCATATTTTTATATTTTAAAACCTTACCTTATCCTTTATTCAGGATATTGCTATTCAGATTTAGATGAGCATCGTTAGACTTGAATAGCTCTGTGTCTTAGCCATGGAAAATGCTATTTTTTACGATTGGTTGTGAGGTTGTATATCAGGACACCTTAAACAAGTTTTCAGTTATTCAGATTTCAAAACAATGTGTGATTTATTGTCAATCAAACAACCAAATAATTGACAAATAGTTTCAGTGCTAATCAGGATTCACTTTTCACCTGTCCCTGAAACGTTTCATATTACCACTAATACTCACCGATACAATACCTAATATATTAGAATTTCCACCAATGATTTTGTTACTACAACTATCACCACTGTTAACGCTGTAGATACTGCTGCTGGAGCTGCTGCTGTAACTACTTCTGCTTGTCAAGGCTGAAACAAGCACTGTTTTCTTATCTTTAACAACTTGGCTCAAGCTCTTTCCATCAAAGGCCTCCTGAAGACGCCTAGACTGAGTGTCTGTGTGTTCCCTTCTCTCCCATGCCCTCTCTCTCTCTCATCTCTAGAGGTGAGCTCTAGGTTGCTCCCCATATTAGTTTGCTTTCCACTTAATGAGGCGGCGGAGCATGAAGGTCCAAGCACTCCTAAATGCCGCGTTCATTAAACCAATGGTGCTTAATGATGACGGCAAAGGCACCCGCAACCCGGCGGCTCCTACTGAGGGCGGCCATTAGCGTTAGAGCCAGCCAGCTGGGGGGAGACAGTCGCACGGGGGGGGGGGGCCGTCAGATGTCAACAACACTGTCACAAGGACGCGTACCCCCCGGTAAATCGCAGCAGCAGAGACAGTGAAAGATAGAAAAACTTCCATAAAGTTTGGTGATACAGTATAAGATCAGTGACAGTGAAGCACAGACATGAGGTTACCTTAAACTTTACTGTACTTTGTCCAGCATTTCAACACAGCACAGGTCAGGTTTGAATGATTACCGTACTCATAAAGACAATTCCTTTGCAACAATATCCTACACGTCCTTTGTTCTAAAGTGTCATTGGTTTGTAGTTGTTTCATTAAATGATGTGTTCCAATGTTTCTTGATGGACATTTAAAAAGTAATGGCTCCACTTAAAACACATTATTTGAAGAGCAGCAATAAATGACAGTTAAGCTGCCAATTATTCTCTTCAATTATTTATTCATTCTTTAGTCTATAACATGTCAAACATTAGGGAGAATCTATCACAAGTTAACAGAATTCATGTCAAAATGCACACATGTTCATTACTGAGATTCTAAGTAAATTCCTGGATTTTATACAGGACATATTTTAATAAATAAGTAAAGCCATACAAATTGAAGCTATGTACGTTTACGTTTTTGTGATATTTTTAAATGTTGGTATTTTAATATGCCACATTTTCTCAGCTTTTGCTCTTTTACATGACCAATCTGTCTCCCTTATTGCTGCCGTTTCCTCTTTTCTCTTTTTCAGACAGAGATTTAGTGCTGAAGTGCTCCATCAAAGGTACTTCATGTGGTTTTTAACAAAAGCCTTCTGGAAAGGAGAAGTCCACTCTTCAGTCCAACGCTCTGCTCTGTCTTTTGCTCGAAACTGTGTGTGGCTACTTCACTGCATAAATAAAGCAAGCATGCACGCTCACACCAATGAGTGCATGTGCTCATGTGAGCACACACACATACACAAACAAACTGCCTGTGATTTCCATGCAGCCCTCAGAGGACACACTAATGTATCCAAATATATTTACAACAGATGTTGCATTTTATTTTTCATGATAAAAACCCATTTCAGAAAATTTACTTCATAATGGGCAGAGCAAGAGTTTTTCTTCTCCCTCTCTTCCTTTTTTGTCTTCTTCTGAGGCCTCTCTAATGTAAAGTGAGAGAAGTGCACCACCTAATGGTTGCAAATGTCTCCTCTGTCAAACTTTAATTTAGCAGAATACATTTTTAGGCGTATTCTCCAATTTAAACTGACAGTTGGACCTTGTGATTCATCTACTGAAAATCCAGTCTGCAGTTCAAACCCAGCTCCTGACTCAGACTACTGCAATGACTGCATTGTGCACCGAATGCTGTTGACTGACAGCTTACTCAAAATACAGAAAAAGGACTTGAGTAGTCGCCACTGTGCGGAAAAGTAAAACAATAAACTGTTTCAACTCACATTTTTTATTCATTATTATTTATCCTGTTCATAAGGAAATGTGAAAGTGGAAATTGTTCATCTTGCGTTCTCAGGGCTCATAGCCACATGCTCAGATGTCTTGAACAACAGCACCCAGATATATACAATTTGAAAAGAAATATCAAAAGTGTGAAAGCACCAAATTCCTTCATAAACAAAAAACGAATTATTGATTATCAAAGGTTGTTGTAGAACTCATTTGTTGTGGATTGACTGATTGAATAAATGTTTCATCTACTACCAGCCCACTAACATGTTGCCTACTGTATGTTTCTCTCTGCAAACACACATTTTATGAATTATGTTACCACAATAACCAGCCTTCTTTACTATTTAAAAAAACTTTAAAACATAAGTTCATATGAGCTCATGACTATTTCAATGCCAAAAATGATGAAATTCCAATTTCTTGGGATGAAAATATTATATTTTCGACAGTTAATGCATTTTCTTTTCATTTAAATTGTTTCAAAGCTTTCCTTAATATTCCTTAACTTTGTGCAGATTTGACATGGAATATTGTGTATCCAATTACAGGGAAATGAAATTTGTGAAACAGGACTCTTACTCACTGTTAACTATGCTACTTCATAGTTTCTAGCACTTGAGTGGGAGGGTGGTGAGAGGGGAAGATGGAGAACCAGAGGGAAAGAAATGGGCCCAACTGTGGAGGACAAATGGGGAAAAAACTTGAGAGGGCTTGAGCATAAGAAGAGGAGGAGATGAGGAGGATTAGGTGAGGCGGGGGACAAGAGGCGCTCTCCCTCTCAGCCAGCCGGATGGATGGGGAGCAAAAGAGTGACGAGAGAAAAAAGCAAGAGGAGGAGGGGAGGGCGTAGCAAAAGAGCTGGAGAGACTGTGAGTGTGTGTGAGGGCTAAGTGAGGCCTTTATAAATGAAAGCAGATGCCTGGCATTATGAACTTGTCGGGTCGCAGATGGGGATGGCGATGATGGAGCACTTGACTCCCCGGATGGTTATCACTCACTCTCCTCCTCTTGCCTCTCAACTGCCTTCCCTAGTGCTCCAAGGGTTAGAGGGAGAAACAGAATAAGATATAAAGAACAAAGAGAGAATATCCTTAGAGTGGAGAAATAAGAGGACAAGAAGGTGGACTTTACAGTGAGTGATGAGTAGGCCGATTTAAATAAAGACTATAAATACAGTATAAGGAGCAAAGCTTCAAGTCTTTCTCTTCCTCCTTCCTTTGCCTTCTGTGATTGATCTCAGCGTCGGTGTGCTGTGATTGATTAGATTGCCTGCGGAACATCATCCCGCTAACTAGTCGCTGCGAGAAGGGTGTTTGTCACTGCCATTGATCTTCTTGTAAATGAAATGTTCCATTTCCAGTGCATTTTATTGTTAAATGCAGTTCATTAGCTACTCTGAGATTTATGGCCGTGTCTCCTCTCTTTGGGCAGGAAGAAGAGGAGAGAGGCTGGAAAGAGACAAGGGGGGGGGGGGGAGAGGATGAGAGAGTTGAAGAGGAGCAGGGCAGAGACGAGTGTTGATGCTATAAAGCTGCTGCAGACTTGATAAATATGACCTAAGTTTGCCAAGAGATGAGCGATAATGACGGTGAAGAGGAACTGACACACTGAGCTTCCTGCTATACTGTAGTTATCTTTCTTGTCATCACTGTGGGGAACTTTGGCTCTAGCCTTTATAAATAGGCTACTCTTAGTTCTTACAAGTTTGAATGAGTCATTTTAGAAATACAGGACATATATATATATGCTGTACATTTGCTAATAACTTTGGTTGGCTGAAATATGGAAAAAGATACAAATGATGCAATGGTGTGGTTAGTTATATGGTGGCCAAACTGTCTGTCCGTGAATCACATTACTGTCCTGCTGAAGATTCTTGGTTGCAAATGTACGCAATGACGTGTTCTTTAGTAGAAAATGAGGGGGATCATGCTGCTCTCCGACTCTGAGACCTGTCAAATGAATTCTCCATGACAGACCAAACGTGTTTCTGAGGATCCCAAATAACTTAAAAAACATTTTTGCTTTCATAAATGTCTTGCTATTGAAACATGTTGATCTCTGGAAGATGATATGGAGTGCTGTTTGCTGATAAAAAACTGCTTTCGGTATTAAGAGCTGTTATTTCTTGTATAAGGGGAGACTCATAAATGTTATGTATAGCTTAAGAAAATGCACAATCCATCTCTCCAAGTTGAGCAGTAAAGAGAATCTATATCAAGCACATGAAGAAGAAATATCCCATGAACAATACCAGCATACTGTTCTGTCCTGTAGGCCATTTAAAGAACTCACTGCAACCCTTTTGCACTCCCCAATAAAATGTGTGATCAGTAGCTTGCTGGTTCAGATCCTTTGACCAGTAGCGATGATCCGAGCAGGCAAAGTAAATCTCTCCGCTCTCCCTCAGCAATTATCCCACACGTGCCATTGATCAAGGCACTTACTCGAAGGCTCAAGGCTCCAATTACTTGAGCTGAGCTGCTGAGCGGCCAGCAGCAGAGACTGTGGCCGCTCCCAGGTGTGAAGCCGGGCACCTCGCTGAAAGGAGCCAGCTTTGGCTAATATTTGCTGATCAGAAAGGTTGATCTTGCCTAAACCAATATTTGTTTATTAATAACCAACTTGACTTAACTACGTGGGTTACATAATTGGGCTTCAACAGAATGCACATTGTCATTCTCACCTTTTTTTCTTTTCCTACATTTGAAGTATTAAATCAGAATTTGAAGTAGTTTGTATTGGATAGTTATGAAAAAGTCTTGACACAAAGCATTATCAATAAGTCCTATATTGCTGGCTGTAACCTTGACTACTAATAGTTCCACATTTTTGGAAATATGTTTATTGTTTTCAGATTGTGGTATAGATCAGTTTTGTTACCACTGGACAGAACAAGACTATCTATTTGCTGCTGTTTTCTGTCAATATGTCAGCCTTGAGTCTGAAGCCCTGACGAAATTGTTTAGATGTGTTGTCTCTCCACAACTTCAACCTTGTCAACAACTACTTCAACTGGGTGTTGTGTAGATTGAATGAAGCTGTATTGTGAAACTGCAAGGTCTATTTGTTGCACGAGATTAACAGGTGAAGGTGAGAACTGTAAAAGCTCAATTGAAAAGCCTGCTTTAAAAGATTTCAGCTACTGCCTGTTCAGACAATAATGAAAATAGCAACATGTTTGTTTGAAATGGACTCTTCTTCTCCATTGCTCAGTTGGTCGTTTTCCCTGAATTACCTATATTTTAATTTTTCTATTAGAATAATAGAAAGGTTTTTACTTGTGCTTTGCTCTTGACGTAGTATTTGCAGTTGGACTGGGCCTTGCGTCTGGTTAATCTCTGCTTGTTAGAGTTGCTGGCACATTGGAGAGCCAGACCACACCACTGTTTGCCTGTCAAACAGTCTGCAAGAGCAAGGCAATTACAAAAGCAAACTTTGCTCACTCTCCTTGGTCCTAATGAAAAGAAGCAGAGTCTGTGTGTGTGCACTTGTGTGTTTGTTCCTGTGCAAACCACTGACTGAAATGTGATCAAGTCTGCAATAGGTTGCTGTTTTCTTTGTTTGTTTTGTCATGTTCTATACTTTAATATAACATCATCGTGCATAATTCCTTACGTATGACTTTTACTACCAGGCAGGTGTTATGGTGGAAACCCCTTTTTGTGAGAAATGTGTTTACTGTATATCCATTAATATTGTGGGGTTTAAGTCAATAATAGATGTAAGTAATGCATCTTGATTTAAAACATGCAATTGAAGCCAAGCAGCAGGGATTGTATAAGTTAGTGCACCTTAGGACAATTCAGGAGAGGTTGTGTTACTTGTTGCTTTACAGTGGTTTGTATTCTTTAAACCACCCCTTTCTTTTATACAGTTTATTAGTAGATACATTTTATAAAAAGATGTTGTACACCATGTGTAGAAGCAGGCTGTTGTATGTCAACACTAATGGTTTGTTTTAACTAAATGCTAAGGTTCTTGACATTTTTCCTGCAAAACACTTTGTGAAAAGTAGAGCCCTATTGTAGCCATTTACAGTCACAGGAATACTTAACATGACATTTTTTACTGATTTATTGACTCCATACGCCATGGAGTATATTAAAAATTCACAAGAATAACTGCATTTGACAATAAATGCCACGGTGCCACTACTTTTAGCAGCGTCACCTTTACTTTATACATTAATCGACTGGAAACAAAGGGTTGTTTTTGTCTTTTTAAGAGGCGGTATTAGGCACAGTGGAGCAGTTTCTCAAGACAAGCTGACAGCGCTAAGGTTAGCCCGGCATTTTCACGAGTTATGATGCTTTTTGTGGGCTGTTGACAAAACCAGGAGGAACAATAGATCAACCGAAATGGCAAAGATATCTCAGGAATGATAACAAGAGAATATTTCTGAGAATAGTAACTACCTCAAAGGGAAAGAAGACATCAAGCCAAGTCAACCCAATAAAAAGAATTTACATACTGTATATTTGAAACATTTATATTTCAGGATAATTCATAGAGAGGATATATGACTCTGTCAAGTGGAAATGTAGCAGAATATGTTTCAACACAAATAAAACCTAGGGTATGCTACAGGGGAAATATATTTATATAGATATTGTTGATTAAATATAAACACGAGTGAGCATCATCAGTGAATGATTTGCATTTTAGAGCAAGACATACTTATCACTCATCTGCTCACAGATCTGAATGAAACCATCAACAGGAAATGTTCCTTTGTTATTGCAGAAGTGCCCTTCAGCAAGCCAGTGCATTTTGAATACTCTTGAAACCATTATCAATCAAAATGGAGGCTTTCCGTGAGCCAAAACTGATAAACATGTAGAAAATAATCAAGTATTGACCTCAATATCTATTGATTCACAATCAACACCTGCACATAAAGTGAACAGAGTGTATTAGAAGAAAATAGCGTTATTAACACCCTTTGTCTCACCTTAACTCACAAGATACATGTTTGTTTTTTGTTGTAAGCTACAAGGTGTTGATTGCTGTCATGTTTTTTGCACTGCAATTCCCCAGATATAACCTGTCAGTCAAAGAGTGAGGTGCGCTGGTTGATAGAGGTGTGCTGGCATACTGTGAGAAAGAGAACGTTTTCATGAACTGGCTTTAGAAAATGGCAGCAGAAAGTAACAATGCAACCTGTGTGATAATGCATTCTTGCACGCAGAATATTTGCTTGAATTGTGAGTTACATCCTTACTGAGTAACGATTTGTTAAAGACTAGATTAGTCTGGATAACAATGAGAAAATAACTGAAAGAATGTCAAATATTGAACTTGTGAAATGTTTTGTAAAATGCAAAGTCAGACGAATGGTAAAAAAATAATTAAACTACATGTTCGGTAAAAAATATGTAATATAGATACTGGCATTGATGCTTTCTAATCAAAGATACCTGATAATCCTACACTATGAACAACAAATGAGTGGCGTAACCAGATTCATGGGAGTGATAACAATGCTTTTATTCTTGGTAATATTTATGTCTGGGATAACCTGAACTGAAAACTTGAAAGAAAAACTAGAAGGTCAAACTCACTGACTCAGTTTTATCTTCATTAAGGGAAATCTTTGTCAGTTTTGCAGAGTTGGTTTCTTCAACTCCACTTCCTCTCTGATAACAAATGAGCTTACAGCGTCACAGTGTAAACCTGCTACCAGTGGCGACGCCAGGACCCTGAGTTGTTCCTCATCCATATTCAATCCCTCTGAATTGGGGACTGTGACATATGGTTGGTACTCACGCTACATCTCCCCCTCCTCTGTACGAGAGATACAAATTCAGAATTGGATTTAACACTCCAATTCCCCACTGACCAACAAGGCTAACACAATTACTATGCTGGGAGTGCATCACACACACACACACACACACACACACACACACACACACACACACACACACACACACACACACACACACACACTGGTGTAATCCAATTAGAACACAGCTAGTGTTTATGCCGTTGTGTGCAAAACGTCATGTGTGTGAGAGAGGCAGTTTATTAGAATTAATATCTTTACGAAAATATTTTTGGGGAGATTTAAATTAGACTGAAATCCAGGAAGCAGGAGATTTCCACGATTTTTCTGTGTGAGTGTCACTGAGCAACTTACTGAATTTCTAACAGATTCAGGGTTAGTGGTCGATAGCCAAACCTGACCTCTGACCTTTCTCTCATGGTATTGCCGCAGACTGTATGTATAAAGAGTATTACACAATTACAAACTGGGACAGGAAGACAACTTTATAAAGCTTGGATTGTATTGTCATTTATTTAGTCCAGTCTTCCACTGACATAGCACTAGCTCATCGTGTTCCCAATTTATTTAGATCCATTAAAGTTTTAGCAGATTTCTCCACTGCAGCATACAGTAAGTAATATCAATAAAATAATTCACTTCCATAAGAACAAGCTCAAGTCTTGGATGCTACAGTAACATGATATACGGGCTACTTTTACACATGAGACAACAATATGCATGTCTTAACTATTAATTATGAACAGATGTTATGCCGTTTGTGCATCGCATTTCTCTTCATTTCCTCGAGGACGTTGATGTAAACCTGCTTTGTGGCAAGAAGCATTTTCCCCCTCAGAGATAATCAGTGAGGGATACCAGGAGGTGTAAGAATCAATATTGTCTTAAAATCGATCTTTGGAAGTTGGTGTCCATGAGGCAACAGCTAAAGGGATCGACATAAACGGAGAATGTGCTGATTTAGTGCATTTTACTGCCTGTGCTGTTTATATTCTCTTCAGTTCATCTTTATGTTAATCCCCTTGGCAGCAATTGTTTTACAGGAGAATAGAGCACCAAATCTACCAGGAAAGTGCATAATGACAAACTTCCCATTGCACACACCGGTTAATAGTCTAGGCTGTTTGATGTATGGCCAGTAAAAAGTGCGTCCAGTTCAGTTCCCTGCTGAGTAATAAAAGTCACTCTTAATTCATGCCTAAAAGTCACGGCGGAGCATCAGCGAGGACGCTGTTTAGAAAATCTGCCACCGAAGCATCAGCTTAGGTTTCACAACATTACATCACCTGTCGTAATTGATCCGCTTGTTTGGGCTCATTTCATACCTGCATGGAAGTGCTGATGAAGACACCCCCCCCCCCCCCAGCTGTGTGTGTGTGTGCAGGGAAGCAGGTATTAGCCCTGACAGATCGCACTGTTAATTGCTAATTGTGTTTCTCATTAGGCGCAGGGGTGACAGGTGTTGTTAAAGTGTTGTGAGTTCTTTCGGCGCTCTCCCATGAATTGTGCTTGCTCCCTGCGCGCCACATTGCCGATCCGCTCGCTAATGGTTCCCCCGAGAACTCCCATCAGCCCCTGGGCTCGGTGCAGCGAGGGGTCGCTTTTAGATACTGTGTATCAGCAACAGCCGCATTGGGAGGTCTCCAAACAGAGAGCTTTGACAACTAACACGTCCTTTCATCAGTCAGTATAGTACTGTGTACATACAATATACGTTTATTTGTTTGTATGTACTTAGGTACCAAGCACAGAAAGTTACATGAATCAGGTGTATCTTTGTGTCATGGGTGTGGCCTTGGATCTAGTTTTTTTCTAAAAAAAAAACGAAATCAATGTTTGCTCATGCTTTTCTGTATGAACCGAGGTTGGTAGATGTAGCGCTGCCACGGTTATATTACTAATTAATTAAATAATCGCCAAATATTTTGATAATCAATCAATGATCAAACTAATGTTCATACAGAAGTAAGAGTCAATGCTTGTTTCAGCATCTCAAATATGGAGTGTTCCTGCTTTGTCTTTTATATATCGTATTAAAGTGAACATCTTTGCTCTTTGGACTGACAAACACCTTGGACTTTGAGAAAATGGGGCTGACATGTTTCACTCTTTTCTGACATTTTATAGACCAAAGGATACATAATCAAAAGAATGTGCCTTATTATTTCATAATAACTCAAATAAACATTAGTTGCAGCACTAGTTAGATGTTCATAATACACCAGAATATGGCAGCAATACATTAAATAAATAGATCAGGTGCAACATTTGAGTTTACTGTGTTGCATTGGAAAATGTACTTGAAGATACAATTTGTTTGTCTGAATTTGGAGAATTGAGATTATACAAATCAAACAGCTTCGGTGGGATTAAAGCTGACTTAAAATAAGACTCAGGGTCACTTCCACTTCCTGTGTACTTTTGTTGAAAACATGTTGGATGTCCTTTAGACAACATTTACTTCCACATTACAAGGCAGAGAGGATTTTAATGTAATGCACGTAAGACGTGTCACATTCATATTTAAAACTACACTCAGCCAGTTGAGCATAGCAGGTCAATAATCCCAGAGTCGAGTGTTGAACACACTGGGGACACTGAAATATGAAAACGTGTGCTGTTTTATTGTATGTGGTAATTGCATGTTAGACCATCAGTGAGGACAACAATTGTGTCTTGGTAAAAGGCCTGATGTCTTTTTGAGGAAGGGTAAAGGGCTTCTGCCTCATTTTTGCTAGATTGTTGTTAACACATTTGCACATTTCTGCGTTCATCAGTGGGAAAAGGTATTTAGTGCAAAAAACAACAACAATGAGCTGATTAGATGTCTCTCTCTCTCTCTCTCTTTTAAAATGTTATCCAGTCACATACAGTAGCTTATGCCCGATTCACTCATTAAAAGAATTGGGAGTACTGCTTGGTCGGTGTTCGGTTCAGATCGTTTGTTAATGTGAGGGACTTATATAGCCAGTCTTAAAACTTTCAGCAGTTTGCAGACACTCAAACGTGTTTGATATTTAGGAGGGTTCTCGATGATTAGGTCAGTAGTTTCTGAGCCTGACCACAATAGCCAGTGAAAGAAACGAGCCAGAGCAGCTGACGGTGACATTCTGGCCTTTGAAGCTAATGTTTGTCCGCATGCAGCTATTATATTTTATCTCAACTCCAGCTTCCACTGAAGAAAAGACAACCCGACTCCAGACTTGTGTGGCCTTCTTCTTTTGTCACTGCAAAGCATTACTACAGTACATGAAGTTGTTACATCACATCAATCCATTCTGTTCACACCTACTTTCCTATTACTGTAGATCATGGAAAGCATTTTCTCCCCCATACTGGTAATCTTAATAATACAGTATGTGATGTGCCTTTGTTTTCCAAATGTTGTAATGTTAGCATGTTTAGGATTAGAAAGAAGAACATCTGTAAAGTGTCTCATCATGTGCTTTGTTCAACCAGGTTTCAAAGTCAGAGCCCTGCTTACAGTGTATGTATCATGTGAATTCAAGAATAACAACTGCAAGTCATACAACTATAAAACAATATTGACTGTGACATATTTATAATAGGTAGACACAGGCCTTTTGATTTCTCAGAAACTTTCCAATTAAAAAAAAAAAATCATACAAGAACTAACAGTTTACACAATAATGCCTGACAGAGTGATTACAGTTTCCAAAAATACTACAAATATATGTGTAATACTTTCATTATACAACTGTATTGTTTACTAGAAAAAATGTATATAGAGACCAGCATATGTATATATTAGTTTATGTAATAGAATATTCAGCACTGGGGGTTAGATTTGTTGGTAATTATTATTGCAAAGACCCTTGTGTACCTGCTTGGCACGCTGCTTCTCCTTGTTGTCGCTGGCTACTAATTACAGCCTAGGCCTCTGGACAGCAGAGTTTGAGAGAGACACGTCCCCATGGTGGCCCCTGTCTGTCCCTCACCGCTGCTATTAGCTCAGCGTAAGCTCCACTTGGCAGCCATTATTAGCCTGGGTATTAACGTGGAGCTGACGCACTGTGATACCTACATGAGACTGATGCCCTAAAGAGCACCTGTCACAGCACCCATGTGTATGTTCATTGTCCTGGAGGCTTGTGGGGACGTGCTGCAGCCCAGAGTGCTAATGATAATAATTACTCCTCCAAAGACTGTTGGGTCCCTGCTCGTGCGGCCATGTTTACAGTCAACTGCGTTTGGGTCCCTGAGCCCTGATAGGGGAGTGCTCAAGGGACAGGTGACATTCACAGTGGAGTTGAAAGTATAAAAAAAAAAACACAAGACCAAGATACATTTTATACAAGTCAGATAGAATTGTATTTTGGTTTCTAAAATACACTCAAAGATAAACCTTTCTTTTCAATAACCTTTTTAATGTCCTTCAAAGGGTCAAATCCAAATATGATGAAAATCTGAACTAAATATTAGCGTCACTTCTGCCAATACATTCTGACTTTGTTTATATATTGTAGTCTTTACAACCCAGTGCCAGTCCCAAATGTGCCCTGTGCTCCATTGTTCTGTATCCTCTTTATATTTTCCTTTCAGTCTTCTTCTTGTTTCTTTAACCTTCACCCTTCCCTTTGACCTTTGCTAATGTGTCTGTTTCTCGTGTCTTCTTTTTCCGCTACATTAGCAACTGCACCATGGAGAGCAAACACACACACCCAACACACACAACGCCCCACCATCTCCCCACTGGAGGTGAGCTCAGGTCTCTGGGGATCTTTTTATTTTCCAGCACACACAGCAGATCCGTCCGGCTCCAATTAGCTCATTATCTACGCTAACAACTTCACCAACAACCTATGCACTGGTTGACTGACTGAGTGACGTGCAGCCAAGCTTTGTTTTTTTAACTGAATCCAAGCGGAGGCTACAAGGGACATCACAAGGGAGCAGCTGGTCTCTTTAGTGCCTGAATGAGTATTCAGTCAAATACACTTGTATTTGCCGACAAAGTTTGAAAAATTTGATTATAAATCCACACATGTTGGAACACTATGCATTTTTTTTTAAACTGAGCATTTTGATTCCCTTGCATCATTTTAAAGCGCGGCTGGATGAAATGTTATTAGATACATGTCATTGTGAATAGGTTGCTAATTTATACCCCTGTAATTATGTTGTGATGTCCTTTTTGTTTTCTGTTGTTTTTATGTGTAACCAATGTACCGCAGGTCTCCCTTGAAAAAGAGATCGTTGATCTCAATGGGATTTTTAACCTGGTTAAATAAAGGCTACAAACAAATAAAACTAAAAGTGCCTGCTGTTAATAAAATATACCAGATGCTTTATCTATTAGATTGTATTTTCTTATTAACTCCCTATGTTAATAACCTGCTAATTCAATACTCTCTAGTTCATACTTAGTGTATTAAACTATAAGTACATAATGGAGATATGTGAAATTAAACACCTCGATAAGCTCTGAAATACACTCAAACATAAACTTAAATACTCATGAAGTTTGAGTATAGGGGCCTTCAAATAATATTTTACTTTATATATTGTCAACACATCTAGAATTGGAGAGCGTTCATGTATTATACAGAAATATTACAAGCTAAAAAAAAACACATAACACTAACCAAATACCCTAAAAACTAAACTAGTTAAACCCAGACTAATAAATGCTCCAAAACATTTATTTCGTCAGTTAACATTAAGATAGGATAGATAAAACAAACCAACACACATTTCAGGGCAAAGAGTGTTAAAAATACAGCACAAAGGCTTTTTAGAGTAAAATGTGTAGAAGACAATTTGGGAAAAGGCTAATGCCAAAAATCAAACCCTGTCCTTCTGCATTGACAAACTTTGCTAAAAGACTATATTAATACAGCATCAGTTTTGTATTTCTTGTCTTGTGTCATTTGTCTTTTCTTTGGTGCAAGTTCTTTGTGCAACATAACCTCACAGTTTCCTGAGCTCCCCCCCCCCCCCCCCCCCCCCCCCTTGACCTGTCAATTATTGTAAAAAAAAAACAGTCTGGGAACAGGAATCAGAAACAATGTAATGTTTAAGCTTTTAAATAATACCAGATATTTTACTTTGCAGAGCCAGTAGTAGTGACACTGATCGTGACATCAGCACCACTGTTGTCCTGTACGAGGTCTCCCCCCCCCCCCCCCCCCCCTCAGTGCCAGGAGCCATCAGAGAGCCGCGGCTGGTGTGAATGCAGCGCTCTGATGATGGGATGTGACAGCAGATCCCTGAGCAAAGGCTGAAGTGTCCACACACATCGTTGCCCCTGTCATACACACAAGAGAGCAGTTACACCCCACAACCAGTCAGCTGGGAGTGTGTGTGTGGGGGGTGGGGGGGGGGGGGGGGCCTTACTAGAGGCTTGAAGTTTCACAATTTAAATGAACTCGACATGCATATTATGCTCACTAATACCCCAATAATCCTCAAACAGTTGACAAGGCAGCGTCCCTTGCTAACGGCCTGTTAATTGTTTTATCAATCAACTGAACATTGATTCACGGTAATTCTGATAATTGGGGTTCGGTAAGAAAATGTTTACTACACTTTTTGCTTTAAAAAACAAAAAGATAAACCAATTAATCAATAATGCCAAACTCAGCATGATATGCTTTATGAAAGTAAGGATATTTTTTATATATAATTCAGATTTTTCTCAATATCAAATGCTTATTTGATGAACTGCAGCTGGACTCAAACTTTCAATACCAATTTTATAAAATCCATTTGAAAAAAATGGACAGTACATTACACAGTACAGTAAAAAGCTTTTAATGTTGAACTCCTTAGAAAACCGTCAAAAATACACACCGATGCTTATACTACAACGTTCAATATTAATATATCTGCATGCTGCATGTCTATTGGCTCACTAACTTATTTGATATTAACATTTGATATTTGAATGCATTTTTTGATATTTGACATTATGAAAGCAATTAGTTTGATGCTTAAAAGTATTGAAGTTTGGTTCCCAGCCTGCAGTAACTAGGCCACAGTTTAATTCTTTAAAAGGTGTATATAAATCTTGCTGTATTTCACAAATAATTTACATTTCTAAATTCAAAGTTCCTTTACCAATACTTATTGACCTTTATAACAGTTAAACCCATGATGAGATGCAAATTAGACAGTAATAAGTGTTGTTGCAAATCCCTTTATATGTGTTTGAAATAGGGCTGCGCGATTTGGGGAAATAATCTAATTGCGATTTTTCTGACAGATATTGCGATTCGATTTGCGATATTTGTTTTTAAGCGACCCAACGGAAGTTTATTGTAAAATGCTACGAGTGAAAGAACTAAACTTACATGAAACTTCCGTTGGGTTACTTTAAAGTCAAGCTTCAGTTTAAGATTCACCCTGTAGTAGATGTAAAACATGTGATGGAGCATTACTAACCTGACTCAGATGGTTTGTTTCACCAAACCATCTAGGAAAGCTCCATTGGAAGCCATTTGGAAAGGGCAGGCACTTTCAAAAATACTTGGCAGGTGATTGGATCAATCTGTCAATCACCTTCTATCATGGGCCACTTCTGATTGGTTAACAATGACTGGTACATGTGGAGCACAGCACTTCTGATTGGTGTGGATGACTGACACACAAGAAGAACAACAAAATTAAATTAAAAAAAATTTAAAAACGCAGGGTTTGCGATTTGATAATTGCATCATTTAAAATCGCGATTTCGATTTAAAATCGATTAATCGTTCAGCCCAGTTTGAAACATAATGTAGAAAACATGTATGTAGCATCTGTGATGTCCCAGATGATCCGGGAGGTTTTGAAGTCTGGATTTTCGATCATCACTTGCTGCCATCTTGGCAGTTACTGAAGCCAGTACATTCAAATGTTGGCAAAAAGCAGGAAGCCATGATGGAGCTGAGGGGGATGAGCAAGTGGAAACTATCACAACTGAGTATCATAGGCTGAGCGACCTGTCAATCAATCAAACACACTCTATACATGTATACATAGTTATACATTTTTATATGATTTTGTCCGAGATCTTTTAAATTGACGCCTGGTCACATCTGGATAAAAATCAATTAATTACATGGACCAATACATATATTTAAAATCAGAAATGTTACTTATATATCTTCAACAGTTGGATGAATTGCAGGATGAACATTTTACATTCATAATGCCTGTTGTGATTCCTTGAATGTTCCTTAAGCGCCACCTTGAGGTCGACATTGAGGTTTTATGGTAAGATATTTTTTAAAACTACTGGATGGATTAATCCAATATTTAGTAAAAAAATCATGTTCCCCTAAGGGTGAACTATTATGGTATATAAATGGTACAATCCTAAACTTCTACTAGTTCCATCATCAGATCAAACGCTTTCAAAAACCTGCAAGTTTGTGAAAACCCCATGAGCTGTTCTTTGTGTTCATGAAGATGTTAACAATATAGCTGTAGTCTCCTAGTCTATCAATACATGTTGACACTTAAAATCCTGACTGCAGTTTGGTTTAAACATCTGCCTGTACATTTAAATTATGTGCTTTCATCCATTTGTTTGCCTCTGTTTGAAATGTTAAATACCAACAGCACAGTTGCATGAACCTTATCAAACCTTCCACTAAAAAATGCAACCAAGTTTATCTATTCACTGTAAAACCTACAATCACTGCACGCAGTGTTCTGAAACTAATCAACCCTTTCTAAATGTTGTTGAGAGTTGTTCTGGTTTCTTATGTCTCATCCTCGTTGTTTCTTCTGACCTCACGTGCCATTCATCACATCAGTCCACAGCTAGCTGAGGTTTCCTCCTCCTCTGCCCGCCACCAAACAACAGTCCATATAGATCCAATTCCTCTCCTTCCAGCAAACACTGTTTAAACAACCTGGTAAACATGTCTGTCTTCATTCATTACCCTGCTTCTCATCATGATCAAGCCTCCCGATTTAATGAGGCAAATAGATATTTCTGCGGTGATTGTCTCGCTCTCCCACAAAGTATTAAGACTATTAAATGGACACATCTGTTTTTAATTAGGAGCTAAAGTCACCTCGACGCTGCCTTCCATGTTAATGGACTCAGATTCCATCAAGGCTCCCTCAGCCTGACAAACAATGCTGCACAGTGTTGTTTGTAGTAAACAAAGGGCCGAGGATGTGATATATAAGGAAGGATAGGAGATACAGTACCTATCCTCACTCCAGACAAAGATAATATACATCACTTCAAGTATCAACATCATTTAAAATATCTACATGTCTTATTTATTGATGGATGATATTCAACAATTCAGTTTGTTTAGTAGAAATAAGGTTGTAGGATGCTGTATATTTTTCTCAGATTCAACACCACAGCAGCAGATGTTCCTCAATCAGTCGTGAAATCTGCAGTGAGGCTGTCCAATCAGAGGACAGTATTGTTGCCCTTCTACCTGTGGAGACTTGAATTCATTCGATAAATACACTTGAAGCTGAATTACTTTAGCAGGGTGTGACTGAAAAATATAATCAACAAATTCCTCTCTTGTGGATAAAGATTTATAGAAGACAAAAGATCTCATATTTTCTGTCTTAGTCAAACTAATTACAAGAACATCTAGTTTTAATGAATTGTACATTGTAGCAAAAGATCATCTCTGAGGAGTGATGGTTGAGGAGTTTCACTGTAAAAAGTTGCAATTCCCAGTTCACTCATGTTTGCATATGAAAACCAGCAAGTTGAAAATGTCTAAAGGTTTCCCTGTCGCTTCAGAGACTTCAAGATGTTTTACTCCCCACAAGCTTCACTGCTTCTCAGCATTTACATTCAGCTTTCCATACTAAAGATTCATTTCTGACTTTTATAGTTTATTTATTTATTTTAAGAAAGTGCCATATGCTCATAACGCCACTATAGTGTTTCCACACGGAGGGGAGCTGCAGTGCATTGTGGGAGCAGGTTACTGCGTTCCCATGGCATGGTGGAAAAAGGAAGTGGGCAGGTGTGATGCTCCGGGAGGCAGCTCCCAGCAGAATAAGACATGATTAGATGGAGAACTCATGAGGGGCTTCAGGGGGATGGAGACCGAGGTGTGGGGTCTCTGAGCTCGCCCTGCCATCTAGTGGAAATCATAAATACGTGCACCTTTTAAAGGCAGGTCAAAGAGTTCATTCACTTCCTATTACAGATATCTTTATAGGCCTTGTTTTGCTCTTATTAGACCCACAGATGAAGAATATTCTCTTTCACGACAATGTTCCACAGGCCATAAGAACCATTGTAGATGAAAATGTAAGATGGTATGACTCTGTCATTATATTTTCCTTTGTCTCATGTCTGTGTGAAGTTTTGCATTGTGTCGCTGACCCTTTCTTGGGATTGGGTAGAGTGAGGAGTCGCACCACATGTTGTGTCTAGGTTCCCCAAGACCGGGAACATAACAAAGATAACTTTAAGTATTTCATATAAAGGTATAATGATGATCCGTACTCTAGGATACCTGTACTGCTGACATGTGACTGCTTCTGAAATGCGCTGACACTGGTCCTTCCTCGCGTGGAAGCTGCATTAAACATTAAAACAGTTCATGGCTTTATTTAGAATAGGAAATGCTGTGTTGACAGGGCGTAGTTGATGTGAGCAGATGTGCATGAGCATCTGAGTCACCCTCTTTAATTAACCACCAGGAGGCAGTAGATGACCACTTTAAAATAAATACTTCCATAACTAAAAACCTGCTTCGCTGAAGGTTTTCAGGCATTTTACTTCTGTTTACAAAAACACAATACTGGTCTTTTTCTTTGATATGAGGTAACATTTTTGAAGTAAAAACTTTAAATATCTTGATCATAACTAAATAAATAAATCTCTTATCATGACTGACATGTCATTTTCATGCTTCATTGCTAAATCACTGCACCTTATAAACATCTATGATTGCATTATGGTTAAAGCTAAATAGTTAAAAATGATTGTGGTTGAATATGATTAAACACAAGACATCTTTGTTTTTGGTTCCTTAGGAAACAATGTCTGATTAGAATTATCAGTGACATAAAGCTCAAAAAATGTGATTGGTACTCCATTGAGTACGCCGTTGAGATAATGGCTGATGGGCCTTCAGCCACATTGTTTGTCTTTTGTGCAAACACAATTTTGTAAACTTCCCCTTTTTCTCTCTCTTAACAAATGGTTATTGTACCATACTGTTTCCCTTCTCTTCCTGATTCCCCTCTCTCTCTGGTTTTTCCCTTCAAACAATGGATCATAACTCAGACAGGAACCAGCTGCTTCGGCAATTACATTAATATCTGTCCCAGACTTTATTGGTTGGCCGACCACTCTAATCAAGTCAAAGGAAACGAGGCTATCCCTCTTTGTAACGGATAGCTCACCCTTAATATGCTTTGAATCAGTATAGATGTTATTCCTTTGCTATTAGCGCTATAGTGTACAATGTTCCTTTTTACCATTACATCCTGGAAAGGCCAGCATGAGTTATGGTTCAGAAAAATCAACAGTTCAGGCCCTGTCAATGTGTCTTTAAGCAAGCCAGGCCAGGCAAATGGCCTGCAATGACCGCAGCGTTACATCAGATGCTGTCACTTCACGTACTTTAGAGACTTTATTGTGCAAGAAGAAGGCACCATTATGTGGTGGAGAGGAGCAGAGTATAGTCGGAGTTTGTTTGGGGAGCTAGCGAGGGGAAGCAAAATTCTGACTGAGCAGTTATGGCACGAGTCCAAACAGCCACAATGTTCAATGGCAAGAACAAGTCGTTATTGTGTCACACTCTGAGAAATACAGCGAGCTGCAGTGTGACATTGTCCGTGACACCAGGTCATTCAGCACCAATTCCTTCATGAAGCCTCTGCCAGCTTTTCTAGCAGCAGCACTGTTCAGATGCATGATGATTATTCCAAAGCAACAATTACCTAGGAATGTTTTGGATTTATTTTCGGACAAAAGACACTTAACTATTCTAAATGTAAGGATATAATCTCATTCATTCTTTTCCAAGATTGACATAAGAAGATACATAACAGTGTTGTTGGGTGTGTGCGTTGAGAACAAAGTTGGGCGTAATGGCTAGCCTCGCTTTCTCTGAAGTTAGAAAAGTATGGCCACAGTATCAGCATATTTCAATTACACAAATATACATGCTCTATTTCTTTTTTTGATATCCTTACACTAACTAATTGTGGATTTAAGTTATGTTCTGTAGCTATTTATTGGAAGAACAATAACACACATTGCAGATATTTTCTTAAAAAAATGATTGATTATCACATTTTCTGTTGATTTACTAATCAAGCACCAATTCTGAAAATATCAATAAGAAACATAATCTGCATTCATCAGTTTAACATGCTTGTTTAGCTTTATCTAACATTTCAGTTTAAACTCTAAAGACCATGACTATCACCAAATACAGTAAAAACCATAAAACTCTGTCAGATAAATATGAAACTGTCTGCTAATTTGGTGTTTACAACCTGAAACATCGGTTGGTCAAACTGAAGCTGTTCAATGTCCATTGACAACATTAAATAAAACCCTCCTGCTCCAGGACAAGTTGGCTTGTTAAACACTTCATGGTTTAACAAGCCAACTTGTAAAACAGAGTGCCCTGATGGCTATTGGTGATATAAATGTTTCTTGCATTAAGTATCTCTTGTGGTGAGCGTGCCAAACAGTATCTCATCCTTCCATCCCAGAGAAAAGCGTTTTATTGGCTGCTGTGTTATCCACGGTGGCTGCCCAATTTCTAACACATTCCTTGTTTGATCAGAAAGAAAAGGTCTGTATTTGAGCCTTAATAATAATAATAATAATAATAATAAAGCTGTATTTATATAGCACTTTTCATACAACACATGCAGCTCAAAGTGCTTTACAAAATGACACATCACAAGTTAAAAATACACAACAAGAAATTCCCCGCAAGGCAAGGCAAGTTTATTTATATAGCACATTTCAACACAAGGCAATTCAAAGTGCTTTTCAAAAATGAAAGACATTAATAGCATTTAAGAAACATATTATGAAATTATATCTAAAAACACTCATTTAAAAGCAATGATATAAAATGGCATTTAAAAACACTCATTTAAAAGCAAAGATACATGAATCACAGTTACAGTGCAGTGTGAGATACACACATCTGAACGAACCCCCCTTTGGAAAATTATAATCTAACCCCATGGTACCTTTTAGTTTTCGCCGAAACTATTCCTCTTTTTTATTTTTAAATGCACATAGCTAAGTTTAAGTTGTCTTTTCTAGGACTTTTTTGGTGTCCTCCGCGAACCAGGGTCTTGAAACCAAAACGGCACACGTAGGGGACTTTAACCACCTACGAGGGGACTTTAACCCCAATAATGACTTTAACTACCTTTGGGGGTAGGCAATTCAAAGTGCTTTACAAAAATAAAAGACATTAAGAAAATGGCATTAAAAAGCAAAGATAATAAAAGTTACAGTGCAGTTTAAGATATGAATATATCAATTAAAAGCAGCGGCAAAAAGAAAAGTCTTCAGCCTGGATTTAAAAGTAGTAAGAGTTGCAGCGGACCTGCATGTTTCTGGGAGTTTGTTCCAGATATTTGGAGCATAATAACTGAACGCTGCTTTGCCATGTTTAGTTCTGACTCTGGGGACAGAAAGCTGACCAGAAGACCTGAGAGATCTGGATGGTTCATAATTTAGCAGGAGGTCAGAAATGTATTTTGGGCCTAAACCATTCAATGCTTTATAAACCAGCAGCAATATTTTGAAATCAATTATTTGACACACAGGAAGCCAGTGTAAAGACTTCAGAACAGGAGTGATGTGATCCACTTTCTTAGTGTCAGTGAGGACTCGAACAGCAGCGTTCTGAATCAGCTGCAGCTTTCTAATAGATTTTTTAGTGAGACCTGTGAAGACACCATTACAGTAGTCGAGTCTACTGAAGATAAAAGCATGGACAAGTTTTTCCAAATCCAGTCTGTTAATCCTAGAAATATTCTTTAGGTGATAGTAGGCTGATTTAGTAACTGTTTTAATGTGACTGTTGAAACTCAGGTCCGAGTCCACGACTACACCTAGATTTCTGGCTTCCTCTGTTGTTTTGAACATTGCAGACTGAAGCTCAGCGCTAACTTTTATACATTCTGCCTTGGCTCCAAAAACCATTACCTCAGTTTTATCTTTGTTTAATTGGAGAAAGTTCTGACACATCCAGTCATTGATTTGTTCAATGCACTTATTCAGTGTTTGAATTGGAGAATAGTCTCCTGGTGAAATGGTTATGTAAATGTTGGTGTCATCCGCATAGCTATAGTAACTTATTTTGTTGTTTTTCATTATCTGAGCCAGTGGTAGCATGTAGATGTTAAAGAGAAGAGGCCCCAAGATGGAGCCTTGAGGAACCCCACATGTCATATTTGTCAACTCAGATGTGTATTTACCTATAGAAACAAAGTTGTTTCTGTCCTTTAAATAGGATTCAAACCAATTTAGAACTGTTGCCGAAAGTCCCACCCAGTTTTCCAGTCGGTCTAGTAATATGTTGTGGTCAACAGTGTCAAACGCAGCACTGAGATCTAATAATACTAACACTGAAGTTCTGCCACTGTCTGTGTTTAAGTGGATGTCATTGAAGACCTTTACAAGAGCAGTCTCAGTGCTGTGGTTTGGTCGAAAGCCTGACTGGAACACATCGAAACAGTTATTTAAATGCAAGAAATTACTCAACTGTTGAAAAACTACTTTTTCAATGATTTTACCTGAAATGGCAGGATTGATATGGGCCTGTAATTGTTCATTACTGAAGCATCTAGATTATTATTTTTTAAGAGCGGTTTAATGACTGCAGTTTTCAGGGCCTGAAAAACACCTGAGTGAAGAGACTTGTTTACTATATGAAGTAGATCTGAGGCCATGCAATGAAAAACATTTTTGAAAAATCCTGTTGGAATAATATCAAGGCAGCAGGAGGAGGATTTCAGAAGTTGAATAATGTCCTCTAGGTTTTTATCATTAATCTGATGGAATTGTGTCATGGTGTTTGAATTGATTTTAAGTGGACACAGGGACAAAACATTTGCTCTACCTGATGCAGAGGCACTGACTGCTTGTCTAATGTTCTGAATTTTGTCAGTGAAGAAAGAGGCAAATTCATTGCCTCTTTCCTCTTGCCACCAGGGGGTGGATAGAAGTTCAGAGGATACTGACACTGGGGGGTTTATTAGTCTGTCAACGGTAGCAAACAAGGCACGTGTGTTGTTTTTGGCAATGATGTCAGAGAAGAAAGACTGTCGTGCAATTTTCAATTCCAAATTATAAAAGCCAAGTCTCTCTTTATAGATTTCAAAATGAACCTGGAGATTTGTTTTTCGCCACCTACGTTCAGCTTTTCGACACTCTCTTTTTTCTGTTTTCACGGTCATGGCCTTTCTCCATGGAGATATTTTCTTGCCAGTCACTTCCTTTACCTTAGTTGGAGCAATGGCATCTATAATCTTTTTAATTTTTGAATTAAAATGATCTACTAGCTCATTTACTGAGATGTTAGTAGGGGCAAGTGTGGAAGAAATATTCTGAGTAAATATTTACTCAGATTATTTGTTAAGAACTTTACAGGTACATGCAGCAAAATATAACATGTTATCAGGTACTGTATATAGACTCAAAGAGGTAAAATGTATGATAATAGAAATACAAATAAATAATGGTTTCTCTCTAACAGATAAGACAACTGAGTCGATGCAACAATATAAAATATAAAACCCCATAAAACAAGTGAACATATAGGTACAACAGAAATACAAATAAAAAGATAATAGTAATAAAAATGCCATAATTCTAATAAAGGTTAAACGATTAAGAAATAGAAAAGACCAACGTAAAATACAAATAAAACGATCACTACGTATGCATTTAGCGAAGCTCCTCTGAGCACTGCGTTATGCCCCTGCAGTCCCTGAATGGGGGTCATGACTCGGTCATCATCATGGCAGAGCTCAATCTGCGGAAACGGCACTAAGTGCTGCTGAAGAGCAACCACTTGCTTTCCACAAAGGGGAAAGACGGTGCTCTGGGACAGGCAGTTTAGTGACTAGCGTTGCATGACATATTCACAAAGGAAATATATGAAGGGTAGTAGAAAAGGTATCTCTGCGTCAGTGTGTGTGTTGAGGTATGCCAGGCCTGAAAGCCTCAAGGTGAAGAATCTCTTGAGCAGAAGGCACAGTAGAGATGCAGAATTCGTCAGTGATTCTCAGGTTACTTGGTTCGTATGATGTCCAATGAAAAGCTTGTTTGGATGACTTTTGTCCCCTACAGCTCAAAATGACCATAGTATATCAAGGCTCCCGAAAAACCTTTTCCCAACCGTTCCGAAAAATAATTTTAAAAAGGCCCTTGTTGTGTGTGTTGGCTTATGTCCTGTACTGTAGTTGCAGAAACTATGGAACCTTAATACATTGATCCACTTTCAATTTGACAGCTGTGGCATTAATGCTTGACTGAACCTAAGGATTGTTTCCTTGATGTAAGTTTTTGATTTGTCACTTGAACTATAAAAGGCCAAATGCCAATCAAAATGTCAACATTCCAAAATCCCAATATTTTCAGTTTACAGCCATACAAGTAAAAGCTGCAAATAAAATCATCACATGTGTGAACCTGAAACCAGCAAATATTTACAATTGAAAAACAGTTAAACGGTTAAATAACAATTACAATATTTGTAAGGTTCACTAAACAACACCTGTGACATTATCTAGTTGATAATATAACCTGGATGAATTGGTTTTTGTTAAAAGGAGCAGTTTCATTGATTAAGAAATACATCATTGGACAATCCTGGTGACCTTTTCAGTTTAGCTGTAAATAATGTAGTACAGTTCAGTATTACACAAAGACAATGTTTGTTCCCATCACGTCCAACTAGCTGTTTGAGTTTATTAACTGTTTTTTATTTGATTTATTTTAGGGTTTTTTAATCTCTTATTTCAATTTAGAGCTTAAACCTGTTTCCTGTAATCAATAAATTGGTTGAAAGAGACTAACTTAGTTTTGATACTTTCTTGAATGTTTAGCATAGTAGTAAACCAAACATCTTAAGGCTTTGGATTGATTGTTGGATAAAAAAAGGAATTTGGAGATTCCACCGTACGCTTTGGGAACATTTGGCCATATCTTGGATGACATTTCACTCCCGGCTGAGGAGGCCAGATGCTCGGCCACATTTCTGAAATGAGAGTGATGCGTTCAGTGTAAGGAACAAAGGGTGGATCAATAACCTGAGGAAACGATTTAAGAAGAGGAGAAGAGGAAACAAGGGAGAGGAATGTGGGTTGACTGATGCATTCACTGACCTTTACTCCATTTGGGACCTCATTTGTAAAAGGTATCTGGAGGCTGTCATGGTGTGTCGACCCTGTTCGGCTGCAGTGAACTCACCCAGCAGCGGTGACACACTGTGCTGCCAGCGCTGGAGTTACGACAGGAGACGGTGACATGGACTTGCATGATCTAAACAGAAAGCATCTTCACTGAGGGCATGCGCTGCACAGCCTTCTGTTTTACACGTTGTCCAAACATTTCCCGCACAGCTAGTCTGAGTGCCACCGCTCTGCTGTAAACACGAAGACGATGATTTAAGTTCAGACATGGCGCTCAGGACCAGACTCATCCATCCGTCCATCCATTCATCGTCTGCGCTGCTTACTTCTGGGAATCTGTGCTGGAGAGGAGGCTCTCTGTGACGGCTGATTCATTCCAGACCATGTTTACTGTCAACGCACTCCAGAATAAATCTCATATTTTTTGCAAGCCTCCTCTACAAGTTTAGAACTCAATCCTTTAGGCTGTCTGCTTTCCTATATTAACATTTTTTTACTTACATTTTAAACAAAGATCCTGTAGAACAACCTCCCTGAAGGAGATTCTTCATACCAACAAGAACCACTTTTACAGTTTGGCTTTTAATTGAATTGAATTGAGTTCAGTCTTATATTATTCAATCCGGTATTTATTCTTTTTGTGTTTGTATTAATTACAAAGTGCTGCTCTCTCTGTCTGTAGATTAGAAGAGACAATTGGTTGTTTTTTATTTGTACTATTATTCTTTTACTCACCTTTATTTCACTTACAGTTGCTAAACTAAACATGCACTTTTGCCATGTGCCCGATAAGTGTTTGAATGAATCCATTTCTGTTTATCTGAAGACTTGATGGTGGTCTGGTAACATTAGAAAGACACCTGCAGTATTACATTATAGAACAGTGTTTAATGATTTGTAACAAGGGCCATCTACAGCTTGAAAGGTGCAAACAGAAACCCTTAATTCTAACTCCCCTATAGCTAGTAAAATCCATTTCAGTAAACCCACAGTACCCTTACAGTACGGCTTGTAAAACAGCTCTTTAAAGGGAGCATTAGAGGGCCATTCTGGTCAGTTTACATGTTCTTTACACGCATTTAGCTAATTGCTGAGCCGTCTGCTGAGGCAGTAGAGCAGCAGGAACAGTCTTATGTATTTATGTTTGCATGGCTTATCAGTGAGGGATAGGACAGGTAGGCTTTTAACTTTTGATAAGGAGAGTTCATAAAGGTTAACTCCTTTATTTAATACTCTGCCTGCCAGCTGATTACAAAAAGTGATTTGAAGAATTCAGTTATAAAGAAAACTCAGTGTCAGCTTGGATTAGGTTTTTATTTTTATGTACAAATTCATAATCTTAGATCCACAGTCGAATCTCTTAAACGTTCCCGTGATCGAGCATTTGCATGCTGGAGCCCTAAATTAAATGTACTGTGAAAAGCACTTTGTGTCTCGCTATACAAATAAAGTTTATGCATGCTGGCCAGTAACTGCACAGCTGGCATGTTCGTAAAAAACGGTGCATGCTTTTGCCTGTTACCTCTGCGTGTTGGTGTTTGTGTGTGTGTGTGTGTGTGTGTGTGTGTGTGTGTGTGTGTGTGTGTGTGTGTGTGTGTGTGTGTGTGTGTGTGTGTGTGTGTGTGTGTGTGTGTGTGTGTGTGTGTGTGTGTGTGTGTGTGTGTGTGTGTGTGTGTGTGAAAGGTCAGAGGTCAGAGGTCAGGAGTCAGGTTTGGCTATCGACCACTAACCCTGCATCTGTTAGATTTTCAGTAAGTTGCTCAGTGACACTCACACAGAAAAATTGTGGAAATCTCCTGCTTCCTGGACTTCAGTCTAATTTAAATCTACCCAAAAATATTTCCGTAAAGATTTTAATTCTAATAAACTGCCTCTCTCACACACCTGACGTTTTGCACACAACAGCATAAACACTAGCTGTGTTCTAATTGGATTACACCAGAGTGTGTGTGTGTGTGTGTGTGTGTGTGTGTGTGTGTGTGTGTGTGTGTGTGTGTGTGTGTGTGTGTGTGTGTGTGTGTGTGTGTGTGTGTGTGTGTGTGTGTGTGTGTGTGTGTGTGTGTGTGTGTGTGTGTGTGTGTGTGAAGCCTCATTTCCCCTGGCTCTCTGCTCTACTCACCACACAGGGAGCTGATCAATACTGATGCATGCACTCCTCCAGCTTTTGAAACACAGCAGAGAGCAAGGAATAGGTTTACTGTTTTTATCCTTAGAAATATATAAATAATGACTCAAGTGTCCGTGCAGGAAACGTGACTAACACATATACATATATACAGCATTCTCCACGCTATTAACCTTGGGCAACATTCAGCATTTTGTTGCACTGGGCTGCATTGTGTGAATTGAGAGAGACCTGGAATAAAAGCAGCAGAAGATTGTGCTTGAATTTCTGTATTAGGAGTTAATATTAGCCAATGTTAGATATAGGCCTCTAGGATGGAAAGAACCACGCTGAAATATTGCATTGACCTCAGATTGACATTTTACCCAAGAGTTATTTTCTTCTTTCAAGAAGAGCAAGTGAAGAGGAAATAAAGTGCTGCAGTGTATTACTTGTCATAGCTGCCTACAATGGGGATGTATATGAATGTACAGTAATGGCAGTGCTGAGGTCAGTCTGTATAAGGTCCAACATAGTGCAGCCTGGAGGAGACTGGAGGTCCAGAGCATCGACCGGGTGCAGGGAGGCTTTCACAGACCTTACTATTTCTCAGTAACAACCAATACAGTAGAGCAGGGGTGTCCAAACTAATTGACCATTTTGAATCGGCCCTCAGCAAATTCAAAAACTATAATGCAGTATGGCCCTCAAATGAAACTTGTGCTGGTCTTTTACTTCTTAAATATAGATGTAAACAGATATAATACAGTAGTATTCATGTGTTAATAAGCCCACTTTTCAAATACATTCAGTCAATTAAAGCTGAAAACATTTTCTAACAAATCTAAGTTGATAAGAAAAAAGCTCAATAACTTATTTTCATAACAAGCTTGAAATATACCCTTCCTATTTCCTCTTATGATAAGCAATCTGACGCCTCTGTTGTAAGGAATGAGCTACCAACAAAATAATTGAAACCCTAAGGAGAGCTGTGATGTACGCTGATTAATAAGCACAATTTACTTACATTTGATTGATTTTGCCGACTTATAATTAAATATATGAGCCAATCACCTCTAGTGAGGGCCCAGCCCTTCGTATATTTTTCTGTATGTGGCCCTCGGTGAAAAAAGTTTGGACACCCCTGCAGTAGAGCAACATCTGATTGGTCAGTACAAGATGTAAAGATATACGTACAGTTTTCAGGATAAATAATTTAATTAGAAAAGACATCAGACACACAGATCTATCCAACATTGTTTATTCGAAGGTTCTTTTTTTGGACTTGATAGATGATGTGAGACTGGATTACAGTTTAAATGCTTTGATCCTCTCATCAACAATCAGAAATACGTTGAGTGGCACAGCACGGAAATTCAGAGATAACATTTTTCATCTTCTCAGTGGTCATGTGATCTGTAGTACGTACGCATTGTGAGCACTAAGGGGCGAAATAATAGGTATAAAAGCTGACAATTGCAGATGAAAAGATGGTTGGGCTTCATTTAACAGTCATAATGCTCATAATTATTGTAGTTTTGGATATTCCTAAGTGAACTCAAGTCATTGAATTCTTGCTGGTGATCAATATGTTGACTCAAGTCATGTCACGCCTACCGAGCATTTATGGAAATATTTTAAGGCAACACTTGGACTCAGTTATCCTAAACATGTTTTAACTGCTAGACTTAAAGTAGGCTTTAAACTGAGTATCTACTAACATGTTATTCTTTAAGTGTTAAAGCCTAATATAGGGCTTCAGTTTTTATATTGCAACAAATTAAACTTCAAATGCATGATGACAAACAGTCTAATCTAATTAAGCGTATCAGTTGAAAAACTAGCTATCATTAGTTCAGGCAGCTAAAGTGCACATCTGTCAACAATAACAAAATGCTATTTGGATTAGTTGTCAATTAAATAAATACTACGTAGAGTACAAACACAGGCTTTTAGTTTATTTTACATGAAGTTATTCAAATTGTTGTCCTGTTTTTGCAAACCTAAATACCTTCATTTAAATAAACATGAACTGATGCAGACGTTTAGTAAGCAGTAATGTGGCACGTTGAATCACAGGGTAATTGTGGGTCACATAGTATTTACTCACAAGGAATGGATATGAAACTTATATTACTCTGAAGTTCATATCCTTCCAAACCATCTTCTCAACAACCTGAGTTAAAATTCTGACAAAGGGTTAATAAAGTGTTGCAACTCAGACAGGAACCACTTCGATCCACACCAACAGCAAGACGAAACGTAGTAAAGCACAAGATCTGGACTGACATTTGTAACTGCACAATTAAAGTTGTTTGTACATAGCTCCCATTCAGTCGCAATGTAGACATATCGCGTTGTTTTCTTGTAAAAACGCTTTTATCATTGTGATCTTAATAGTAACACGTAATCAAGGGAATTCTTTTTTTTTAACCCAATTTCCACATTGGGGTTTTTAATGATACATGTTGGGAGCACACCTGAAATACGTTTAATACTTCCAAAAGTAAATCGCAGGGGCTAATATGGATTGCAGCTGCTCATAATACTATGAAATGTGCATTATTTTATTTGCACCTTAAGTTCGCAATTAAAGGTAGGGTAGGTAAGTTTGAGAAACCAGCTCGAGATCGCTAGAATTTGAAAATACACAACCGGAGAAAATCTGCCACTTCCTTACAGAGCCCCTCCTCCAACACACATGAACGCGCACATGACCAATGAGCGCACAAGATATGTTTGTGCACAGATGGAAGGCTGACAGGCAGGTAGGCCATCCAGTTATTTTAGCCGGGCCGGCTAAAATGATTGGTCGTACTTTTTACAGTACTACGGCTTCCACAGATTACATTTTTTTATGGATTTGTTGTCAAAGCACTTAATATATTCATTGCTATCGGGGTGTTAAGAGCATTCCATGGAATATAACAAAAAGTGTATCTCGAGCCGGTTTCTCAAACGTACCTACCCTACCTTTAAATGCCCATAAGGTTTTGAGTCCAATACACCCTTTTCTTGTGGAGGGAAAAGGAAGAAATCCTTTTAATTTTTATATAATACTTTATTGAACTTTTAGATGTAATTTCAAAGATGACATGTAGGGGAGCTCTAATCACACAGCTTCCATTGCCTCCTGTTAAAGCATCCCAAAATAAATGAGTTTAAGCCTGGCTACAAACTCTTAGTGGAGAGTCTGGGAGTGTCTACTACCAAGTCTCTGAACACACTAGTCATTTTACCTTAGCTGTGAGTGGTTATAAGCACTGAGAATTGCACTGTTTTTGCAAGGCTCATTTACACAGATGCCAATGTGTGCTAAAGTATGCATGTTAGCTAACTATGAACACATGCATATAGCACCAGAGCAACCCAAAAGCTACTTGTTTGGCTGCGCAGTTTGTTGATGCGATGCAAGCCACGCAATCCTTTCGTGAAATCCCCCCGTCGAAACATTTAAGCTCAAACTCTTTTAGCGATGTGAAATGGGAGGACCATGGCCAAAAATAAAGGCCGAATAATTAAACAGATAAAAGGCTGAAGTGAGTCCAAGTTATCATCACCCAGTCGTGGTTCCTCTTCATGCCGTTGCTGGTTGTTTTTGCACCACTAGCAGTTGAAGTTGAGGTCACTTTTCTTAAGTGACAACCCTCGTTATGTACACACAGATAAAATGTCTCCCTTTTCCACAGACAAGTTCATATATCTTTTATAAAATAAATCTTATATTCCCAAGTATACAATAATAAAATGATGCACTCTGCAGAAAAAAAGGGGAACAGGAAACTCTATATATACATATATGTGACTATTTTGGCAGACAGGACAATTGTAAACAGCTCTTTACTCTCATTCATCACGTTTACGTCCACTTTTTTCCTTTACTTCTTTCGCTCCATTTGTCCTTTTACATTCATATTTCCAAAAAATTGTGCTTTAAGAAATCTCTTATAATAATCCAAGAGCTCTTTTCTTTTTTGTTTCCTCGAGTAACACCCTGGTCCGTTGAGTAGAAGTGGACCGTCTCTGAACAGTAGGTCAAAGTCATGAATGGTCACGTAGCTGGTAGTTCATTCGCCTCCCCAGGAAATGTGATTCCGTGACAGCGAAATGAAGGGAAGGCAACGAACGCATGAATCAGGACTGAAGATGAAGACGTTTGTGAGTTTTATTCTGGGTAGACTTAAGATTTATGTCTGGCACTATGATCATCCTCAGCATTTCTCCAAGTGTCCCTTTCCACATGTTTGCTGGATGTTTTGGTATATATGATTTTGCACTTAATGGCTAGGCAGCATCACGTTTCACACTCTTCCAGCTTTCAGTACAGCTCCCTCACATATTAAGACGTAGAAATAATCACAGTCATTTTTCAAACCTGTCGAAACCTTCCGTGATCGGAACTTGGGAAGGATTTGTGTCCTGGGGTAGTTGTGGCATTTGATTGATGATTACAAGGCTGAGAAGTTACAGCTGTGCTTGTGATACAGGAATGTACACGATGGAATGTGGAAAAAACACTGTTGTGTGTAGAGCGATGACGCTGCAGAATGCTAACGGAGGGAGCAAGAGCTTTGGGTTTTGAGCTCAGGGGGCAGGAACAGGAGAAGTCTGTGAGCCAGGCAGAACAGGATTGTGGGTCTTCAGTTGTCCTCATCGGTGAGCTCCTCCTCCGCAGTGGCCTTCTCGGGAATGGCATCCATGCTGCGTCTGCCTCTGGACTCGGAGCCGGAGGAACCCCCCGCCGGAGCGCCTTTACTCAGGTTACAGGTGAGCGCAGAGTAGTGGATCTGCCGCAGGTTCTCCTGGACTTCACTCTGGGCGTGCTTCAGGAGGTCTGCCTGACCCTGGGGGGGGGGATTACAGATCAAAGAGTTACAGCAGCTTTTAAAATGGTGTCCCTTAAAATGTCAGTAGCTGCCCGTCCTGAGGATAGAAATGTCATAAAAGATTCCATATTAAACGTTCTATTTTAATTTTCATTGTGTTATTTTTAAGACATAATACTCTCTCTTCCAGTATGTACAGTATGTATTAACACCTTATTCTAAATGTTGGCAAAAGTCTGAATTAAATGCCGTCACATTAACGTTCAGGCCATAGCAGAACAAGGTAAATACAGAGAGAGGTAATGCTCATCTTAAGCACTCTAAATCTGTCAATAAACTCCTTTTATGCGAAAATCTGTTATCAATAAACCATAAAACACCATCAGTGAGCCTATTTTCTGAGGAGATTCTTCTCATTTTAGATTAGTCTATAATTGTTTTTCTCAAAAACAATTATAGAACTCTCACAACAATAATGGAATCAGCACTTTGCCTCCATATATTTACTTTTGATTTCTGCATAAATGAAATTCTGAATATCATGCAAAGTACTTAACCTGAAGCATCTAAGCAGATACAAATACAAAAGAGTCCAATAGTCTTATCACCCTATGCTTGTGCTCTGTTATTAGAAAAAAGGCAGGAGATTTTTGATCTGGAATTGATGTAACCTTATTATGGAATTCACAGGCAATTCATTTCTGAGTTTCACACCAGGTGCCAAAGTGTTGTGGATATTCCTGTCACACCTGCATGAAGCCATAATGAGATTGACACAATGGACACCTCGATCTGAGGCCCCGGCCCCACGGGAACGCATACGGCAAAACGCATAGGATTAACGCAAACGCAATCGCCAAAAAGCTTCCGTCCACACGCAATATACACCGGATAGTGTCTTCCCACACGAGACAGCTCCGTTTAGATCCAACCGCTGGAAAAGCTGCAGTACATATGCCGAGCCTGTACGTGGCGCTGTAACTTCCTCCACAAAAGCAGCAACTTCCTCCACAAAAGCAGTGAAGAAGAATGGTTGTCATGGCTGCACTTCTGTTTATTCTCTGCGGTGGGGGCCGAGGGAACCGGGCAGAGTTCCCTCAGAGTTTTTCAAAATTATAAAAGTGCCGGTCAAAGGTCTTCTTTGTTATTTATTGAGCTTTAAAACAAATGAATAACGACTCTATATAATGATATATAATAATAAAATATACGGAACCTCTCTTTTTCCTCCCTCTCTTCTGACAGCGTCAGTGTCTGTCTCATGCAGCAGCTGATCCAGTAATGAGTGACCCGACAGTAACAATAAACATATTTATAACTAGTTTAGGTAGTTTGAGAGGTAATTAAAATAGCTAAGGGTGATGATCTGACTTGAAGTGTGTGTTTTGCTCCCGCTGCATCACAGCGGGAGGAGCTGCGTGTCTCCGTCCTGTCAGATTAGACTTCACTCGCGTTTATGTCCATATCGAGATAAAGCTAAATAATCTGAATTCAGTGTGCAGTGTACTTTTGCGGGGGTGAGCAGCAGAGGTGGGGAGAGGAGGGGAGAGGTGGGGCTATTGCGTCGTCATTATCAGAAAATGATGACCGTATACTATAGAGGCTACCACACGGAGCCGTTGGACCCCCCAGAGCGCTCCGTTCCCAGATCTATCCACCTTTGGACCCGTTGTCGTTTGCAGGGTCTGTTTCTACCGTTCCGTTACGGCGTCGTGTGGCAAAAAGGGCTATACGCAAGAGAAATATGAGGATACAACCCGTTTTCGTTCCCGTGGGGCCGGGGCCTGAATCACAAAAAGCTAGGTGAACCCATCAGTGTAGTGTAGCTCATACATGAAAATGGTCTTTGAAATCTATTTGTATTGAGTTTAAAGCTTTGTTGGATAGCTGCCATTTTATAAGCTTCAAGACCTTCAGTCAATAACCTAATGTACTTTTAGTGTTCATGAAAAATCTCAAGTCTTTAAGTAGTACGCCTGCCAACAATAAGATCCATATAAGCAAAGCACCAGATTAAACATTGACAGAAAATGCAGCATCCACAAAGAATAACACGTACTTGCCTGACTCAACTCAATTGCCCGGGGACAAAGTATAAATTATAGCTGAGTTACTCGTGTGGTAATCTTAATTAACACGTGCAAATGCCATATATAAATATGCAGGAGGTCATTCATCAATAATTACCCCTTGTGTTGGCTGTGGAGGTTGAAACAATAGGTGTGGTGTTTCAGAGCGGCTTAGACTAGGGACTCACCAAACACCGGTCCAAAAAGAGTGGCATAATATTGCCTCCGGATATAAATAATTACATTATTCGTGAATTTGGTAATTTATCAGTAGGTTTTTTGTATTGCACTAATGTTTTGTTAAAAAATATTCATGGGTGCATGTGCGGAAGGAAAGCTTATATAAGTGATAATAAAAGCAACTTGCCTTATAAGTATACTTTAGACATTCATATTACACACTTGTGTTTACATTTAAAACCAACTTTTTGACGAAATGCCACATGTAGATAGATATATTGGGATTCAAAGAGAATGGCAGCTACTGTAGTAGCAGTACACAGGCTACACAAGGTTGGTGTCACCAGTGTTCATAATCTCACCTTCAGCACGGTGATGTTCCAGGTGAAGCTCTCCACCGCCTTGTGCAGCTTCCTGCCCTTCAGCCCCTCCTTCACAGCCAAGTCATGGAGGTTCTCGTGGAACTCCATCGCTGCGAGAAAAAGACAGATGAGAACGAGTCAGACTTTTTGTGGCGGTTTGTGAAACAGAAGAGCAGCTGCGAGGTGACTGAAGTCTGGGAGCTCTGACTGGGTGCTAGGCCTGTTGTCACTGTGAGGAAACACATTAGAGCTAAAGTCAGTGGCATTGCTGTCAATATTTCACAGTGTGCTGCTGCAGCAGAAGGGAAGAGTATGTGGAAGTACAGAATAGAGACCCTCTGGCTGTGGAGGAGGACTCCTCTCATTACTGTACGTCTGCAGGGTGATAAAGGATCGCAGGAGCTGCTGTGTGCATCTTAAATCTGACTGAAGTGCACATTTCTGAACAATTAAAGGAGGAAAGCTGAGGGTTGGATGCAAGATATGAAGGAATAAAACTGTGCAAGCACCTGCCATCGAAATGTTAATATCTTGTTAAGCAGCCCTTAGAAAAAGGCGGAGGAAGTGTGAAGTGACAGTTATTTGATAGCTAACTTGATAGTGCCTTACATCCTGTTTCTCTCGAGACTCCTATTTGCAACAGTGTTGCATTCATTTTCATGGCAGTGTTACTATTAACCAGGAACAGTTTGGTGAGCATGTGTGACCTCTGTCAGCAACACCTTGCTTCAACATCATAACTCTATATCCCAGGGTGAAATGTTATTGGATGGTAGGCAGAGTAGAACATCCCAGCGAGGTGTTGATGGGATTTTAAGGGACAGGAGTGAATTGGTAAAAAAAAAAAGAAGAAGAAAGAAAGCAAAAAGGCAAGATAAATCAAAGGCAGAGCACAAAAAGCCCAGTTGAAGGAAGCAGGGAGGCAGGATGAGAGGGAAGAGAAAGCCCCGGAAACGCAGAGAAAGGCAGAGGAGCGGTGCAGCGTAGGCAGACAGACATGACGTTCTTTCACTGTGGATTAGCATCAAGGCATCGAACAGAGGACGGATTTGTCTCCTGAGGAGCTTTCCCACCTCCTCTCTTCCCCTCTGCATGACTGAGTCTGAGTAAGGACATCTTTAATGTGGATATGGCCTTTGCAGTGCAGTGCTGACACTGCAGCAACAGGCAAACACAGCCTGTGAGGTAAATAAGCCAGAGAGATGGAGTTCCTGCTAGACACAGCAGCCCATCACTTTATAACGCTGGAAATTCCAAGCAAGAATGCCTACATTACCGCCCGAAGCGCTTATATCAGCTGGAGTGGGCCCTGGCCCCTGTTGGTGCTGTTACCATGGAAACGTGGCGTGCACACGACCCCCCCTCATGTGGAGTCGCCATTATAGGCGTGGGGTTGGGCTGCCTCGGAGCCTCTCAGCTGCGTGAATACAACCTCACACACCTGATACAAATCTACTGACACATCCATTATCTCCTGACATCACACGTGCTCTGTCCATTTCCTGTGTTCCTAACATGTCATTTCTGTCTTCATCTCAGGCTGCCATTCTGTAACTAAAGAGCTGCTGCTGCTGTGCACATGGACCATGACTGTGCTGAAGAAGGTGCACATCTTCCTCTATCACACACACACACACACACACACACACACACACACACACACACACACACACACACACACACACACACACACACACACACACACACACACACACACACACACACACACACACACACACACACACACACACACACACACACACACACACACACACACACACACACACACACACACACACACACACACACACACACACACACACACACACACGTTGCCTAGCAACATTTGATGGAGTCTGGCAGGCAAGAAAGAAAGAAATGGGGAAGCTCATTCTCAGCAAGCATTTCAGACGCTGATCTCTGAAGTAATGCTGCAAGATGACAACTGTACATAAAGGCAGCGCTCCCAGCATGAAACAACTACAGTATAAAGAAGAGGGTCAGAGGAGGGGGACCTGAGTTACCAGATATAGAATACTGAGGAGAAAGCCTACAATTGATCATTAAAAAATAACACCTATGGCTTTGTCCTAATGATTTTAATGATTAACTAATATGCTGGTTCTTTTTTCAATTAACCAATCATTTAGTCTATGAAATGTTTTTTCTTAATAGTGCTAAACCCAAAGACATTCAATTACAATGATAACAACGAATGGACTAAAGTAACACAATCGATCATGATGTGAAATAAATGATGCTCTGTTATTGACCATACAGTCTTTGTTATTGACATGGTCATTGAACATTTTCAAATCAACCATGTACACTGACCTGTATTTAATGATACAAAAATATCTAAATGCCACTTCTTATACATTTATGTGGTCTTCTAACATGAACCCGTTATATTTTTGAAAAGAGTGTTAACTGTTTCTTGTATTGACATTTTTATGATCACCTCTGTTTACTTTTAACACCCTATGGGTTTTGGATTTGCTACTTGTTAACCAGTTTATATTTGTCATGCTTACCATTTATATTTCTGTCCTTGTGTACATTTGGTTATCAAACATTATAATAGATATTTTATTGTTTGTATTTTGCTTTTAGCTGCGCTTTTTCTTCGTTATACTGCCACCACTGCACAATAATTTCCCTCGGTATAAATAAAGTTCTAAGTCCTTGGTCTCTCTTATCTTGTATCACTATCATACCGTATGTCACAGAAAGACAGGAAACCCTTACATTGAGAAGTGGAAACCAGCTAACCAACTAAAACAATAGATTATTAATCAAATTAGTTGTAAAATAGTCTCAGTTCTAATATTAACTATAATTTTAAGCACCATCCAGGAGGCGATGTGGCACAAAGCATTTCACCAATAAGAATGAAACAAAAAAGTTCAATCCACTTTGAAGGGGACTTTAACATATCTAACACAGTATTGGCCCTTTGCTTTGTTCTCTGCAGAATGTCACTGAAAAGCCACACCATTATCTTGCAGTTGGCATTTAAGAACATCTTCTGTACTGATCTTGTTAGTCTGCAGCAGGTGCAGCCCTCCATCTGCCTTGAATGCTAATTGGGACATAAAGTGAAAGTCAGGGGTGGGAAGTGACATCCATCTTTAAGCAGCGAACACCTGACTGTGATCCCTGACTCTGCCTTCATGTCGGTCAATTTTCTGAGGGGAACACACGACCCATCTGAGCTCAAGTGATGGGTTATTCACAACTTTAAAAAGCTGCTTCTGCTGAATGTTCCACTTGCTGTAGAGAGGGAATTGGATTTGCACTGACCCAGTTCGACACAACAGACAAACAGGAAACCATGATTGCACTGAAATACCAACAAACAAGAGCGCACACACACAAACACATACAAATGGTGTCTGTTGGGTTGGAAAATATATCAATGAACAAGTTCATCAGTTGTGTCCCAGTTTGCAATTGTTGTTGACGGTTCTGCTCCTGATATTATATAATTGTATATAAATGGTGCTTTGAGACCAAAACCCCACAATGCTTCCGTGGACTATTTTTTTTACAAAAAGGAATAATTCCCTTTGACAAGATGTTTATCAATCGGGGCTAGGACTCATTGTGTAGAACTACTCTTACATAAAATCCTGTTGTCATCAACTCATTAAACGACTGTCATCTGACCTCAAACAGGACTTTACTGACAATGAAATGCCATTTTGTGGAGATAAGGAGGAAGGATGTAGAAAAATACGACAATGTCTGGCAGACCTTTCCTTAAGGCTTGAATACTATTTTAAGAGTGACTCATATTAACAGGCAGCACAACAGGTGACAATAACTACATGCGCATGTGCTCTATAAATCAAACAATGTGTAATATTTACATGTTGTGCCAACACAGCAGGTTGTCGTTAAAATAGAATGTGAATAATGCTGACAAAGGCTGTTAAGATGAACATGGGGAGTATTGTAGGACTAAAGTACAAGGCACTTATTTCATACATAAGCCATTTTAAACCCATGCTAAAACCAAATCTAAACCAAAAAGAATATGGTTGAAATATGAGTCCCAGTGACACAGATGTGAGCAGAGATTTTAGGGATCTTTCCGATGCCAGTAAGCCCAACATCACAGAATCTTTTCCCCAAACCACTGGCTGGTAATTGTTACGGGCTGGGAGGTGGTCGAAATGAAAACACCAAGGAAAAAACAGCACAAAGCCTTTGATCATTGCATTGGTTAAAAGACACAGTCCTCCTCTCTGATGTGCCAGGACAATAGAATTTGAATATTTTAGAAATCCATCCGGCTGGAAACCAATAAAGCAGAGCCGCGGTAATGATGGTCCGTCTCTCCCCCGCTCCACCCTCACTTAGCTTTTCTAGCCGGCTCACTCAGGGATAAATTAGATTTCAAAACTACTAAGATGGAATTCAAGGCCAGACAGTGCTGCATTAAAAATTCAATTAATGTCAAAAAAGAAATTCTTCTCATTAACAGGTTCAGACAGCAAAGCCTGTTACATAGTAAACATTTTGCAAAATAAAGACTGCCCTCCAGAAGTATCCGTAATTTGACAGCATCATATGCTAATGTTTCTTAAGACTGTGTGCATCTTTTTTTTTAATCCAGCAGTGCCTCCACTGATGAGCTGCCAATCTTACTCCGGATGCATGGAGTACATTTGGTTACAATCGGCTAGAATGCTAGGTCTGCATGAACACATACACTTTGGGCCTCACTATAACTGAGAAGAGTAGATGTACTGCCATCTGCTCGCCTCACACACATCTCTGAACCTTAAACCAACCCTGTAATTAGAATACAGCACAGACGCTGGTATTGGTGTGAATTAAACACCTCTGTCCAAACCGCAGCTTTTCAAAGGGAAGCAGTGACAGGATCAGGTTCTTGAACCTGATTCAAATGGTAATTCCACACTTATGCAAATAAGCAAAATCAGTTCTGTCGGATACCATTGAGTGATCTGTGTGGTGTGGCTTCAGAGAGATGGTGGGGCCAGTGGGCAATATTCAGGAGTGGTCTAATGTCAAAGGAGAACAACATCTAAAGACGTTTCTTACCTGCTTTTTGGGTTTGTAGAATTCTCTCATACAACCCTTCAAAACTCTCCAGCAGAGTCTTGCTGGTCTGGATCACCTGAAAGGAGACAAGATATATTGTTTTGATTTGCCATTTATTTCAACATCAGAAAAAACTGGCATCCCACAAGACAGCAGGGAGCAGTCTCCGTCTGGTGGCCGGGTGTTCCTCTCCAGGGAGGGCTCAGGGAAACAAGCTGTTATTACGGGCACGTCAGTGGGCGGGGTCGCTGAATTGCATTTTTTAAAACCAAAATTAGAGGGATGGAGACACAAGCGATTAGGGTGTTTTTCAAAAGTCACTTCTTTTTTCAACTCTTGTCTGGTTTTCCGGAGATATGAACTTCATTTACAGGGACACTTAAAAATTAACCCTTTAATAGAAAAGGCAGATAATCAAGGTCATATGAAGAGAAGATGTAAACGTAACCTTGAGTCATTTTGAAGCAGGACTCCGCCGTGTTATTTGTGAAATTGCAGCTTTGAAAGATGCAAAGCTTAGCTCCTGTGGCGTTATGCCCAGCTTTAATTGAGTACACAAACTCTGCTGACCTGCAGCCTGTTAAAAAGACTCGAAGACTTTGGGAATTCATTTCCATATTAAATGCCAATAATGCACCTGCCCCGCACAACAGCACAGCAGTGTTTCACCAGGTCAATGAGGCATATGTAGCGTGTCACAGTCAGAGGTAAATAATTGTAAGGTATATAGGGAGTCTGACGGATCTTTCTATCTTAAAAAATTAATGTTTTCATCCAACAGACATGATTTATGTACCCCAATGTTGCTTTGCTTTTTATGTTATGTTGTGCATGTTGGGCACTGGGGTCTCTGTGTATGCAGGACTGCTGTAATTTACCTGTACTTGTACACTTCCTAAGTGACTTAAGTGCACATTGTGGTCATGTCACAAAGCCAGGCAGCCCTGCTCTGCTGCCAAGACAGAAAGCAAGAAGGGATAGAAAACAATGTTTTTATTAGAGCTGAGTATAACAGAGTCTCTCGGGGAAAAAAGAGCAGTGACCAACATCATGCCCCTGAGATCCATCTCTGGAGCAAGGAAATAAAGAAAGTGGAGTGATAGAGGGGGGTGTCAGGAACAGAAGAAAGGTGGAATATTATTTTAGAAACAAAAATGAACATGTTTTATTTAGAAACCCCCTCATTTTAATCCTTTAGACAATTTAGTTTAGATAACCACCTGGTGATACATCAGTTTTGTTATTATTTTAGAAATCCAATAAAAAGACTGATACAACAATTCATTGAGCATACCCTAATATAGCTCAGTTCTCATTGCCAAAGAGCTCCATTGGGATCAAAAAACTATTAAAAACTCATACATGAGCCACAGTGTTGCACTGGTTTACATGTTCCTTCATTACTGTCAATGTTGGCACTGTGGTTTATTTTGAGTCAATCCCACACATTCTATCCTGCTGCTGGAGATAATAAGCACCAAACACACGCACTAGCTATTCCTATTAGAAAAGTACAAAGCACGGCTGTTTAAATGAATTACTGAGCCTTTTAAAAAAAGTGTCCAAAGCCTGGATAAGGAAATCAAAAAGTACCACACTGTGGTTTGAGTTGTTTTAATAGATTTGTTGAAAACTAGAATCATGCTAGACTCTCAACATTTAATAGCACATTGGAAGGGAAACAGTTAATCTGCCACTGAGGCTTTTAATACTGATCTGATACAATTCAATTTTTGTGCTTTCAAATGTTTCTGTAGTTAGTTCATATGATAACCTCTACCTTTATATTAATATGACCAAAATAAACAAGCAGCTTTCTTTTGGCATTATCACATGTATTCCATCCCATTATCATGTTCTGTAGGGAGAACAGAGTTTCTAAAACCCATGTAGTAAATCACCATGTTCTGCTGAAAGCAGTACTGACTTCATTATTCTGGCAGTTTTGTGTCACTCCGCAGCTGCAGTTGCGGCACTTAGAGCTGTCGCACATGCTGTGATTACTTCCCCCATCGGAGAAGAAATTACCATCTTGGTGTCAGAGACAGAATCACAGAAGTATTTAAAGACCCGGTCTAAAGGTAGGCGGGTGGACTGTGCCCCATCTGCACACTAAAGACCATCTTCTGTAAGTGCTACAGTATGTTTACTTCTATTATTATTTGTATGTCTTCCCACATTTTGCATATGCAAATGGTCATTTGATATAAAAGGTGATGTAAGCTTAACAGTCGCATTATGCAAATGATGATAACGTTTTAAAGTTTTAATATATCCAAGCTTCATAGAAATTATTATATCTGCTTCCTTTCAGACAAAACAAAGACTAACATACGGGCTTCGTATTCCCTCGGTTCAGTTTTTCAGAGACAGTGCATGCGCAACTCATCTCTATTTACAGGCTGTGCCCTCAGTTCATCTGCTGCGAACAAAAACAGAAATCAGAGCATATTATCTAAGACCACAAGCTGGCATCATGCCGATATCTCTCACTTTTTTTCCTCAGCACACAAATGAGCAGGGATTGAGACCTAGATTCTATTTTTGCCAACTAGGAAGTGAAAGCCTGGGTACTCCCAGTGGTGGGTTTTGACACAGAGCCTGGATTTCTAATTGCACTGTTCCATACATTATTTGCAACTCTTTGGCTCTGTTCCTTGGATCATGCCTCTGTATTCTCACCCCCCCTGCAGATGTGCACCTTTCTGCTCCGTCTCCTCAGGCACTCTGCTTACGGTCAAGGCGTGCAGTTTCACATCAATTAAGCGCTTGTTTTAATTTATTTGACTTTGTTCCCCAAACACTCGTCATTTTCTCCTTTCTTCCCTCTAACTTAATTTTCCTGGCACTCTTTCCATCAGCCCCAATTAACTAGCCCTCTACTCTCAAGTCTGAGTCCAGCAGAGGGGTTACTTTAATATGTCCGCGTCAGCATCATGCACATTATCAGATATTTATCTCTGAGTCCAACGGGGTGTGCCATAAGAAATAACACAGTTGGGGGCAGATAGCACTTTATCCATGCATTACAATGTAACATATATGGGACATTTCTATCAACTCTTTTCACTTTTGTTACACAGATGTGCACATGTTGTAATTAGTAAGGGAGAATTTGTCCCACTGGCAACTTAAGTTTATTATTTATACTATAAAAACAGGAATACAAAAAAGTAAATGTGTGAGATTGTAAAATACACTGAACACACATGGCAACACGTCACAATAGGCTATAAAACTAAATAGCATCTCTTAGGGTTTACAATTACAGAACTATATACACTTTTTTCAATGAGAGGAGTTTTTCAATTAGTTCCACCTTCATTGAATTTAAACATTTGAAGCCCCACTCTGAACTCACACTTGGAGCTTAGGTTCCACATTATGTGCATCAATCTGCAATCTACATCAATGTACTTGTGTTGCCGAGGGAACTGCACACTGGCCCTGGTATATTGACGGTTCAGTACCAATAAACACTAAACCAGGGTTTAATAAATATTCTCAGGGCATAATGTTACAGCCAAAAAGATGGAGATACATCTCATTAAATATTGTTTTGTTACTGAATGCAAAATTAATCCAAGGAGTTCACTTGTTGCTCTACTTATGCCACTGCGTTTTTCCAGGGCATATAAGCCTTGTGCTTGAAATAATGATGTGAAGTCTCTAATAATGTGCTGAAAATCAATGTTAAAGAACAGGATGTGTTCAGGGAAATGGTGCTGTCTTGGCATAGCCTCAATTGCAGGTTGCATAACTTGTGAACATTGATTGTATGACTTAACAGAGCACCAACCACGTTACCTAACCATCTCTGTATGCCCCGCCATTAGGGCCAGGAAAGACAAGGCATTGATCTAATTGAAGATGAAACTTTGGTTAAGTTTTTCTTTTCTTTAAATATCAACCACAAAAGCTTATTTTTGGGAATAAATCCATTAACAAAACTTCCGCATACTTCTTCCCCCTTATACACTTTAAGAACAATTTTGCCAGACAACTACTCACCATATCATAGGTAGTGACAACTTTTTTGAGAACCTCAGGTAGCAGACCTTGGGGCTCCAAGTTGGGGTACTGTTCAGCGAGGTTGAACAACAGAAGGGGGCTGTTGTCAGTTCCAGTGAGTCGAGGGGAAAGGGCCAAGATGCACTGCTTCAGGTTAGCCACCGCTGAAAGGCCGCACAGCTCTTTAAAGGACACTATGGCATTCTGCACAAAGAAGAGAACAATGACTGGCTTGTATGCCTTTATAGTGATTAATACTGGCATGCCAAGCAACACATATTTCTTATGACATAACTTTAAGTTAAGGTAAGGAATTCATATTCTGCATTGTTCAAATCTGGTATTGATCTGTGTTAAATGTGTAACCCAAGAGTAGTCAGAGGTAGTGGCTGCAAGCTCACTCATTACCTGTGAGAACTTTTATTTTGGCACTTAAGTAAGTTACTCATAAACACTCAATCCTTTTGGACTGACACCAGTATCACACGGAAGTCCCAACCTTCCTGTGAAAGCACACATTTAAATCCTACATAAACAACCGGAGGGACCAACTGGGACAGTAATGTGTTATAGCCTCAAGGCCAGTGGCTTGTTATGACACAATGACTGCAATATAAACAGGGCTACTAAAAATAAATACTAATACAATGCCTGAAGAAACACAACATGGGACCAACCACAGAGTGTTGTGATACTCCAGTAGTGCATTTTCAGTACAGGTTATTTCAAACAGACTTCAAATGCTAATTCAAGACAACAAATATGACATACATGTGACCATGAAAAAGAGAAAATTACACTGTTTTCAGGATCCCTGTGTTGGCAAAGAAAGACAAGAAAAAAATGATTGGGATGATATTAGTTAAGATCGGGAGCTATTCAAAAAACAGAAGGCGCTTTATTAAAAACATATCACCAGCTTGCTGAAGGCCATGATCAGCAGTTGTTGTATTAAAAGAGATTTTAACGTCATAAAAGAATCTACAATTCAAAAAGGAAAATCATCAAGGTCCCTCAACTTTCTTCCCACATTTGTTTTTACTATTGGCTAAGACATAAGGAATATATTACATCTGAGTTAGTCAAGCTTGGTGTTTTTTTGTTTTTCTTTCCATGGTGGGTTCCTTTTTTAGATGCTCAAGACTTTTTGTCGTAGATCTGGTTATAATCTATTCTTGGGTTGGGGTTACATTTTCTTCAGCCTACAAGTCTACCCTTCACTATAAGAAACAATCCCATGCTGGAAGATGGACGAAGAATTCACAATGATACTGTTAAATCACTGGTGCCACATCAAAGGAGACTATTGCATATAATAAGCATTCAATGGAGTTTCCTTTAATTTCTTACCTGCATGTTTTCTCTGAGATCTGTTGCCTCCCTCAGAGGCAGCAGGACTGTTTTGAAGACATCATCCAGAGCCTTGATCAACAGCACTCTCATGTTAGCATACTCTCTACTCTTCTTGCCTTTTCGTACAGACAGTCCCCTTTTGTGTGGTTTGCCGCCTCCTCTTCGATTGGTTATGGCCACATGAACAAACAACAAGGTATGTTGCAAAACCTCCCCTGTCAGAGATTGCAGCGGGACATGGCGAAAACCTGGCTGGAGACACTCAAAGGGGATGGTGTATTGGCCGATGAATTCATCACCAATATAGTCGTCATCTAGCACCACAAAGCGCACCATTGCAAGCTCAGGGAGATTTATCTGAAACTCAAAGCTTTCATCAAACAGAGGGTTGTCCCCATTCTGATTGACCGTTTTAGTCCTTTGTTCGGCACAATCAGCAGGAATGCCGTGTATTTCCACATACACATAGGGGTCTACTACATCTCCTTTGGCACCTGAGCCTTTGGGTTTGGGGAAGTTTTGTCCACTGATGATCTTGATGTGTAAGAGCTGTGGAGAAACACCAGGCACTGAATCTTTAGTGTTGGCACTAAAATATGAAACATGCTCCCTCATGATGGCGGGACGCAGCACATAGCCACAGTTCCCATTCTGACGGAACCAGCCGATGTTTAAATCCATCATCAGGCCAGGAGTCTGGTAGTTCATTGCCACAATCTGGCAACCACACTTCCAGAAATCCTGTGGATTCATGTTGCTGGAGTCAATCCGCATTGGGCTAGGGTAAACTCGTGCAAGATACTTCTTGTTGTAGTTTACAAAGTCGCCAGGGAGGTCACTGGCGCAGCGACTGGCAAAAACTTCATTGAAAGAGCAAAGCTCCCATTGCTTCTGGTTCTGGAAAGATGTTGGGAAGTCCTTGAACTCCACAGACTTACACAAGGTCACCAGATCAGAGAGGTCTTTTGACAGCTGGAAGTTTTTGGGTGCAATAGTCTGTTGTTCTGCAGACTCGATGCTTATTCTTTGAGACATCTCTGCCCCCTCGTCCTCGTCTGTGACCTCACCTTCTGAAGCAGTGCAGTTTGTGCTCAGTTTTTTACCCTTCAGCAGGATCTTTCCCTTCAGTTCCGATGGAGAGGGAAGGTAACAGTCCTCAGGTTTTGGAGGGTCTATGTGGATCTTGTCACCAAGAATCTTCTTTAGGTGCTGAAACATGACTCTCTGCTGCTTTAAGGAGCAATGGTTTTCTAAACACAGTAGCAGTGGAAACTCAGACGCAACAAAGGCATACTTGTTGATGACGTCAACGACACTGCGAAAAACTATCTGTGACGTCATTGTGTGACCAGTGTAAATAACAGGTTCATTATCAGGCCCATCCCACACATCCAGCTCTACACTGCGGCAGCCCATCTTGAGGGCACGGATATACCCTGTCACATCAGAAGGACCTCTGAACTGGTCTTCTATCAGATATGTGTTGTGGGATGCATTAATGTAATAGTGGGACAAAGGCTGTTTCATGTCTTGGCACACTGTTTTTTGTTCAGGGTCAAATATATGGCACTCTGGAGACATAAGATAGTTGGTGAACCCATCAAGAGAAAGCCAACCCTTGAGCTGGCCCTCTTTGGACGGTTCATATTTCTGAATGACCTCTAAGCTTGTGTCTTCACTGACTTGTGCCATACCCTGCTCAGCCTCCAGAAATATCATTAGGTCCTTGGTATCCAGAAATTCTTTGTTACTAGAGAACTGAACAAAGAGAAAATAAATGTCTGGTCTGGTGCAAAGATCATGAAAGACCTCAATGAACTCGTCTTTTGTCACATCAGAACCTGCTTTGTCCTTAGCTTTCTGAAGCTCCTTGAACTTCAGTTCTATTTTCAAATTTTTAAGGCCCGGGTTTAAGTTTTTGACTAACTGCACAGCAGCACATATATTTATGTGTTTGCTGTTGTTACTGCCTGCCTCATCAAAAAGTTCACCTAGCCAAGATGAGCGCATGTTGTTCTGAACGCTCTCTATCATATTTAAGGTGTGTTTCCCATAGGAGATCAGGTACCTTAGCCCTGTAACCCAAATGTTGGCTACATCTGCAGTGTTTGCCACCAAGTCCAGTGACTCATAGTTCTCCCCAAAAATAATTGAGAAGGCACAGTCCTCTGAAATCTGATCATAGGTTCCATTAGTTCTAAAAGTGTCAGTATTTTTTCCTGTTCGCACTTCCTTGATGGATTTTACATCAATTTTGGCCTTTTCTGATTCTTTCTTCGAGGGCTCCCATCTCAAAGACTGCATGTCGGCATCAAGGAGAAAGTAGCGGTGGTAGATGCGGGAATTGGATCGCACTTTCTTTAGCTCAGAGCCATCCACCATTGCATTGATGCAGTCGCTAGCACTGCTAATTTTCTTCTCTGTGGGCATGCTGCTGAACGATACAGTCTTCTTTCTTTCTTTACGCTGTCTTGAGCCATCCTGCAGAGAAACAGAACAAAGTGCATAAATAAAAAGCCATCTGTAGATACTGAATGATAAAACAGAATATCAATTTAAAAGACAAGCACTACTAACAAGAAAAACATTGAGTAAAAACCTAGAAACCTAGTATTTTATATTCCAAAGTAAAGAAATATAATGCATATCTGTTCAACTGTATGGAGGCTTATACATTTTGCTTGCTTAAAACTTAAAGGGGACCTATCATGCAAAATGCACTTTTGTACGTCTTTTATACATGAATATGTGTCCCCGGTGTTCCAGGGAACTCACCAAGTGTCAGAAAACACAACCCTCTCTATTTTCCTCCATACCCAAATTTCTAAAAAAGGGGCTGCAACGGATCTGATAAAAACTGATCCAGATTTGAACACTGTCCTGATGTCAGGACGGTGGCGCTACGGCTATTGGGCCAACTCCACCAATCAGGAGGAGACAGCCACGGCTATTGCCGTTCGAAAGCGCTGGAGACGCTGTAGTACATATGCCAGGCCTCTAGATGGTGCTGTTCTCACTGAATCTGCCCTTGCAAAAACAGAGCAACATTTTTTCAAATTGAGCAAAATGAGGCATGGCTAAAATGCATGATCTGTTTGGTATTTTGAAAAAAAAAAAGTATAAATATGCCTTACATAGGTATGGTCCTACACTATATTATTCAAATATAGCATGATAGGTCCACTTTAACAGAATGAAGAAGACTTTTTTCCCAAAAGTGCTTTGTTTCTTAAAAATCAATCAAGTCTATAAAGAGTAAAAATGTGATGAACATTTACAATTAACATGAATGTTTTTTGTTATGGTCAAACGCATACCAAAGGTGGAATGTGCTTTATAACTAGTATGTACATTTACTCATCTACTGAACTACTGTACATTACAATGCTGCTTATTTTATTAGCCAGAAACAGTATTCCTCCTTCCAGGTCCCTCTTTGTTTCCTCTAAACAGTTCCTGAGCAGACTCACAGCAACAAATCTGTAAGGGGACTTAGGCCCCGTCCACACGGACACGAAACGGGTTGTATCTGTTACAGTTCTCTATCGTATCGTCCACACGAGGCCGTAACGGAACCGGGGAAACGGAGCCCTCAAACGATAACGGGTCCCAAGGTGGGTAGGTCTGCGGACGTAACGCTCTGGGGGGCCAAACGGCTCCGTGAGTACGCCCTATATGCCATAACCCCTGCTTTTGGAGTATTTTGTGGCGGAAGTACAGCGCCACTTACAGGCCCGGCATATGTACTACAGCGTCTCCAGCGGGTCGAGCAGTCTCGTGTGGACGGACACGTTTATTGAGCCGATACCGTGTGGACTGAAGACTTTTTTTATATTGAATTCGGTTCGTTCTCCGTTTCGTCTCCGTGTAGATGCAGCCTTAAGGTACCTATCAAAGTACATTATGGAGATACAACAGAAAATCTCCCTCAGGGGAGTTTTGCCCTCACAAATCCAGTCATCTTTTCTACAGCATCCACATTTCAGATTTGTTTTCATGAACCCAGCTATTTGGCTGCAACCTGTTCCGAACATCATTTAATATTTTGATAATTCCAGTTCACAAATGAATATTAGCACGAGTGAAACTCAAACCCCTACTACTCATCATGTTTGAGTTTTATGGTACTACTTACAAAGCAGTGCATCAGTTTGTCAAATATATAAGGTTGTCAAGTGAAGGATTCCTTGTTCTACACTCAAGTATAAACCCCTTGATCTTACATTTTACTGTAATATTTTATTACAGTGTCCTTAAAGATTTTTTGTTTTATATTAGATTTCTTGTTTTATATGGAGATTCTTTGTTTTATATTTTATGTACTGTATGCACCATGACATCAAGTCAAATTCCTCGTGTGTGAGAACCTACCTGGCAATAAACCCGTTTCTGATTCTGATTTCCTGTGCGTTTTGATGAAACCACAAAACCATGCCAACCTCTTATGTAGTCAAAGTGAGATGTGCATACCTCACATACTGAAAGAACCAGTACTCTGAGATTGATGTATCTTTATCTTCATGCCTATAAATGCACATTGAAGCTATCACACATCCATCTAACATTTCACCATCTTCCTCCATGTTCTTTCCCCATTTAGCTAAAAATGTTAATAAGAAATGTGACAACTCCTACTGATGTGACAGTGCAGCTGTCATTTTTCACAGGACCAGCGTTTTTTAACCTTTTAAAGCAGTTTCATCACAATAGTACCCAGCAACCTGTTTTTTCAACTTGTGTATCTGTGTGATTATTATTATTTTTGTTGTTTTGTTATTTTATCTCCCTTGTAAAGCGTCCTTGGGTTTCTTGAAAGGCGCTATAAAAATTGAAATTGTTATTATTATGATTAGATCGTTTTTGTCTCTTGCGTGTCTGCTTACTGTTTACCCTATTGTCCCAAACTACCATGGCTCAGCAGTTGCTGTTAGACACACACACGCACACACAGTGATTAGCTGAGCTACATCATGTATAACGTGTTTGCAATTGGACAAGATGTAGAAAAATATAATTTGTACAGACCCAAAGTGCATTCTGCTGCTGACTTTGCAGACCAACCTCAGATGGTTTATTTGTTTACACAATAAGACATAATAGTAGGTGGCATAAAATAATACAAAGCCCTCCCCAACATAAATAATATTTCAAATAGAATAAAGTAAAATAATACACACATCTTCAATGGGCAACACTTATATTACAGAACACCAAACAATATTATGTAATGACTTTTCTAAAATAATTAATCATAATAAATCCCATCTGTGTGTTGGAGAATTGCAAAACACACAGACCGGCACATTTACTCTGATTGGTAGAATCTTCAGTCAGATGTAAACATATTCATCCCATTCTTTGACACAGTCTGCTGCTTTAAGAGAGTTCATTATAAAAAAGGGAAGCTTAATACGTTAATGCGTGACTGCAGACAATCCTTATGATCTGTGGAAGAATGTGAACATATGTTAGCTCACTGATAGTCTCTTTCCTGCTGTATTTATTACAAGGGCCGCCATGCCAGGCATTTGCCTCAGGATTTCCCTTTGCTTCCTTAACCCAAACTAGAAAACAATGCTGTCCACACCCATCGCTGTGTTAGCATTTGTTATTATTTCCTTAGGACATGTTTCTTATGCAATAGTTCCTTTCTGTCTCTGGAGGAAGCCAGACAGTCCAGGGTGTTCTTCTTTTGTTGTGTGTTTTATTATTCCTTAAATGGTTCTTTAAAAGATGCGATCCCAATCATAAGTTTGTCTATTTTTAGTTTGATCAGATATTTGCTTTAAAGGTTAGGCCTACATATTCTTCCCGACATAAATATCACAAATCTCTGTTCATCTCTGTTTCTTGATATCCAACAATAAACTACATCATTAAAGCGAAACATGATCAAGATGCTTTGTATTAGTAAGTCCATAGCACAGGATCATAAAAGAAATACCAAGTAATGTCAGCAGCACAGCCTCAATAGAGATTCTAGCAATATTAGGACTGATTGTTTTCAATGATTTATGGAACTTCCTGGCAAAGGGTCAGGAACTTTGCAAGGGAAGATAAGCTCTGATCTCAATGTAAATATAAAAGTGGACCTTTATGTAGTGAACTTCCTAGGCGGAAATAAAACGCAATACTTGTTCATTAGCCTATTTAAATGAATTGTAACCATGCTTTATTTCTCTTTTATTCCAATTATTTTTCACTTAAGTTCCATACTTTTTATTTAATTCTCCTGCAAAGTTTCCACCTTGAATATTCCAGAAAAAAAGTGAGAGCTGAAAGGTTAATTTCTTAAACCAGAAATTACAGCACCGGTAAGTAGAGACAAAATCACTGATATTCCTAAATGATTTTATCCAATTCCCACTTGATGTGTGACCACCATTTTGTGTTAACAATTACTTTAAAACACACTGAAGCAGTGTTGTTACTCATCACTTCTTTGAAACCTGTGAAACTGTATTTTGTTTTATACAATGTTTAGGGAAACATTTCTAACGTCTTTCTTAAGGTTGTTGACTGTGGCTTTTTCATTCCCTAGTTTCTTTTTCTTTTTAGTTACATTCAGAAAAGAAAACCCAGAATATTGTGTAAGCAAGTCAGAAGAACTTAAAAAATATAGGACGTTTTTTTAGCTATTTCTTAGTAAAGAGATAATAACAATGCTTTTCACATTAGGTTAACCCTTACAAGGGATATGACATGTATGCCCACATACCATTTCTAAATATGCTTGGTTTTGGGTTGATAGAATGAGTAAATGAGACAGAAGGTGAGTCAGAGAGAGGAAAACAAAAGAAGAGACAATGCAACAGCAAGAGAGTTAGTATGACAAAGTGTGTCCAACTGCTCACAGATCCCATAGGACTCTGAATCCCCTAATGGCCTGAATCCCATATTCTTTCTGGCTCAGTGAGCAGTTATGGATTGCCTGTACAACTGAGAACATGACAAAGGGACCCATTACTCTCTGCTCCACTGTTCTACATCCCCAACATAAAGAAACGTTCACCTACAGATCAGCATTGGCTTCAGTTCACCATAACCTGAATCTATTCAATGAGAATAATTTAATTAGAATGCAGATTTAGTAAGGCAATCTTGCTGGTAGAAGCTATTGTTAGCCTAACATACATTTATATTGTTTGTACTGGCACGAATGGTGTTTCTGAACACTCCAGGTCCTATTTAATGATCAATAATTCAGGCATGTTGGATGATATGCAACATCCATGTTATAAAACTATCCTGCAAGGCAAATGTTCGCATCCTGTGCACATGTTATTTCTGGAATAGGAAACAAACATTGGATTGACCATATCCTGTTGCATAAACTAAACACTCAGGCCTGATATGAAGAGTCAGATGCTGAATCATTTTCTCTGGATAACTCTGGATTAGACCCAAGACTGCATGAAAGTCTCCTCCACTACCCACCGAGCAAGCTGAGGCAACAGCATGGTTACCTAAGCAGCTCATACATATCCCACAGCTCTAACAGTGGGATGTGTACCTTTTTTTAGGACTCATAGTCCAACCTAAGAAACACAAAAGGACTGACAAAGCTGGTCACCATTAGAAATCTGTTGGCCTGAAAATGTTCTCATACATTAAACCCTTAATGCATATTTTACAATGATAGAAACTGCAGCATACTTGATAAGCTTTTCATACTGATACAGTTGTTGATGGTTAACCAACACCTTTACTTAATAATACAAATAAAGCATACCACAATGAGTCAAACTACGTCATCTTGTATTGTTAAAATCACACAGCAGATTTGGGGTCAGGCTTAATTGCATTTTTGACAAATCATATTAAATGGATTTAAATGAATGTACTTGTATTTTGTTTGAAAAATTAAATGCGTAACCACGGTTCATGCATAAAACAGTCAGAACCTTACAGTAACATAAGCCAAAATAAAACATTCGGCAATATATCCATCTTGATTAAAAAGCTAGCCAACATGTTACAATGTGTCTCCAGCACTTTAAACATATTATTTATCTTTGTGTATTAGAATAAATATGAATGAAGGATTTGGCCTCCAATGTTAAGTCAAACTATGCCTTTCATTTGTTCATCAGCTGGTCCCAGGCTCTGGAACACTCTGCCCCTCCATGTGAGGTCGGCCCAGACCCTAGGGGTTTTCAAATCTACACTTAAGACACACTTCTTCTCCCTGGCCTTCTAGTCAGAGACATGACTCCTGACTATTCCCTGTGTTTTTTACATATCTGTTGTAATTTATTGTCTTTTATTGTGATTGTAGTAATGTGTTTTTATTACATGTACAGCACTTTGGCTCGACCAAAAATCGCTTTTAAATGTGCTATATAAATAAAACTTGATTTGATTTGATTTGATCATAACTATCAGCTTCAAATTAATAGGCAGGTAGATCCATGTGATCAAACACAAGCTACTCATTTGTTTCCCTAGTTGCATCATCATAAAACAATAACGTTTTAACACAACCTTATGTGTTCAACAGGCCGAGGAGGCAGAGATAAAAATACATTGAATGTGTGTGAAAAAAGAGGGAGGGTAACACAGTGACAGGAAGAGCTTTTGGGGAACAATTAAAACTAGAAGAAAATGAGTCATAAGTGAAAAAAAAAAGAAATAAAAAAATAGTGACAGGAAGAGGAAATACATGTTTTGAAAGCTTGTTCTGAGGAAAATGGTATGCAGATAGGAGACAAGGGTCACATTCTATTGTGTAAACGTTTAAAAAATGTTGAGAGTGACAGTCGCTTTGCACACACTGCAACATCGGTAACACCACTAAACCGTAAAAGCAAAAAATAACTGCAAACCTATTTTCATCACTCGCATTAACTTTTATTGTTTGATTTTATTTATGTTGAATTAGTGTACTGTAAAAGTCATTTTATGAACTGGGATGGGGTCTTTTTCATGCAGTGAGGATAATAGTAAAATAACAGCCAGAGCAGTCAAAATACTGATACTTATATTCCAGTTAAAAGCTCAGTGTTTGATTAAAATAAGCATATGGAGACTCTTTGGTCTCTGTCTGCAATGCAGACAAATCCAGCAGGAGCTTAAACCTGGTGAAGGCTCAGCTGCTTCTGTTCTGCTCCGTATGAGGTCAGTCGTTGGCCAAATGAAGTGTGAAGTAGGTTACTACCCTGGGACTCGCATTTTAAAGCTCTACCATTTCCTGAACAAACAGAAATGAAAGTGACAGGTCTATTTGTGGTACATAGTGGTTGTGACTAAGGCCCCGGCTCCACGAGGACGAAAACGGGTTGAATCCGCATATTTCTCATGCGTATAGCCCTCTAAGCTCGACGACGCCGTAAGGGAAACGTAGAAACAGACCCCGCAAACGACAACGGGTCCAAAGGTGGATAGATCTGGGAACGGAGCGCTCTGGGGGGTCCAACGGGGCCGTGGGGTCGCCTATACGGTCATTCGTTTTCATAGCCCCGCCTCTCCCCGCCTCTCCCCCGCAGGGTTGCTATCGTGCTCCAGTCGCTACTGACCATGCTACAGTTCTTTGTGCAACATCTACAGGAGCTCCTCCTTGAATTCAGATTATTTATCTTTATCTCGATATGGACATAAACGCGAGTGAAGTCTAATCTGACAGGACGGAGACACGCAGCTCCTGCCGCTGTGATGCAGCGGGAGCAAAACACACACTTCAAGTCAGATCATCACCCTTAGCTATTTTAATTACCTCTCAAACTACCTAAACTAGTTATAAATATGTTCATTTTTACTGTCGGGTCACTCATTACAGGATCAGCTGCTGCATGAGACAGACACTGACGCTGTCAGAAGAGAGGAAAAAGAGATGTATTTGATGATTATATATCATTATATCGTCGTTATTCATTTGTTTTAAAGCTCAATAAATAACAATGAAGACCTTTGACCGGCACTTTTATAATTTTGTCCGGAAGATTTAAACTTTAACACACGCTGACCGGCGAAAAACTCTGCCCGGTTCTGTCGGCCCCCACCGCGGAGAATAAACAGAAGTGCAGCCATGACAACCATTCTTCTTCGCTGCTTTTGTGGAGGAAGTTGCTGCTTTTGTGGAGGAAGTTACAGCGCCACGTACAGGTTCGGCATATGTACTGCAGCTTTTCCAGCGTTTGGATGTAAACGGAGCCGTCTCGTGGAGCTTGACACAATCCGGTGTATATTGCGTGGGGACGGAAGGTTTTTTGCGGTTGCATTTGCGTTACTCCCATGCGTTTTGCCGTATTTGTCCTCGTGGAGCCGGGGCCTTAAAGTCATCGGTCAATAGATTTCAATGAAGGGACCTCTTAGGATGTTTTCCCTTCAGGTTTTGACTTTATATTGTTTTGGTTTATTAACTGGATCTATTTTTTTTTTCTCTTACTTTTATTATTTATACAGGTTGCATTTATCCTCTTGTATAATTAGAATGGTAATTGTTGTTCAGACCATTTGTTAAATTTGAGTTTGCTTGATGTAGATTCATATAACGGACAAATGGACTCATCACTTTTTAGCTTTTCGTAGGAAACCCAACTAGAAATGAGAAGTAAGGCAGGAAAAGTTAACTGAATCAAAATAGCTTTCAAGTCAGTTCCAAGGGAAGACATTTAAAAGATGTAGGTCTGTGTTATTTTGTATTGAATCAATTTGTTAAAAGTATATGCCTGTAATGAAACAGACACGCTCACAGGGAGTCTCTATCCATCAATTAACACTTGGTTAATGCGTTTAAAACACAGCTGGACATTTTTGGGATTTAAACAGCTGTTTAGGCAGATACTGCTTCACTTAACACGACAAACTAAACCATAAGCTTAAAAAAACCATGGGAGTCTCCGTGGGACGGAGGCAGTGAGGATTGATTCATGTAATAGAATGGAAGTGTATCTGTTCTGTAGACGTCAAAAAAGCTTCTAAAATGCTTCCACTGGGAGTTGGCCGTTAGTAGTACAGCTGCATCAAAAAAATTGCTGCCTTCAGTCGCTGGATTGTCTAACCTCTAAATAACACTTACTAAAGCTGGAAAGACCAAAGACTTAACTGAGGGGAACATAAAATATTTCTGCAAAATGATATCTTTAGCATTTCTATGGCAGTATTTAAGCTCGGAATTTTTTTTACTACACAATTACCCAGAAAAGAATCACCTTAGGACCATCATTTTCTCTACGGAGCTATTCCGACATTGACATCTTCAGCACTCATTTTTTTTGGCTCTAGGATTTGGGAGGGAGATACATGTTTTCAAGTCATGATTGACCCATTATCCACAGTTACATAAATCAATTGGTCCAAAAAGCAATATTAAAAAGAACATTTCTACAGGGGTGATGCATTTCTTAAGTTGCAGACTGTGTGATATGCCAGAAAAAGCATAAAGCCCAACAGTGTTTGTTATTATGAGGATAGCCTGGGCTATCTATGGAATTACATAACACTTATCCAGACCCAGACAAGTGGCCTCTTATGCGACGTTTTCACAAGCATGTTAATTACTAAGAGGTCATGTATGTCTCTGTTTGTCTGTCGGTCTGTTTGTTCTGTAGAAAGATTACAGAAAAACTAGTTGAAGGATTTTCATTTAACTTGGGGAAAGTGTGAAGCATGGACCATAGAAAAACTCTGTGAAATCTCTTTGAATTTAACACAATACAATCTAGTCTTTGAGAAATTGTACACTTCCAGATTAGTGTATTTATCTGCTCTCAGATTGAAAGGGGGAAAAAAACAAAGGTCTTTGTCTCATTCATAAAGTGTAAGGAACAATAATTACTAACATATCTTCTAATTGACACAGCCTGCAAAGCACTTTTAGACTGTTACAGTGTTAGCACACGACAACAATCAGAAACACAAAATCAATCAAACTGAACTTCGATAAACATAAATAGGAACTGTTTACCAATGTATTGATAGGTGCACTGTAACGACGGTAAAGCACACTGTGCACTAATTAATGATTCAATCCGGTCAGACTTTAATGCATTTACAAATTACACTGCAATTGCTGAAAATTATCGTAGTCACATTCAGATCAGATCTTAACTGGGGAATGAGCAAAATTGTCACAGTTCAGACTCACGGAGGAGAGAGTGAAGTGCATCAGCTCAGAATCTGAAGAAGGCAACCATGATGAGACCGTTTCAGAAAACTGGTAGGCATTTAAAGTTCTGCCTGCACTGTGAGTAAAATGTATATATTAGCTGCCAATTTCATTCGATTTTACCAGCCAACAGTTACAAAACAGCTTTGCTGATTCATTCTAGGAGCCTCTTCAAGTTAATAAGAGATGCAAGACAATGCTGAGGCACAGTCTTGCTTTGCTGACAGTGCCTCAGTTAATGTTTGTTATTATGCTAACTCAATAACAATTTAAATGTAATGATACATTATGGTTACAGCTCCAATTTAGTTGCAGTTACATTCTAGCACATTACTTGCAAACAGAACTCGACTTTTGCGTGACTTCAGTTTGTGTCAACAAAGTAAAAACTGTTTAATTACAAAAAGAGAAAAGGTACAGTAAACAGGGTTGGGGAAAGTATTCACTACAAGTTGCTGCTCGAGTCTGCAGCAGTTACTATCAATGTAAGCCATACCAACACACTTATAGTTGTGTGCATCAGCACTTTTAAACAGTTGCATAAGAAAAATGTAAGATCCATCTAGAGCTTCAAAAGCAAATACTGGGTTTCCTTGAACCATTCCAAGAAGGAAATTCAATAATATCAATTTCATGTGACAGCAGTATTTTTAATAAACATGCATTTGAGGAGGTTTTTTTTAGTTTTTTAGTCAATTTATTGAACATGTCAGAAACAAAACATACAACAATAATATATATATATATTCTTTTTTTTCCTTTTTTTTTTCTCAGTTACATTACGACTTGCATTTATAGGTTTATAAATATCTTGTATCGACATATCAGTCGCAGCCTTGATTTAGATTTATGATGAGGAAACTTTTTTTCTTTGCTTCATTGCTTATTACAAAAAGATCTTAATTAAACTTATTTTGAAAAGACATGGAGCCACCTTCTCCCATTAATGCAGCAGAACTGTAATCACTGCCAAGTCATTTGAGCTACCCTTGAAATACCTGGGTGAGGCAAGCAGCGATAAATCACTGACTGAATAAGCAGTTAGTCATGTAAGCGGCTGATCACTGAACCACCTTGAACACATGTAGCCAAGAAGAGAGAACCTGAGACATCAGAAGCATCACAGATGGCTGTCAAGATATCTATAATAAATAACCACATCAACTGCAGTGGTGGTATTGGGTTGGGCAACTTGATTACACGCAAGCATACACGCTTTATTGCTCAAAGATAGTTTTGGTTAAACAACTATGTGTGGTTGGCAGATTTAGACTAAATGATGGTTGAGAAGTCCATCATTATGCTTAAGTGGCCGTTTCTAGTGTGGCATTATGAATAATTAATAGGACAATGCTTGGCTATATCAACATTTCCATTACCATTTTCTAAATGCCACTCACTTCCATAAAAGACAATGTGCAGTAAACATTTTTGCTGAATGGAGACGCTAAGTCTGAGTGCTATGAAGTTTCAGTTTGAAGCTGCACTGCCTTATAATTGATTTTCCTTGCTTTAATCGTCTATTTGATTCTATAAAAACAAGACATGCAATGGGTAGGTACTTACATGGATGAATGTACGGTAGCATATAAAGGAAAGTCATTATTTTTACCACAATGCAAGCTTTCGTAAAATATGACATAGAATGTACAAAATTGTTTATAATCGGGAAAAGGTGAAAAGTTGGAAAGTCAATGTTTCTTCATGGCAAAGTTACCAAAATAACTAACAATTCGGTTATTGCTTGTAACAAATACACAATGAGTTTTAATATAGCTTTGCTCCTCATCAGCAGAACATGGGTTCCTCTCTTTTTAATTAAAAAGGTTGAATGTGACTTAAAATACAAACTCGGTCTAACCTTAACAGATAAAAGGCTACTACTACCGTTTTCCAGATAGCACAAATCAAGCTCATCTTAATAATTCTGCAATGATTTTAAAACTCACAAAATCACACTTTGCGAGCTGAACAGTTACTGAGCCTGACTGAATGATATGATACAATATAATGATTCCCAAGGAGAAACTTGTCTTGGATTTGCAGCACTGCTGGTCCACCATAATTAACACCATATTGTTATTTTCCTTTTAACAGGGTGATATCACAAAGACAGTTTGTTTCCCTCTGCGACTCAAGCTGTGAAACAAGTGTTATTTACCAAGCAATGAAAATATCCTCTTTCTTCAAAAGGATCTGAGGTGAGACCTAAAGTGGGAAGAAATGTATCCGTTGGCTCATTATTTTTCCTGCCACTGGACACCCACTTACAACATGGTAACAATTAAATGGTGAAGACAGAGTTTAAAATAAGTACACACTTAAAGTCCTTATTACTCAGTTCTGCAACATTTTCTATTGTTATCCATAGGCCCAGCATGTCCAAAAAAGTCATTACTTTGCCAAAGTAAAGACACAGTGGTGATATATTTAAAATAACAAGGGTTCGAAATATTCCAAGTAAGGTTTGGTAGGGTGTGTGCAGATTTTGGGTGGAGTATCACATTAAGTTCCCTATTCAGCAACCATCAAATTTAGAGATCTGCAAAAGTGGTATTTTGCAACAGTGCACATAGTATTTCCGTGGAAACGTCTCCACATGCGAGTTTCGATGTGCCATTAGCTTGTACCCACTCACTACCAACATAGTCCTACACACCCCCACCACTAAATATGTTCACACCTTGACTGAAGCCAGGTTAATGTTCACTGTTATTAAAGCTGTTACAATGAGAATGTGGTTGGTGTTGTCCCGACCACATCCTCCCATCTTTTTTCTAGAGAAGCAGTTCAACAAGAACTGAGGGCTCTGACTGACAGTGTGAAACACGCTGCCTTGTTAACACTGGTCCACCCCTTCACATCCCCCTTCTCAGTGCAACATTCAATCACTCATAGCTGTCAAAAGTATAAACAACTGCCTTGAACAACATATTGGCATGCAGACAAGGGCAAGGCTTGCTGCATACTTAATTTCCCTGATAGCCTCAGAAAGGAATTTCTGAGTTACATTACAAAATAAGTGATAATGGCATCCTATGTTTACCTTCTCCATCTATTAAATAATTTACCAATTTGGGATAGATAAAGTATCTATCCATCTATCTATCTATCTATCTAAAGCGACATTTACTTATCATGTATCTTACATTTTTAACATCACTTTTCAACGTGTCCACATTATTAATACAGTGTTTATGTAACATGGAACAAACATCAGTGAATTAGAAATCAACATCAAGTCAGTCTTTTCCAAATATGATCTCTAACATTTTGGTTTGTTAGTGTTTATGTAGCATAGCAACTTTATTAAATAAGATTGTTTTCTGTCTTGACTAAGAATTGCCCTTCCTGCATCAAACCAAACCTTGGTAACAGTCAATGTTCTCTTAGCGTTAACTTAACATGACATTAATTTATGGCTTCAACCAATCGGAAGTCTCTGCTGTGACTCACTTGCTGTTTATCCGTCCGTGTGCTGTGTTGCTAAAGAAACGCCAGAAAATCTTTTAAAGCTGACTTGTGCACTTCACTTTTTTCTAATGTCCTGTCATAAAGGCTTTGATTGTCATGTGATATGGCACTTATTAAATTGAAATCATTGGCCATTTTAAAATGAGTTCTTGCCTGCATGGATACCCTGGCACTAGACAACCATGATAAACAATGAAAGGGTTTTCATGTTTTATAAAGAAGCCTTTCGTTGTCTCCTCTTTCAAAAAAGGTTTTGAGGGGAATCCGAAATGTCCTCAAAAAGGAGAGAAAAATCTAAATTTCTTATTCAAATAAGCTTCCTCACATTTCCACAGTCTATAGCTCACATAAGTGGACACATCATTGAAACAAATCACACTCAAATGAGCTGGGAACTGAGACAGCTTCTTGTGTAGTGAGAGATTACTTGGAACGTTACAAGGCAGAAATGTCAATATAAGCCCATCAATCTCCAGGCAGAGGGCACGTCTAAGTTCAGCACCTACAATGTGCCAAGAATGTGTTGCCAGTAATACCTGCTGACAATACGGTGCACAGCTGAACCCCGTCCACTGCCAGAGACTGTACCCAAAGCTGGGAAATCTCTCCAAAGCATCAAATCAAAGACCTAATAATGATATTGATTTGCACATGGTAAAAGATTTAGGCCACCAAATTCACTTAAACACACCAGACTATGCTATTTGAAAAGTGCTATTCAAGAAATTCCTTACGCAACTCATGCATTTTAATGTAGCTGGCCCTAGAGGGAATAAAATCCCTGAGCCTGACTACTAATTTACTGACCTCTAAAAGCCAAATGCAAACAACATCAAAACAAGAGGCGTCCATTTCTGACATCTCTGTCAGGATAGGATTTCCACACTACGGTAATGTTCTGTGGGGATAGACTGCAGTTATTGTGAAGATAATTTAATAATGTAAAACATAATGAATCCTTTGTTTAGTCAAACAAAGCAACTTCCCTTCACCTTTTTCAAACGTGTTCCTTTACAATTATATGGCTGACATTATGACAGCTACAGCAGTAGAGGCTGTGAACGTATAGTACAGTGTTGCTGACATTAGCTACAGTCAATGTTTCAAAGGCTTTCAACATACAGTAGATTGATGCAATGCGAGGAAGTGTCCTCATCTTTGTAAACCCTTAAGCAATACTACCAACGTTCACACCAGTGAGACGGGCAAAGTAAAGTGCAAAGCTTTAGACTGGAGTTAGACTAATCCAAATAGACTAAAAATGTGAATCTGTTAAAAGGTGTGTTGGTTTTTTGCACATCCCTCTGAAACGTGTGCATTTCAGCAGTTATGAAGAGCACCAAGAATCAGCACCTGGAGCAGGTTAAGCCTAGAGTGGCTGTCAGGGATATTCTTTCATTTCCTAAGTTTCCTTCATAGTCATTTTAGATATGTTGTTATGTTACTAATTATTGTATTTATATCATGCTAACAGTATGCAACACTCTAACCATGTTTAGGCAGAACCTATCAATAAATCTGTGCAAGTGTTAAGTCAACATACAGAACATAATATTGTATTACCATTAGTCAGTATCAGTATCATGCTACATTATTTGCTGCAGTACTGTACAGGCTGAACTGTATATACATACTACATACATACATATTATATAGTATATATATTGCAAATGTTATTGCATGGTATGCACTGTCTTTGCTGTTGAGCTCTCTTTGAAAACACTATTCATTAATCTCAGTCACCTTGAATACATGTGCAATCTTTATTTTATAATGTTCTAATATCTGTGAAACATGTCTGTTTTAGCGTCTGCATTGTTAAAATAATGGCCATTTAAACCACATGCTTCTTGTTGTATGAGTTGAGCATTTACAATTGTTTCTGACATACATTTCACTGCATTACTTCTCTGCTGTAGCAAATGTTTCCCTTCTGGAAACAATAAAGAGAATCCCATCTTATGTTGTCTTTACAGGCATGTAGACAAAGCTACATTACTGGCATTCAAAATCATATACTGTAAGGAGAAGTTCTGCTATACTTCTGTGCAATATATTAAGACAAAGTACAGGATGTGCTTCTGGTGTTCACATGACCGGCCTCTATTGTGAAAACCACCTATTTAACTGAAATGTAACGTGTAACCATGTAATAGGCGAGGTTAATAACAAGCAGCAAAAGAAGCTACAAAAGAGATGAATAATAAAGCAAGGGGGTTTGAATTGTAACTCCCAACACCTATGTCCGGTAGCTTGCTTACCATATTGAATGACAAAACCCGGAGACTTTAACTTCAATGTTTACCTTGATAATGCTGCTCCTGCGTGGTATTTCTGATTTGCCATCCAATCCGACAGAGGTGTTGGCGCTTTCCCCGGTTTGGTTGCCAGGTGCGACGATGGACCCTGAACCGACCATATTTTCTGATATCCCACAATCTCCATTCAAGACGGACACTTCGCAATGCGTCTTCCCAGCTGCTTCGTCGCTGGGCACGGCCGTATCCTCAAGATTCAATGGAGGCAGGCAGCCGTCCTCCCCAAACTCCGCCATAGGCACTTCGAGCACACACACAGACACACAAGCTGCTGGGTAGCAAAGCCTTATGTTTCAGCTTTACACCAATTTCCTGCCTGGCCTATTGCCCTGTTTTAACATTTGCACGCGAGTCTTCTGCCATATCATCTCTCGGTGCACATATCTGTCAGGATCCTACAGACAGAGGGGCTTGCTCCGTGCACTGTGCTCTGTAAAGAGAAACCCCAGTGATTAGCATAATCAAGCAGCATGACATTAGTAACAGAAAATAGTAACAGCAATTCAGCGTTACGAAGGAGAAGCGTTCACATGTTGTGTTCACTGAAAGCGGATGTTAACTTGAATCAGTGAACGATGTCAATGTAAATGCAGCAGGATACAACGCATACAACCAATGTGCTTTACTATGTGTACGGGCTTTGTTGCATTTTTCTATAAGTTTACCGTGTGTAGCATACTTCAACCGTGTTCACTTCACAGACCGATCCATTGTTTTGCCTTAACCGTTGTAAACCCAGCCTCTTCAGTATGTCAGCAATCGGTAACGTTAAGTTAAATAATATTAAAAGCATGTTAAGTTATAGGTCAGTCCACTCTGCAACAAAACTCACGATTAGCCTATTGTAACACACGGGTATGTTTGTACTTGCCTTGTTTCTCCATGGGCAGGACGGTCTTCATAAGTTGTTGCTGCAACTGGGCAAACAGACAGACTGCCGATTGCTGTCTATGTGCGGAGCTAGGAAGCCTGGCTAGCTTGCTCGGTGAAGTTAGTTTTCCACGCCAAAATAAAAGTCCATTCAAAACAACCCTAGGTTGTTAGCCCGGTTCAGCTAACGAAGGAAGGAATGCCCTCCACCGCCAGTCAGTATCGACAGTTAAAAAGAAAAATGACACTTTGCATAATTCATTACATCTCTATAAACCGTCGCTCAGAGGAGTCGTCTACAAAGTTGTGTATGTCTCGTGAACGCGCAACAGTCAAAACAGGCTGTGTTGTCAATCAAACCTAATTATTATTTTTGCCTACAGACAAGAAACGCCCCTTTAATTTTTGAAGAACAAATCAACCCGGATACCGGGTTCAACATTTTGCCTCACAGACCTCATACGCGTTCATTGTGGTGTGTAATTATATTGATATACATTTTGATCGTATAGGGACAGGTGGCTTCAGCATATGAACCAATACCACAGCAGTGGTGTAAAGTAAGATAAAATAAGATAAGATGGTACTTTATTGATCCCAATTTGGGAAATGTTTGTGTTACAGCAGCATAAGAAGACAAGGCAATGTACAATACAATAACAATTCAAAGAAATAAGCAAGAAAGTAGAACATATACATGTTGAATTTAACAAGGTATTATATACAAATATATATATATACATAAATATATGACAGAAGGAATATTAATATTAAATATTGAACAGATTATAAATGTAAAATGTACAATGTGGTTTTATTCCAAGAGAAACTATGGAGCAGAGAGTTCTCTTCCAGCCAGAGGTGATTTATTGTAACTAAGTAGATTTACTCAAGTACTGTGCTTGAGTACAATTCTGATGTACTTGTACTTTACTTGAGTATTTACATGTGTTGCTACTTCTACCCCACTACAAATTAGAGTTAAGTCGTGTACTTTTACTTCACTACATGTAGCCTATTTAATACCTTTAGTTACTTTGCAGATTTGGATAAATTATGTGAAATACAAACACTTAAATAAGACTTTAATTAGACCTGGAGTAAAATTCTCTGCAGCATACTAATTAGGTAAAATTAGGTGCACCTTTACCAGCTTTGATAACCCTTGTAATGCATCAATAATTATAAACAAAACATACATCAAATGTTATTCTAAAATGGGCTAATTTGCACAATGAGTACTTGTAGTTTGGTACTTTCAGTATATTTTGATGCTAACACTTTTGTACTTCCTACACTCTAGTAGTTTTACTTTTACTTACCTACTTTTACTTAGTACTTCTTCCACATCTGCACATACACTTTCCTTGGGGTAATAGGTGTGTTTCTTTGTTAATATACATTGTGATCGTATAGGGACAGGTGGCTTTAGCATATGAACCAATTCCATAGCATTCACAGTTAAACATAGTTTGCAATGCGTGTTAGTGGGCATTTCAAATGCATAGCCTACTGTACATTAAAAGAGAGTATTTTCGTACAGCACACAACCTAAAAGAATAACTTCAAAACACAAAAGTCAACATTTGAATAGGCTACAAACAACACACAAGTCAACAAGAAAATCCAAAGAACAGAAACTTCAACAAGAAATGAGCCTAAAGACAACACAAAAGTCAACATGAATAGGATTAGACATAAAATAAACATAAAATAATCCAATAAGAAAAACATTTCAAAGCATAAAAGATGTTTATTTTTTAAACATTTCTGAATATGCTCAACTAAAAACGTACTGACACAAGTTATATACAACTGCTGAGTTACTTTCACTAGTAATTCCAGGAAACGTAGTGCTGTTAAAACTAAAAAGGCAGATCACAGAAAAAAAAGATGAAAGTGCTCTAAACAGAACAAGAATGAAAGTTACACTGAAAGCTTTCAATGGGTTAAAACGCAGACCTCTCTGGAACTAAATCCTGGGGGTAAACCAATATACCGACTAATTAAAGGCTTTATATATAACTTTACTTATTTTCTGCATTGTGTGACATGTACATCATCTCCTTTTCTTTATTATTAATAGTGTTGCTTTTTGATGTGCTTTATTCAGAGGCTTCTTATGACATCTCTCAAGGGCAGCCATTACCTCTTAGAACGGCTCACATGACTTTTTTGTCAGGTCACACCCTCACATTGTGTCAGGTCTTCCTCTTTATTGCATTGAGAGGATTAACCAACCTCGATGGTGGAGTAATATCCTTCTCTGAATAACTGCCTATTGTGCACATTAACCTATGTGACCAAGCTATAGTTATATAGCATCAAGCATCAATTCTTAAAGATGACTTTGAAGTATTAGCCACACATGATAGAACACATATCCTCGATGTAGTTCATATAGCCTTTACTATAGCCTCTTGTATAGGAGACACAGAGAGTGAGTGATGAGGCATAACATTGTTCTACATGATTTAATGCATGTTATTCATAGACCACTGGTTCAGATGAAGGCAGATACACTAAACACTAAGGGATACAAAAGCAGGATGAATGGGGACCTGTACAACAGAGCCATCTGCTGGTCTACAAGTGGTGGCGATTGTTCTGGTTATTGAAAAGTGCATAAGTTCCTAAAATGCTATGTACTGTATATCCTTTTTGGAAAAATCACTGCCAAAGTTGATATTTTTAGCAACAGTTTTGGCCTTTTCCCCCTTAAGCATTGTCTAATTTTGACACCTGTGAACATGTAAAAGTCATTGTTTTCTCAGGCCCCAAGAAGTTAACTTATGGACTACGTATGTTGTAAATGTATTATCTTTTCAATTTACACACAGCATCTATTGCACGTCTGTCCGTCCTGGGAGAGGGATCCCTCCTCAAGGTTTCTTCAATTTTTCCCCATTAACTGTGGGGTTTCTTTAGAAGTTCCTTCTTGTCCGATGTGACGGTCCAAGGACAGGTGTCTTATTGATATTCTGTATAAACTGTAAAGTCCACTGAGACACATGTAACATTTGTGATATTGGGCTATATAAATAAACATTGATTGATTGTTTGATTGAAATCCATAGAAAAAAATACAAATGTTGTTACACATTTTTTTTTTTTTTGTTGCTGTTCCTGCTTCTCCAGTCCTGTTGGCTATATCAACCCAACATATGTATCATTCAAAGTATTGAGGAGGAACCAAACCCCAAGCTTAGACCATAGATCTAGTGTCAGCCAGCCTAGATTTTATGAGACAAATAACATGAATTTATTTAACGTTGATATTTAAAGAAAATTACATTGCAGTCTTGACAAGACGAAAATGCTGTGAAAGTTGGAATACTGTGATGATAGTTACCTCACTTTCATTGCTGCATAATTGATGTGTATTATATCAGCATGTGTGAGAGTAACTGGATAAGAGTTGTTTTTGAATAAACTAAAGCCAATAGCACAGTTTATCAAAAACCCTTTATCATTTTAATTGTTGTAAAATTGAAATTCATCCAAGGGCGTGGAATAAACCATCTTGAAAATGTAAGATGGCATTAAAGGGAACATTTAGATATTTCAATCCATGTCTCTTGATTAAGAATCTCTTAGCTTTGGTCTCACTTATGATAATGTTCATAATGTACAGTAGTGGTGTGTGTAATTACGGCTCCGGAAATGTCTTTGCTGTAGTTTGAAAGTGCAAAATGTAGACTGCAACTTCTTAATATCATTAGATAAGGGAATGTCAGTCTACAAACTCATATCGACTAACTGTCAAATGTCTGTTGAGCTTCACTGAGCAACTTCACCATTAACCTGATGTTACTGTTGGCTGCTGCATAAGGCAATAAGCAACATACAGTAACCACAGCATTGGTTGCTTAACTAACATAATCCTTGTTAGAGCATTGCTGTAGTTCATATCAGCAGAAGTATTCTTTTCTTTGGCCATTTGGTGGCAGTGCAACAAGCTTTAACATTGAGTTATTGTCAGTTTATAAAGTTGACATGTTGATCCATCCTGATCCCAAATAATTGTCTATTTACACAATCAGCAGACAAGGAGAAGCATTAGCATCCACTGTCCATTGTGTGTCTTAGGCTCTTTGTACTGGCACTGTTGATGTAATTATAAACAAAATTGCCACTGGACGTTGTCACATGCCAACACAGTCTCACGGCATTTCGTGTTATAGTCACGAAATTAATCTATTGATTCGTGTTCTTTCGTGTCACACAGAACGATTTTAAAAGCAATGTAAATAATAACAAATTAGAAGGAAAAAGACATTTAAAAAAATACAGATTTAAGTATTCTGACACAGAACGATTTTAGAAGCAATGCATTTATATTGGTAGTATGTCTCGTGCCTGCACCAAATAATAACAAATTAGAAGGAAAAAAAGATGACAAAAAATACAGATTTCAGTATTCTGAGGCTCTGAGCCCCATTTCTTTTCCTCGCGGACAGCAAAAAAACTCCGACATTATACAATTTAAAATAAAAGGGATAGGGTTAGGCTTAGGGTAAGATATTGAGTAAGACATTTTTTTTATGAACTACACAGCTTCCGGTCTTCCAAGACCCGACCGGACAAAAAGACGTGGTGCAGGCACGAAACATACTACCAATAGAAATACATTGCTTTTAAAATCGTTCTGTGTGACACGAAAGAAATGCGAAAATCGTGTTGGTGAACACGAATCAATAGATTAAATTAATTTCGTGACTATAACACTAAATGCCGTGAGACTGGATATATAGAGAGAAGAATGACAGAAAGCAACTCAATCATTTATATGCTTCACTTTAATCAAACAGAACAAACAACAAACCTTGAATTTTAAAATAGCCTTTATTCTATGATTATGTGTATGATTCATATAGTTGATACATATTATCTTGAGCATGGGTGGATTATCAGTATAATTATATTTCTGCTTGAGCTGAAATGTTTGCACATTGTATCATTAATGCCAAAGTACCATATATGACAAACTTAAAGATTGTGGAGGTTAATTAAAATACAACAAAGGGAATATTTAAGAAAATTCTGATGAAGAATATCTAGAGGCTTATATTTTAAACCCCTACCAAAACATCAGTACTAACTATAGTTGTACTTGTGTCATTTATATATCATCGTAAGCTTAAATTGATTATACTGTAGGTCAAGTAGAATGCTTGGTAAAGCAAAGAATCAACACGGATGTAATTAGTCTGAACATTTTAGGTACTGCAGATTCACCAGCTGATCTTTAGGCTATTGGGATGATTTCAGTGGTGCAGTTGCATTCAGCTGGACACCAGGCTTTCACCAGCCCATTGGTGCATCCATCCTGGTTTTTCAAGGTTGGACAGTTGAGGTATTTGTTAATGTAAGGACATGGGTTGGCTGAAATGAAACAATAAAGATGTTAGCTCATTGTCTTTTTTTCTATCTTAGTAGATCATATTCATTCAAATATATATTCTATAAAAATAACCCAGAGTGTGTATTTGTGATCACATGTGTTACTTACTGCAGAGTTTGCCTTCACAGTCATTGGGACAGGAACCACACCGGGGTCCCTCTTGATAAGGTGGCCAACCCTTGAAGTTTCCTCTGTAAAGAAAATGATTAATAGTGTTTACCCAATTTCAACCCTTTCAGTAAGATATAGACACTTCATATTTTTTCCACCACCGTTAAGCTCTCCCAGAAATCATATGCATAGCAAAGTCCAGGGTTTTATGGGTAGGGAAGGTAAATGAGGATCACATACGCTCGGTAATAATGGCAAGCATAGAAATAGATGCCGTTGGGGCACAATTTCACACCACAGCCAATTTTGTAGGAGCTGTTCCACACCACCTGACAACGGAAAGAAAAGTTACTTTCTTCAGTGGCACTTTAAGTAGGAACATCTTAAACAGTGATGTCTATTGGTTGTTCAAACATTGTTTTGTAAACATTTAAAAAATATGTCTATATTGTCAGTTTTAATATTGAAATTGTTGTTTGGGTATATTTGCAGTGAAAGTTAAACATTTGGAAATGAAAAAGAAATTGCCATTTGTTTGAGCTGAAATACAAACATATATCTTCTGTCAATGGTGGTACAAAAAAGCTATCTTCAATTTATTTGAGAGTTGAAAGCAGGATTGGTCACACCTATTTTGTACAGATAATACACCATAAAATGTATATCTAGGAACAAAAAAAGTATCTTGATCCAAAATAAACGAATAAATGAATCTAACTTATTTCCTATTATCGCAGATTTGGTCTATACCAACTCTTAAGGAAAAGGTTCAGGTCGTCAGCTGCTACATTTTTTTATTTGGTTAATCTGCTTTTTCTCTAAAAGCAGCTCCCTTTTGCATCTAAAACTGACGCAATGAGATCCGTGAGAATCAACAAAAATGAACATTCGTGGACGAAAAAACAAAAAGTGAGCTGAAAGACGCTAAAACGCTTTCCAGAGCTCATGGGAACTACAAAGTCTGATGATAATTCTCTGAAGGTAAATCACTATTATATTTAATTTCAACAATTGGTATTACTCCGATATTATAAATGATGAATTAAAAGTAATCATCGATTCATTGCTGCTGACACAAGGTCACAATGTAGGCCTACTTTATTCTCTGCTCTTATCTTTGTCGACACATTGCTGTGCGTTACCTGAGTGTAGTGACCAACAGCTTTGCCGTTGGTGGAGCCAGTGGGATACAGGTAGTGGGAAACTTCAGCATGCCAGCCAGTGATGGCGTCAGTCCACGAGTCAAGTGAGGATGAATAGAACAGATTCTCACCTAATTCATATCCTGTTCGTTGGTGGGAACACATGGCAGCACTGATTAATCGCTGTCTGCAAACACACCGTTTTTATTTCCATGTCCCAGTAAATCAAGTTATTTAGATAAAACAGGCATCCCCCAAGGTGTCCCCCAAGGTTCAGTTCTCGGCCCCCTCCTGTTCATCCTCTACCTGCTTCCCCTTGGTCACTTAATCCGCCGTCATGGACTTCAATTCCACTGCTTTGCCGACGACATCCAGCTTCTCATCTCCACCAAGTCCATCTCCACTGCTACCCACTCCATCCTGACAAACTGCATCACTGAAATAAAATCCTGGCTCCAACTCAATTTCCTCAAACTCAACTGCGATAAATCTGAGATAATAATCATTGGACTAAAAAAGCTCACCACATCTATCCATAACTTCAACCTCAACATAGACGGCTTCCCAGTTCAAACCTCCCCTCACATCCGGAACCTAGGCATGATATTTGACCAAACCCTCTCCTACAACAAATACATCAAACAGATCACCAAGACAGCCTTCTTCCACCTCAAAAACATCGCCCGTCTACGTCCATCCCTCTCCCCCACTGCTGCAGAAACCCTCATCCACGCCTTCATCACCTCCCGTCTGGACTATTGCAACAGCCTCCTCTATGGTTCACCTGCAAAAATCCTCAACAAACTTCAATACATTCAGAACTCCGCCGCCCACACCCGAATCCGTGAACACATTACCCCCGTCCTCATCAAGCTCCACTGGCTCCCCATCCCCCAGATAATTCAGTACAAAATCCTCCTAATGACATACAAAGCCCTCCATAACCTAGCCCCATCCTACCTGACTGACCTCCTCCACAGACACACTCCCACTCGCTCCCTCCGCTCTGCTGCTGCCAACCTCCTGTCCCCCCCACCCCACCCGGACCAACCTCAAGTCCTGGGGCGGTAGATCCTTCTCCGTTGCTGCACCCACCCTCTGGAACTCACTACCCCAATCCATCAGACATTCTTCCTCCCTCACAGCATTCAAAACATCACTCAAAACCCACCTGTTCAACACTGCATTCAACCACTGACCACCCCCCCCCCTATGTTTTGTTTATCTCTTTTTGTAATTTTCTTTGTTTTATTTTTATTTATTTATTTTTTATTCTCTGTCAAAGCGTCTTTGAGTTTCTAGAAAAGCGCTAAAAGTCTCATGTATTATTATTATTATTATTATCATTAAAAGGCCTATAAATGATAATGATAACTTATCCTACTCCAGATAGGCCTAGTTTGTAATTAAAAGAATAACATAATGTCACTGTGATTGATAATCAATCACAAGGTCAGTTGGTTTAAAGAGAACCATTAAACGGATGAACATCTGAGATATTATTTAAGGTTCTGATATAATGTATGTGGAGCAAGATAAGAAGAAACAAAAAAGAGAGGCAAAGAATAAAATATACCATCTATCATGCGGGTGCTGGGCGCTCCATGAGCCAGAATACATTGGTCCACCCAGGCCTGAGCATTGACTGCTGCCTTTTCATCATAGCTCTGTATGAGAAATAAAGAAAGAAATGTAAAGATTTGAACACCCACAAACATAATTGTGCCGTTATTTATTGGTTTTTCCCACACATAACACAATAACAGGAGAACATACAGTACAGAGTACAAATGCAGGTGCTATATAAAAAAGAAATACAAAAAAGATGACAAAACAATTATGACAAAACAATAATGATAATAAGATAAAAAGACCATTACAGTAATAGCAATGACAAAAATAAATCAAAATACACAATGTCATGATAAGACATGTTCTCACCAATTTAATGTTCTTTTTTTGTATTCACACAAACAAGGGAAAACAAAAGCTAAGAATTATTAGCAAATATTATCTGAGCCACTTTGATTATCTGAGTACAAAGAAGGACTGACCATAAGCAGCATGTCCGAGGCACGCTCAACTGCTCTCCTCAGTTCATTGTGATAGTTAACGATCTCAGCCTGAACTGCTGGGTTGTCTGGGCAAATGTCTGCACACACACAGAGACACATACACTAAAACCAATGTGTAAACAACAGATTAAAAATAATACATTAATATTTACTCTGTTTGCTTAATATCTAGGCTATGACTCACACATATCCTGGTGTGGTAATTACTCTGAAATGGCTTGACATTACAAAAGAATATAGAGGGTTTTACCAAATCCTATAATCATAATGTGAGACTTATTGGCATAGTATCAGAGTTTAAACTGGAAAATGAAATGGCTCTTTAAACATGCCTGATGATGTTTACATTGTGCTTACCTTGCTGTGGACCCACCACGGTGCAGAAAGGTTCATTTGGAAAGGGAAGAAAAGGAGATGAAGAGGAGAGGATATAGTCAAATCATTTTACTTCTTAGAAGTATGTGAATCACAATTTAAATTAACTTAATTGCCGTTCTTTGCACAAGAACGGCACTGGAATGTTTTGTATTAACTTCATTAAAACTTTGCTTTACTTAAACTTAAAGCTTCAACCGCAACTTTTAATAAAAGTAACTTGTTTTCATATTTGCAGAAACTGTCTCGATATCCTGTGCATGATCAGATAATCAGTTAACAAATATCATGTTTCTCTTTCCCCTGTGCTGCTTAGGAGATTTGCACTGCAGCGAATAAAAACCAATCAGAGCCATGGAGTTTGTAGTGCAGTGTCAATCATCATTTATTAACTCTAATCAAACTTTCAAACAGGAGAGCTGATCAAATATAAACCAATATTCGGTCACTGGTCACCTATTTCTCTCCTCAACTGATTTCAGAAACATAATAGGCGTACCATTTAGGTGTAAAAAAAAAAAGAAGTTTCCTTCAGCCAGCGGGTAGTGCCTTTTTTTCTGCTTTTCAAAAGTGTGGCAGGGTCACAGACTTTGGTAGTCTTAAAGTAATTTTGTATTAATATGTTCATGTCAAACCTTATTCTGTTAAGTACACCACAATGCACAATATCTGTGTCTAAAATGTACTTAAGTTATAAAAAAATAAAACTACTTTACTTTGGAAGTTTTAGTACTTCCAAAGTAAACGACTAAACATACTTTCAAGCATTTGCATCAAATAATGTATATCAATGCTCTATAATACTCGTACTTATAACATTTACCACATTGCAGGCAGAGTTCACTTGCTGCACGGTCAAGATGCAAATCAGGAAAGCAAACATTTTCCTGGAAAAAATAAAGATTTAGTAAGACAAAGTAAGATTGCAGAAAAATACTTCCTGTCACATTTTTACGACATGACACATTTCTCCAGATATAAAATAACTTATATTTATAATATAAAAAGAAAAAGAACAAACATAAGGTTTACACAAAGATCATGATGTGTAAATGACAGGTTCCCCCCCCCTTTATTGCTTGGTATTTTTTCCCAAATAAATCGATTTGTATCTTCAAAAGTTAAAACGAAATGCTGAACGATATGTTAAGGAACGTTCGAAGTGTGAGGCTTACCTGGTCCTGGGTCTTCATGAAGTTGAGGTGAGTTTGCACTTTCCTCTCCCTCCTTTTATAGACCCAGTCTTAGATAAAGCACATTCCCCTCCGGCTGCTAATGATGCAGGAGTACCAGGGCTTTACACAATTGATGCTGGACAAAAACAAGTCTTTCATGCAGGACTGAAGAGGGTTTTTCTTTAAACTAGTGCAACACACAGAGTAAACAAGGAATTGTTTATCCCAAGGGTGTAGTGCTTCAAGGTTCAAGTTTACACTGCATAGAATGGAAAAGTGTCTGAGGTAAGGTAAATAAAAGAAAAGGAGCATTTGTAGATTACAAAAAATAGATCCGTGTGGTCCTGTATGTAAATGGATTAAAGTCATACAGCTCATGTGGGCTAAAGACGCACCCATTATTTGCTTACACCACTGACTCGGTGTAGGCGAACTACAGAAAACCAACACCAGCCGTTAGGTGTTAGCACTCAAGCTCACAGCTCCTCATATCTGTTCAGAAACTGGACTAAAGTTAAACAAGTACAAACCACAGACTGTCTGTGTCATGGTGAATACAGTCGCTGCTTTATTTATGTCTGTATAGGCCGTTGTTTTGAGTGTGGACGGTCGGAGCATATGCAACGTTAGCTTAGCCAATCTCCATTTAGAAAACAAGCATTTTAAAAGGTTTTTCGCCTGCCGTCTTGTCTGCAGACTTGTCAAAACATTAATTCATGTTTTTTACTAACCAGTATCAGTATGTTGTTACTTCGGCATCATTTTTTAAACGTGTATTACAATTAAATCACGGTCAAATATGTTCATTTTGTTGTAGTTGTTGCCGCCTTGCTAGCGATTCTCTCTCTAGTTTAGCATATTCAGCCCGGTTGTTGGCCCGGAAAGAACCTGGATTTTGCAGAGCCAGAAAAACTGTGAAACAGTACCCGTTAGCCGGTACTACCCCTAGTGGAAACGCAACCAAAATGGGCCGGGTTTGGCACGGCACGCTTAAACCGCGCTGTAGTGGAAATGCGCCATAACAGGGCTGCAAAAGAGGGGTATGAGCAGTATGAGGCATGGCTACAATGGGTGATCTGTTTGGTATTTTAAGCAAAAAACTTCACAGACATGTTTTGTATAGGTATGGCCCTACAATATATTTGTCCAATATAGCATAATAGGTCCACTTTAAATAACATCCAAAGAAATAAAGACTTAACTGCAGGCCACACAATATCATTAACACTAGGAGAGCAAAGAGCACTGATTATATTACCAATAATATCTCACAGATGATCTGTTCTGAATTAAGCGGATAATACTGCACTGAAAGAATACAATAAAGAGATTGTGTATCATGTGCATTTCAATTACAGTCATCTAAAAACACAAGTGATTCTACAATTTAGGGTACATTCCATGTCCATTGATGATAATTATAATTATTCTAACTATTTTCTTCAAAAATATCATATTTTGCCTATTATTGGAAAGCATGTTATAATATCACACAAACATTATGTGTATCCTATGCTTTATTTACCTTGAAATGTGTCATGATGTTCTTAAATTGTCAGTTTTTGCTATGTCCGTTTTTCAGTTGAGGGTGTCTTGGTTTCAAAATAATGAATAAAAACCATTAAAGTAAATAAAAAAAAGTATTCATTTATTTCAAAAGTCTAAATACTAAAGAATAATAACATCTTTTTAATTGATTTCCTCCTTTAAATAATTTAAATATCTTAATATATGAATGTCCGCAAAAGTTCTGTCAACTATGTTACTAACAGAACTCCCCCCTTTAACTCAAAAATGGTTTGTCCCAATACCATGTCACCAGCATCACATGATGCCATGTTCCTCTTTGGCAGACATTTTGAACACACTGTGGTGATTGTCCTCTAATTTTTTACAATATTTTATGTATAATAGCACATTGTCAATGAGTATATTAATTGACCATCAACAATGTTACGTACATTGTTATGGTTTACAATTGTTTAATGATTTTAATTCAATTATATGTTCAAATGTGATGTTAACCTGTTCAAGAAAATGACATGTGGTCATCCAAGCAAGGCCTACCATTGAAATGATGGGTCAAAATAGGGAAATTGTCAACTAGGTTACCTGTCAACTAAGTTACCCAGTACTGTAATAACTGTAGTAACTTAGTTGACAGGTAACCTAGTTGACAATTTGTAGGACATGTAGACGTCATTACACATCATTATCAATGGAATTTTGCACTTCTGCCTTGAAATGAACATAGTGCTGATGGATAATAATGTGTCCAGTCAACTATGTTATTTGCGTCAAATGTTTGACTTTCATTGTCAACTATGTTGCACCTCATTTTTTCAAATTTAAAATATCTAAAATAGTGCTTCTGATATCCTTTATAGTATAATGTATATCTACACAGGTTGGAGTTTTACATGACATCTCTTAAAACTATCAAAATGACCTGTATGGTAGTTTTATAATACAAAATATCCCTAAACTTAATGACAGTGCTGAACATATCACATGAAAAAACAAAACTTTAATACAATTATTTTTTAAACTTTAAAAAATCTTTGGATATATGGTAGAATAGACTCAAGAGCCTTTCAAATTTGATTTTACTTGAAGTGCAGGACTTAATCAAATGATTGTAATGACATCAAGTTTGTCCGTAACATAGTTGACAAACTGAGTAGTGAAAACATCCTTTCCCTTAAAATAAAATAAAATAAAAAAATGTTTAAGCTTTGCAACTAGTGGATATGTTACACTGAAGAATATACTAACTTGAACCACTGATTGTTCTATTGAGAAAGAACACTTTCTTTGTACTGTTTTGTTGATGTGAAATGCACCCTAAATTATAGAATCACTAATGTAATACCCATTTGCCAGTGTTTGATTTGGGAATTCAAAAGTCAGTACAGTTCATGCAGAACTATTTAATTATTTCCAGGAAGCATAAGGAATGATGTGTAGTTTGTCTGTAGAATGACTTGGAATGTTCACATTGTTAGAAACTGTGTGAACAAAGCCATTTTGTTATCTTTGGCGAAACCTTGCACATTCATCTCTGTTGACTCTTCATTATGTGTCTTAATACACAATTACCATTATAATGCTATCAGCTCTTGTGTCATTAAACAGTACAATGGGTAGCTGGAGTCAAACAGAACAAGCTCTACTTGGACTATGCTCTCTTCTGAAGTGTGTTAAGTTTAATACAGAGATTCCTTTGAAACACATTTGTTTACATTTCTCTCACTAACAATAGCATGCTAGCCCTTCAGGTAGATGTTTAGTTATGTTTATGGATCACTAAAACACTGACTCAGTGGTGGAGATGGAGAACATGAATAACTGTACATAACTGCATGGCAACAGGCAGAAAGATAGACACTGCCAATTATCGAGACAAATTGCAAACATGGCTTAAAATGAAGATTTTTGATAAAGCTACAGCGTTTGAGAAGTGAGCTCCACATAAGCTTTAAACTGACATTACAATAGAAAATGCAAACCACAGTCATTTGTCCTCAAGTGTCAACAGTGTCAAATGTCTGCAGTGATCAATCTCATGGGTGTAGTGCTTCATGTACCACTGGCGCTGTATACATTTGGATATATTTTTCCTTGAACTATAACTCTTCCCATAGGGTCAGAATAAAGGCAGACCATTTGAAGTAATAGCCGTCATTATAGAGCAGAATGCTAGACAACCCTGAGTGCAGTTACAGGCGGACACCCCGCGCTGAACACTGACAGCCTAATGTACGTGGCTCTGTGGAAATTATGCGAGAAAGGTTGAAGTCTTTTGCTGGAAATATGTTCTTGTTCGCCCCTGTAGCTTTCCTCTGGTATCTAATCAGAGGATAAAAGAAAAAAACTTCTGAATGCATGCCCACTGACAAAAAGTCCATACAGCCGTCTGGTTCTATTGAAAAGCATTTGAATAGTAGAATAAGTACATTGATACATTCCCACTGAAATTATAAAGTAGCTTTATTCTTTCATCATAAGTATGTAAGGGAACCTTTATATTACTAACACACATAAGACGTCGCACTTCAGCACCGAAAGCTTTTGAGCTTTCTTCGATGTTCCATCATTCAGGCATTTTGGGCAATAAGTATAAATACTTGTCATTTTGAATTAATACTGTTAGTGTCACCTAATCACTATCTGATTGTTGGTTTATTCAAAAGGGCCAGACATTACAAAATAATACCATGCAGTAAATGCACTAGAGTTAGCCAAGAGCATATCTATTTTGTCTGTAGTCCCTACACAATTTACAAATTATTAATGTAAACTCAAAAAGTATTGCAATATGATAAACTATATAAGGATGCAAAGCAATTATAAAACAGGGACTTTAAGATAATGTACCGTACAGGACAATATAATCTGGTTCTAACTCCAATAGAATAGGAAGACATATTTGCACCATTTAAAGACTTATTTCCAATCTGAAACACTGGGGGGCACTGTCACATCTCTAGTCACCAAGAAGACATCTGTGATCTTTGTATAACACTTTGAATAAAAAGACGCTGTGATTGAACAATGTAAAAAATGTCTACAGCAGAACCAGGAGCCTCATTTAGGATGTGCTTTGTTCCAATCACACATCCGTCCAATCAGCTGTCTTTCTGCGGCCTCAGACACTCATGAAAGGCTGATGGTTCAACAAACACAGCTTTCACAAACACTATGCATGGTTTACCATCTTTACAATTGTCTCAAATTATTTGTCCCATCTCAATTTCCCACAGTTCTCCATTGGGACATTTAGCAGCGTGCGCTTTGTGGCTCTAGGGTCAAGTGTCCACCAAGTCACAAAACATAAAAAACACCCAATTTGGTCATAAACAAAAAACGTGATGAAGTGTAACATTTGAAGATGACATCACGTCAATGTCATTTCCCAACATTTGCATGTTTTATACAATTTGGCATGTTTTTATAGCTACTGGCATATTGGCAATTACACTGTGGGTGATCATTAGTGTCATTCAGGCCTCAGCTCCAGGACGGCTTCAGCATCTGTTTAATCTCGCTCTGTTTAAAGGGATGGAAAAGCAGTCAAGCAATCCGCCAATGTTAGCAGTTTCTCTTTCTTCTATTCTTTAATACTGACCCTGAGGTCTCTCCACGGGTGTTTAAAACATGCCAGAACGACCCTTTTTCCCTTCCTGCACTGAACCTTTTTCATGTGAAGGTGATCTAATGCTAAAATATGCCCTTCCAAAATCTGATGGACATTTCCCAGATCTAGATACATGTGGGCAGTTTCCACTTATGCTTCCAGGAAGGGTGATTAAAGCTTAATGGGGCTCCTGATGTGACAGCAAACAGAATTAGGAAATCTCCATCTTTAAAGAGACCTATCATTAATTTGGGGCCTGGAGATTCCAAAGCAACATCTGAGCGACACAAAAATCAGCTACAACCCTGGCAAATGAGCAAGTGAATCCCCCATTAGGCGATAAATGACTTTGAGAAGAGCCCAATGTCATGAGCACATTGTGTGAAAGACTAGTAATTCTAATCACAGTATGTGAGGCTCTACATCAGTAATTATGGCAAACTCATCAAAAGGCAAGTCTCCCTTTGTCTCTCTTGTTATTCAGCTGCATTATTCAGATGTATTGTTTCGTAAACAAAACTGTTTCTCAATAGCTACCAGTTACCATTGTAAAAGATGCTCATTCAGCCTTTAACTTTAAATTCTATCAAAAACATCTTTATATTTTTCGTCTTTGTAAAATAATGTCTAAAGAGAAGCTGCACCATGATAAGATTCAAATTGGATGTGATGCATTCAGTACACACGTTAAGGTAGAACTTGAAATTTGTTCAATTAAGTACTGTGAGATAAACCAGCAAATAATCTCCACTATGCTCACTAGCTGGTGTCTAAGTCTAATAGTCATAAACGTGCTGCTTGTCAGGTAGTGTAGGTTGGATTTAACAGGCCTTTTCTGCTGAAAATGGCTGCCTTCATGTGGCTTAAAACCAAACCAAAACAAACTAAACCAATACAATGACCTGAAAGACATTAAAACGCTTTAAATAATGGAATCCAGATGTGGGTTATAATTCTCATTACAAGCCATCCCTTTTCGATTCATGTCGTCTTGTGTTGATTGATTGTAGCTGCAGAAAGGCTGATAAATATTTAACAATCAAAACAGTCATTGAATTCTGTACAACACAGTCAGCACTAAAGGCCAAACCTGGGTCAAACCATACAGTCATTTACTGTGTCCATCAATAGATTTTAAGCATTGCAGAGAGTTAATGACAGTGACGGAAACTTTATCCTGATGTCAGCAGTGAGGCAGATTTGTGTTTGCCTCAAGCGATGATGCTCTGTAAGGACATGGATCAGCTGTTGTTGTCCCTTAAGTAGCAGTAGTTGTTGTTGTATAGGAAATCACAGTTTATGTAACAGAAGTGTGGTGTTTCACCAGAGTGGTCGTCCCTCGTACAAACTGGCTTAAATAATAAATACAGAGCCATAGCGGGTCCTGACCTGGACATTTAAAATATTTATTACCACTACAGAGCAGTGAAGTACTGAGGATTACACACACAAACACACATCTGTAACCCTTTACTCTTTTTTTAGTCAAACTCATCACCAGCTCCGAAAAACACCATTCACAAAGCATGCGTGTGTGTCTGTGTGTGTGTGTGTGTGTGTGTGTGTGTGTGTGTGTGTGTGTATTGACTATATGGCACAGCATTCTTCTGCTTTCCTTCTACTTCTCTCCATCTCTCTTTCTCAAACAAACTATTGATTTGTATTTCTGTCTGCCCCATCTTTCTTTAAGTTCTTCACTCCCTAAACAACACCCGTCACCCTTCCTCCCCCTCCTTCTACCTCCTCTCTCTAACTCTGGTATTTCCCAGCGAAAGCCCCCTCCTCACCTCCCCTCTTTTCTACCCCCTCCTCTCCTCAGATGGATTCTTCAGTCAGCCGAGTGGAACTGGTGCGGCTGCTGGAGAGATAGGCAGAGAGGCAGAGAGGCTGTGCTGAACAGACGCTGGGTCAGAGCGCTCAGTTGCTTCAGACAATCACAGGGGAGCGAGAGAAAGACACAGGAAAAGAGCAAGACCACATAGAAAGATAGATTTAAAAGAGAGAAAAGGGAGGGAGACAGGGGAGGGAGGTAAATATGTGACAGGATGCGGTTTCCCTGAGCTTGCAGAACATCGGTACACAGGCATACTTTGAGCATGACCTAAACACACCAAGCTTACAAGTGTGTTTTAGCTCTGTTTGCTGGCGAGGGGGAAGAAGAAGCAAACCGCTGGAACTGCTGCTGCTGTGCCTGTAGACGCTCTGGTTTGTCTGCTGTGTGCCGGAGGATTGTGTTTCCTTTAAGCCATTCAGCTCCACAGCAGTCAGCTCATCTGACAGGATCTGAACCATTCCTCCCTCCAAGTAGAATGCGTTTCTCTGCTGGAAGCTCTGCTCAAGTTGCTGCCTTCATTTCCAAGCAGTGAACTTTTCAACCAGATTTGTGAAACAGGTAAGTTTGCTTCCTGTTTGTCAGAGCCTACAACATGTGTATGAATTTGAACTTGGGGACAGATGTTTGACTGAACGCTCACCTGATTCTCTGGACAGCAGCCACTGTAAACGTGTGCTGCATGTTGGCAATTGTTTACCACAGAGAGTTGATTCATTAGAAGATGCCGCAAGCCACAAGTTTGGCTTCTGAGCCGTGAGTTAGACTACAAGCCCTTAATCCACTGCTACTTCTCACACACACACACACATACACACACACACACACGTACACACACATTCACGTGCTCCCAAGCAAACTCTGGCTATTCATCATGCACATCAATAGGTCTGCTTGTTTTGAAGTCACATGCATGATGGATGGTACAGAGTGGGGCAGAGAATGCCAAAAATGTCTACCTGGATCCAATCATAGACCCTGACAGTGTTTCAAGATGTGTCCGGCTTACAGTATCACACCACTCCCACTGGTGAGGAGAGAGCAAGGGGAGTGTGTGTTTTGTGAGCTACTGTATTGTACTGTACAGTAATGAAGGGTGAACGTATGGGTTTTTCTGTCTGTGTTTTCTTGTGTACAGCATGTGTGCTATATCCTTGTCTGTCTGTAGTGGATGTTTACATGCTGAGAGGAATTGCTCCGGTCCATGAGTTCACCAAAGCATGCGTGCATTAACGAGAGAAGGAGGTTTAAAGGGAAAAACAAGTTGAGCGATGGCAGGAGGTGAAGGAAGGGCGGGGGAATGTCAGGGAGGAGGAAGACGAGGGCATGAGAGAGAGGAAAAGCCGGGGGAAGAGGGTAGAAAAACGTGTGTGTGTGTGTGTGAGAGAGAGAGAAAGTGAGTGAGTGAGCTCAGTCTGACTGAACTGCTGTTAATTAGTTCCAGCTGGTGAGCTGTGGAGCGTCGGGCTGCGATAACTCTGCTGTGTTGTTGGGTCAGGAGTTGCCTCTGTTTCAGTTTGTCTGCTGTCTAACACACATACAAACACACATACATACATACAGGAACATACACAGATAAACACACATCCAGAAACATTACAAAAGGTTACCTAAAGGGCAAACAGCATATGGGCAGCAACACAAACACTGATACATGATTTGCACAAACTCCCGCACACACAAAGAAAAGCATAACATTTACAAAAAAAGAAACACAACACATGTTTTTGGCTCTCAAACATGTAAGACAAAAAGGCACCAACAGATGTAAAACCCACCTACAAAACATGCATTACATTTCATATACAAAATGCAAATAAAAACACAACCACACAGTTAAAGTGTATAAGTCACTGGCAAAAGCCCACTGTTAACAAATTGCTAAGGGGAAACGAGCCTTGTGCTGTATGTCAAGTATGCATATCAAAGGGTAAATGTGTGAATATGTGTAACATGGAATTAACACATGCATAACCACACGTGAGCATGCATACATGCTGCATTTTTGCATGACATGAGCGCGCGCACACACACACACACACACACACACACACACACACACACACACACACACACACACACACACACACACACACACACACACACACACACACCACACACACACACACACACACACACACACACACACACACACACACCACCACACACACACACCACACACACCACACACACACACACACACCACACACACACACACACACACACACCACACACACCACACCACACACACGAAAACCCTTAACCCCAAATGGCTGTATCCTACACTGGCTGCTGGAAATGTGGAAGCGATTGTGGTTTGGCCTCGCTACGCTCCAAAGTCACGTCGAAAAGGGAATCATAACACAGGGCAAAGGGTGAAGAAACCTTAAAGGGCAAATTCACCCAGATTACACAAAAAGCCATTTTCTCAATTACCTCAAGTCCTATGTTGCCATTGAGATCATTTGGGTTTTATTTGCTCTGGTTTGAGATATTGTTATTGGATATACTGGCAACCAAATTCAAACGGGGTTAATGGAATGTTACTTCCATCAGTCACCCTCAGAAAAGGCCTGCTAGGCATAGTGACCAACATCCATTTATAATAAGTTATTAACCTTTACAACAGTAGTCCTAGTGTGCTAAAAGCTTTTACGTTATGGTTTATTAACAATGAGAAGGGAAAATTACTTGATAATGTTTGGTGGGAAGCTCATGTCCCTCTATTTAGGATGTACTAGCATTTACAGAGATATTACAGTGATTTACTAGGCTTGTAATACAGTAGGTTGGGGGGGTCTACAACAGACCTGAAGCAACGGAGGGAAAACTATCTTCTCTAGGATGGTTTGAGCTCTAAAATCACTGCTACCTTCTTTCCCCATAATGCAACTCAATGGCACTTGGGTCTTTCTGACTCATGAACACCCATTCATTCAAGCCACAGACATCCGGTTTCTTAACAATTGTTTTTTCAGGCTGAGTGATCTCTATGACGATTAAACTAAACGTTATTTCTACTCCTTTACTGGAGATTCTTAATAATAATAAAACACATGACCCCAAAACGTACAGCTAATTGTGAATACAGTAAGCAGTGCTTTATTTTTTTCAGAATGATATCTCCAAAAATGTATGTGAACAGCCTGACTCATTTTCTATCCGATTTCCTTTTTTTTCAGTTTATCGTTTTTCCGAGCCTGTGTTGATTTTCCTTCGCTCCAGTCTTTTAGCAAACATGTATTTTAATCAACTTATGTTTGCTATCTGATCTGGGCCCAGAGAATCCCCCTGTGAGGTGTGAAATTTGATTAAGGTAATTGGCAAGAGTCGGATGGTGTAAACTATAATGTGTACTCTTCACTGAGTATGTATGTGCCCAAAGACAGACACACAAAATACCAAAACATTTTAGGGTGCATCTAATTGAAAGGTAGTTATTTTTAAACCATCTTAATCTCATTCTACTCTCATTTGGTTCAGCGCCTGTTGGATGCCGGAAAAACATTTCCATATGCTTCACATTTGGAACATGATGAAATATAAACAAATGGAGGATTTGATTCTAAAATAACTTGCCTTAAGGGGACTTAAGTTAAGGAGACTTTTCCTGTGTACACAAAGTACAAACATTAGGTTATGACAATATATATTTATTACGTTGAAAGGGATATCTGTATTTAAAAGATGTACAGGGCTTAACTCCAAGTTCTTTATATTGTTGGATGCATTTTAAATAAAACTCTGGCATAATTTCATTTGGATTCGGCTTCATTATTGGCAGTAATCAACTGTGGGCAGTAAATATGGCTGAATGAGACACTGTAGATAATGGTGTGAGTTTTGCAGTTCTCACGACAGGATGTCACCATTGAGTCCAGCCTCCGCTGAAAGTCTCACATCTTTTCCCTATATAATTCTCAGTTACAGGCGCAACGTTTATTTCCCCTCACTCCCGTGCTAGGTGACAGTGATCATGCTTTCAAAAATACTTACTAATTCAATCCTCTTGCAATGCCCTACAACTGAGACGGATACTAGGATAATTCTTCCTGGCAAGACAGAAAACAAAAGGGCCAATATTCAGCCGGTTGTGTAGTAGCTTAGCAAAGAAAAGAAAAAAAACATCCCCCTTGATATTTCTACAAGGCAAATAGACTCCTGTTGTAATGGGTGGTCAAGAAAATTGCAGCAGTATTGATTTGGTAATGTTCAACACGGACATATCGATAGGGTGTCTGAAAACCTAAGAACTTGGCTTTGGCTGGCTTTAATAAAAAATGACCTGCCTGGAGCAAGTTCACAGAAAGCAATGAGTCACTCTCAGAAACTCTCTTGATAACCCTCAGTGTTTTAAAGAAAAATTACAAAAAGAGCAATCAAAGGATTTCCTTTTTTCAACCAAGTATTTATTTCTTGCTTTCCTACAATGTTTTTCTTTGTGTTTCTTTGGCTGCAGCTTGAAAACATCCAACACCATCTTTGTGAAGGTCGGGGTTGAGATCATGTTTTGCTTCTCACTTGTGAGAACTGTACAAATAGATTTTGCATAACAAATCAGACTGTTGACAGTCAAAGACATGCAGAGAGGAGAGGAGGTAAACAGGATGACACGAATGTTTGCTCCTGCACACGAAGGAGGAGAAAAGGGAAGCAAGTCCTGGGGTGTGAGCTTATAGTGACCAGAAAGGAGGAAACTGACAATGAAAGAGGGAGACGTCGAGAAAGATTGGTGCCTATTATTCTCCCCAGAAAGGAATAGTCATAGAGGGGTTGGTTCCCATGGCAATAGCTCTTTCGATGTGTGTATGTGTGTGTAGGGACTGTACCCGGGCCTTGAGATTACATGGAGAGGAGGTTGGCCGAGGCCATAGCGAACCGGAGCCACCCGGAGCCTTGAAACGGCAGAGAATCTCAGACAGACATTATTGTTTACTCGCCTGTTCTCTCTGCCTCACACATCACAACCTCATCTTCAATTTTTTTCCGCCTGCATGCTTTGCACCTATGTATCGTCCTTGGGCATTCAAAGCAACGACAAAAAAATTCAGTGAGTTGAAAAAGCAATTCCAACTTTGGCTCCCATGACCTCCTTGTTGGCAGCATGCATGATGGTTTACATGTGCGGATGTCTCCCAAAACAAATGTTAAGCTTTTCTGTGGCATCTTCAATGTTTCAGGGCCTCTCACATAATCATGTATTCACTCATATTAATTAAAGCTTTGTGTCATAAATGTTTCTCCAGAAAATTATTAATTGAAAATATTTATCAGTGTGCAATGATGTAAAAACGTAATTTAAGAACTTTAAAAAATACTTGCTTAGTGCATAGTATTATAGTGGCGCACTTACTATTTATAAGTTACAGAAATCATTAAAACAATGATGCTACAGTTTCCCATGCTTGTTTATTACCTGACCTTCTATTGGGGGTGTATTGTTCTCAAATGGAGACTTAAAGGTGGGGTAGGTAATTTTGGAGAAACCAGCTCGAGTGCGCTAGAATTTGAAAATACACAGCCGGAAAAAAATCTGCCACTTCCTTACAGAGCCCCTCCTCCAACACACACGAACGCGCACATGACCAATGAGGGCACGAGATTAGTTTGTGCACAGATGGAAGGCTGACAGGCAGGTAGGCCATCCAGTTATCTTAGCCGGGCCGGCTCAGATGATTGGTCGTGCTTTTTACAGTACTACGGCTTCCACAGATGAATTTTTTTATGGAATTTTTGTCAAAGCACTTAAGATATTCATTGCTATCGGGATGTTAAGAGCATTCCATGGAATATAACAAAAAGTGTATCTCGAGCCGGTTTCTCAAACTTACCTACCCCACCTTTAAAGGAATACTCATCTAAGATTAGATATACTTTATTGATCCCAAAAGGGGAAATGTTTTCACCACTGCAGCACGTTAAAACAAGGCATTGCACATAATGTAAATAAAAAAAGTAGAAATAAAAATAATTCATTCATTCTCTGCATATTATAAGGAAAAAGTTTGTAGTTTTCCCCGTAGTGGAAGACTGATAGACATAGTCAGCACTCATTCATACATGCTGAAGATTTCAACAGTGACCCAGTTTCATTGGGAAAATCTGCCTAAAACTCATTGTCATTATGTTTTTGAGGGGGAACACATTTTCTCCTGAATTATATAACTATATTACATAGGCTTTTTAGGGCATTGTATCTTAACAACAGTTTGAATAAAAAGCAATTGTAAAGGACACACAGAATACAATTTATATACCTACACCCTGTAGGTCCCTCTCTTTAAACGACTGGGTTATCACTAAAGGTTACAGCATTAACATCCTGCCTAAGTGTCCATTGTTTCTCGCTCTCTCTTGGGTCCCTCTTTTTTCCATCCTCTCTGTCCTGTTAGACAAGGATTCAAGTTGGTAAGGACTGAGGGGAGGACAAAGGGAACAGTGGGGGATTTCCAATATTTCAGAGTGTTAGCAACGGATATTTGGAACAGTCATCACGCTACTGTATATATCGGCTGTGTCTCCAGTGACCTTTCCTCAAAATAGATTGTTTTTGCTTATTACAGGAAACAACTCATGTGAGCATTTGTTGATCTGTAAGCTACACTTGATGAGGTTGATAAGCATGTTGATGGCTATATGTATCACCAGTGCAGATATTGCCCCCAATAGACAATAAAGTAAAAATACTTGTCTGTGTGTTTTGCGTGTATCCTTGTCATACTTAGTAGCTATCAAATGAAAAGTTAGTGAAACGTAGCATCCATATATCTGTACTTTTTATACATAATATAATATATGACATACTGTACATGATCAATTATTTTTGGGTGAGCTGGCTGAAGAATAAAAGGTTCAGTGAAGTGAAAGGTCCATATAGTATAGTGATAGCTGATGAATCACTTTGGAAGTAACTCAAAGTCCATTTGACGTTTTTAAACAGTTCTCACTTGGTTTATAAAAAAGCCTGACGGAACAAAGAAGGTCCCTTCAGTCTAAATTAAACGTAGCTTTGAGAGCCATCGACTTTATTCCTCAAAATAAACTATAGAGTGATATTGAACCAGCAGTATCTACCACCAAGTGCAGCCTTGCTAGCACACACCACTTTACATGTCAGATTAAAAAGATCAAAAGTCAGAAAAAGGAAAAGAGGACGAGGGAGATAAAGCGTGAGAGAGGAAGAGAACAGACTTAAAAGGGAGACTACATGGAGAAGAACACAAGAACACAGTGTCCTAATTAATGTCCTCCTCCATTAATCCACTCTGAAGCTTCCCATGATGCTGGGTTTGATCTCAGCAATGTTGCTATCAAAGCCTTTTAACATGGCCTTGTAATATGGGGGAGATCTCAGTCAGACAGCATTACAATCATTCAGTGCAGTTGCTCCTTGTTGTTGATGCTGTAATGTCTGTATGTGCAAACATCAGGTGGGGTTTTGTAAATGATCTTCTTCATAAATTGTAAATGTTCTCATTTGAAAAATTGAATCAAATGACTACATGACGTGAAGGTTATCGATTGTAGTGTAGTCTGTAGAACTACATGGCTTAAAAAAAAACACTGTGAGCCGAAACTAGGGGCTTAAAACATTAACACCGCTTTCATTAAGTCATTTTTGGCAGCAGCTGGGGACTGTTTCCAGTAAAAAAGCTCAGATAAACCCACTACACGCTAATTTACTTGCACAAAACCAAGTCCTTCAGGAGCTTATGGAGACCAAAACAGAGCTAAAAGGTAGAGTCAGGCATTTGTTAGGTGGCGTCGCGAGAAAAACAGCTCCAGATGATTCGAAATGTTGTTCAATGTCCTTTTGAGATGTAAATGACATAACAAGTTTGCAAAAGCAACTTTTTAAGGTCAAAATATGGCCTGTTTTTGTGATTTGCAGCTTTTAGAAGCGTTTTTCTGCCCGTGATTGGTCAAAAAGCCATTGTTCAAGCTTTGATGTGTTACATTTCCTGAAAAGCTAACAGACATTGACCTCAGTGATCAAAAAGCAAAGAAATCTGATCCTTGAACGGACAAATCGTTGTTGACTGACAGATAGAACATATGGAATGGAAAGACAAGCCCCTCCCTTCTGTTGCTGTTCACATTCAGCAAAAAACAAAGTGCTGTGGGATGTTTTGGTTGCAAAGGCCAAAGCTAAGTGCATCCCGGCTACAACAAAGCATTTGAACGTCAATCTCAGCTCAAAAGGAGAGAATCCTATCGAATAAAACCTCTTATCAAATAAAAAACTCAAAATACCATTAGCTAGAGACAAAAGATAGAACAAAACGTTAGGGAGATCGTTGCTAATTCAGCAGAAGGGAAATCAATGGTTCTCTTCCTGTTTTTGTTTTTTTCTGGAGCTACCCAGAGTCTGTCTACCCTGTCAATGATCCCTGACTCCCTGCCTGTCAATCTCCAAAAGAAAAGGGTGTAGAGGAGGTGAGGCAGGGCGTTGTGGGGGCTTCCGCTGCCTAGAGCTCCTTCCTCAAAGGAGAGGTGTTGAGGCAAGAATCAGTGACTCGCAAAATCATAAACACCTCACATTTCCTCAGTCAGTTTAGGTCTAAAAATACTCCGGTTCGCCTTCGCCTCACATCTCCTCCTTCCTGGTCTCAAGGAGCTATGCAAATACCCCCCATTTTTTTCTTTCCATACCCCCTCCCTCGTAGCCCCTGAATGCTATTGTTCTGACTACCTCCTCTCTAGCTCTTGCAGATTACATGACAGAGCCTCGTCTCCCCTTGTGTTGTTTCTACTCTCTCCAGGGTAAGGGGAGAAATGATTAAAGCTATTTACAAGTAACTGTAGGCAACAGTGAGAAACCAAGACTTCAAGCTTTTTTCTTGCCCTGTTTTCTTTGACGGTAGAGCCATTTGTGATGATGCGCGATGAACTGCAGCACAGCGCGCAACAGTCCAGAGTGACAATTTAAGGGGGTACTGAAAAGCTTTTAGGGACTTTGAATATGCCAGCTTCTGCAGATTGCGTTTGACTTTTTTTGCTCAAGTAAGACATCAGTCATGCTCGGCACATGCAAAGAGGCAAAGACACAACCCGTCAGCACATCTCAGACATGTAGAAACCGTTTAGCAGGCTTCAGAAGTTTCAAGTAGAGAGGCTTGCAGCACACAGGACTCACAGTGTGTTCTGGTATTAATCACAAGTCCATCAGCATGGTCCATCTCAGGGAGCTGTTCTGAGGCCTGTAGAGATATGATTGTGATTCACGTTGAGATTCATAAAGCCCCACAAAGACATTCATGTAAGTGCCACTGGAAACACCGGCTTTCATGACAACCGTAATAAATCTCCTGCCTCATCTTTCTCTCTCCTTTCTCCCTCGGCGTGTGTTGATCACCCCTTTTCTATTCAACTGACTCTAATTGCGCGCTCTGTTTTTGTTCTCCAGACTCTACTTGCCATGCATTACCCACTGCCCCCCCCCCCCCCCACCCTTTTTTTCCACCGTACAATCTTCAACCCGGCCACCCCTATTTCCTCTCTCTCCCTTGATTGATTCTCACCTTTTCCATTCTTGCCGTTCACCTCATTAACGGAGCCCCCGTCTGCTCGTTTCCTATTTCATCCCCCACCCCCACCCCCACCCCCCACCCCGCCTCTCCGCCTCTCCTCACTTCCTGTCCTGTCTCTGAAGCGAAGGCCGGCTCGGATTCATAGTTTGCAGCCAAGGCCGAGCGACGTTCTGTAATTAGTAGCGAGCATAATAGAGAGTGTTCCTCATCAGTTGAGGTGGAAGGGGGAGGGGAGGGGAGGGCACCCCCGCCATCTATCCATCCATCCATCCATCCATCCATCCATCCATGAGTTTAATCAGTGGCACACAATAGGATGTCACCTGCTCCCAGATGCAGTTGCTAGAGAGGGGCAGTGATGCTGTCACAAACCATTTGGGGTGAACGGCGTCCATGGCTCTTTAAAGCCTCCTCTTCCTCCACGGTTGTCTTTGCTAATTTGGTCTCCCTGGGAACGAGAGAGAGAGAACCTGTGAAAAATCAAGCTCATTTAGTTGTGTTTATTTATTAATTAAAATAAGCTCATCCAGCATGTTCTTCTTTATTGGTTTTCCTTCTAAGTCCCTGAGGAATCATGGATATTAGAGTGCTTGAATGTTTGCTTTTGAATGTGTGTGTGTGTGTGTGTGTGTGTGTGTGTGTGTGTGTGTGTGTGTGTGTGTGTGTGTGTGTGTGTGTGTGTACATTTTTTCGAAAAGAGGTTAATCTTGCCCTCAAACAGTCATACCCAGTGGAGGAACATAAATAAGCGTAGTCTCTAGTATAGAGATACATGTACTTGATTAACATTTTCTATTATTCATTATTTAATAATTTTCCTTTGCTTTGCTACATCCAATTGACATGTTTAGTTACATGTCACTTTGACAAAAAACAAAATTTTAGAAAAAATACATATGATCCGTTGGAAAACGCAGCCTACTTTTTCTCTTATTTAACCCCAATTGCTGCCGTAAACATGTCTACGGAAGTGTATGCAAGATGTTTTGGATAAGAATGTCAGCTAAATGATAATGTAATATAACATTCCCTTCCAATGATTGGCTTCCATACATTTTTGGACATGTTATTATTGATACAAATGGAAACCAACAGTGGTTATGGTTTTGCATGAGGATGATTATTCATATTATTATATAAAGTATGATTATTAGGCTCGTACATATTCCATGTTATCAGTCAATACTAATTCAATGCAGATGTGTTGTTTACTTTGAAGTTTCAATACTCTGATTGTTGATTTTCATATCATTTAGATATGAATGGATATCTTCAGTTGCCTCGGATTGTAGAAAAAACAAAAAGCATTTATACAGCTAAAAACGTATTTACACTTGCTTGGTCATGTCAGTACTTTTATATCCACCATAGAGGCCATTTTAAAGGAATGGATCGTAAATTGTGGTATTGCTACTTTTACTCCACAGGTTACCTCCCATTTTTGTTAAACCAAACAGACACTCTAATCCATATGCGCTTTTACTCACACACACAGACACACAAGTGACAATGAAACACTGTCTCAGTCTGTTGTGTCTGGTTGGCAGGGTCCGTGCAGAGACACACACACTGTGGAGCCATGGGCTGCGGGCTGCGAAAGATGAAGCCAATGTCGGAGGAGAACAGTCCGGGGAAGATTTACTCCACACTGAAGAGACCACAGGTGGAGACTAAGGTGGGCGTGGCCTATACCTACCGCTACCTGGACTTCCTCATTGGTAAAGACGGTAAGACGTGGATTTTTATTCATCGCTTAAAATGACAACTGAATAATCTGTGACCTCTGCAGCTAATTTATATTCATGTGTTTCACCATGAATCCTTCTAAACCATTGAATTTCTATTAGACATAAAGTATAACCTAACCCCGACTCCAAAGAAACTTAAACCGCAATTTCAATTATGTATCAAAGGAAGTGTTTTTCTGAATTGTTAACATTTTAAAATGGCTATTTTTATTTTGGTCTTACACAGAACACAAACAGCAAACTTTCTTGGTTGAGTGTTCTGTTTTCTTTTACCCATGAAACCCAACTCCCTCCATGCACATACTATCTAACCCTGTGAATATAGTCTAACCAGGAGAAATTACATATCCCCTGAAAAGTACTTGGGGAGGCAGCTTTGTCGTATAAGAATGAATTTTTCAGGAGCCCATGTTTGTAAAACCCACCGAGTTCAGCACTACAAGTCTGAAATCTCGGCACAGCAATAGTAGCTACTGATCAGTGATCCCCACAGCGTCATTTTAAAGATATGTTATGGCCATTTTGTGCTGGGAAGTCGTAAAAATCTAAATGATGGCTTGTTCCGAAAATTATACGTATAGCTCAAGGCTTCTGGCATTTGGCTGCATCATACCTCAGCCTGATAAGAAGGCAGCATGCCTCACAAGTTCTGCAAGGGGCTGATCTGCACTGCGATCTACAACTTTCTGTGCTGTGTGGAGTATTTTACTGGATAATGCTTCCTCTGGGGTGATTAATCTCTGTACTCCCTCCTGAAAATGCCATTATATCTGTGTGTCCCCAGTATAAAAACATTAAGCAGATGCAGAGGAAATCTATCACTCATGTATATGGAACAACAGCACACAGGCTGAAATTTTCACAAGGATTTTATGGTCATGATGGAGTGTTAATTAGTGCCTCCCTGTATATTAGACACTGTTGTAATTTATTTTCTCACAATTAGTCAGTCATGCCTTTACGTTGTGCTAATTATATAGAAATGAGCAGCTTAATCCAAGCCAAACTTCCTGATGCTGGCCATAAATTATGTATAGCACCAAATATAACCAACTAGCAGGAGAGGCAGACTCATTTAAGGGTGGCCTGCTGGGTAGGGAGACTGTTTCTTCATGGTTACAGGTTTGATGCTTAAAATATGTTTTAGCTTGTTTCCATGCGTTTCAATTGAGGAACTACTGACCAGCCTGTTGAGCTGAAAACATGTAAACAAGTTATATTAACTATAACAAATATGGCTAAAATAATCACACACACACACACACACACACACACACACACACACACACACACACACACACACACACACACACACACACACACACACACACACACACACACACACACACACACACACACACACACACACACACACACACACACACACACACACACACACACACACACACACACACACACACACACACAGCCAGTCGAGCCCCCCCCCCCTCTTTTTCCTCTACTCATCTGAGGTGTTTATGAGATGGAGGTGGGTGGTGTTTCCTGAGATGCAAAGACCAAGAGTAACGGTTTATGGTCGTTGAGAGTGAGTGTGTGTGTGTGTGTGTGTGTGTGTGTGTGTGTGTGTGTGTGTGTGTGTGTGTGTGTGTGTGTGTGTGTGTGTGTGTGTGTGTGTGTCAGTCAGGGGGCTGTTGTTTTGATATTTGGTAGGCGGTTAGGTTACATTAGGTTAAAAACTGATGTTGGCAACTTTTTCAAAATGTTATTCCAGACTTAAGCGGATATAGTCCATTTTCTTCTTAGGATAAGGTTTCGATATCAATATTGTACAAAATGATGATGTAAAATAATGTTAATGGGGTCAATAGTAGCATTCCTACTGTGAATTATTCTGCAGTAAAGTTTAAAATGGTTATCATGATCACAAGCAAGACACACACAGGCTGAGCAGGAATTGTAAATAAAAAACTCTTTCATAAAAGTCTTGTAAAAAGGTAAATGTTGAGTTCACTGCTTGTTTAAGATATGTAAGCAAAAAAAAGGCAACACATTTTTGGGAAAGTCTGAAACAATGTTCATACTGACAAGTAAATTGGAGCAAATGGGCATGGCTGATATATCTATAACATGTTCTGCTTAATGTCAGTTTGTTCACTTGCATACAAATGGATGGATGTTTGATACTAAGTGATTGATACTAATGAACTAAAGACAGAAAAGTCATTCTGCTAACCCGCTAATGAAGAACACTCTTTGTCTTCCACTGCTGGGCCACACACACACACACACACACACACACACACACACACACACACACACACACACACACACACACACACACACACACACACACACACACACACACACACACACACACACACACACACACACACACACACACACACACACACACACACACACACACACACACACACACACACACACACACACACACACACACACACACACACACACACACACACACACACACAGCTCTGCTTCTAGTTAACTCCCATGAGATTTTGCAGCTTGCATTCAGAACCAAAACAAAGAAAGAGAAACAAAATGAAGTCATATTTAAATTAGTTAGTTATACAACACTGTTATTATTAGCCAATTAGAACGATAGCCTACTGTTTAATTAGCAGTTGCAATAATCAGAAATATTGTGCTTACACTGATTATAATCAAAGTACGGACTGCCTGTAAGCTGTCCTTCTCAGCAGGACATTGTCAAATAAATTGATTTAACAAGAAGAGGGTAATGTCCTCAACGAACTTCTACACATATTTTGCAGCTTGGCCGACAGACATTAGCATCGGGGTTAGGGTCAAGGTACATTTAAGATCAGATGTAGAGTTAGGATTAGATTAAGGATAAATATAAAATAGAGGTCATTAGGGTGAGCAAATGGGGAATTAATGAGCTCTGGGACGATCCTGTGTGTGTTTGTGTGTGCGCTCTAGGAGTGGGGTTGCTATATATAGTCATCACTCTGTTATTTCTGCTCATGACAGTTATAGCTGCAATGATGGTGGTGGGGTGGGGGGGGGGATTTGGTGGTGGCGTTGGGAGAGTGCTGTGGGTGAGGAGGGGGGGATGGTACTGGAAGCCGGGAGATGTAGTGCGCGCCGTGTTCGCCCTGACAGTTGATTAGTCTCCATTAGTTTGTCAGGCTGACTAGACTGGATGGATGAAGGAGCCGGGGAGCGTGGGCGTCTGGGGGCCAGGCGGTCTTTTCCGTCCTCCCTCGCATGGGACAGTGTACGGGTACCTCCCTTTTGTCTAAATGTGTGTGTGTGTGTGTTTGTCTCTGGCTCACGGCCACATTATTATCTTCAAGTATTTTCTATAATGGTGGGGGTGGTACTTACTGTAATCAGTTTCCTCTTACTCTGTCTCTCTGTCACTGTCAGTACCCCTTTGTCTATGATGCTCTGTTGTTCATCTCTTAAAATATGTGCATTTTGTGTGTGTTTGTGCCTGTTTCCCGTAGGAGCACATTACGTTTGAGAAATCTAGAGTCTAGTCATTGCAGCCCCAATGGCTTAATCATTTCACTACATCAGCAGATTTTTTAGGTTAAAGGTTAGCATGTTACTCATGGCTGTAATTACCTTGTACCAGGTATGTAAGTGTAGGTAATGATTCATGTGCCTGGCCTTTTTCTACAGGAAACGTATTAAATATTTAAGACACAGTCAAGGATTGTGAATATGAAAATAGTCTCTGGTAGAACTGTTGGTGGTGCACATAAATTGAGATATTTAGAGTGCTCCCAAAATCAGGGATAAGCTTTTCCTTAACAAATGGCTCACAGCTGAAACTGGCAAAGTAAAGATACTTACTAACAGACACAAATAGTGAACCGTGTTACTAAAAAATACCAATTTCCTCCAATCATTCCTTAAAAGGTTTTCTTCTAAACAGAAAACTTATGTTCCAATGTGGTTCCTCACCGAACCATCACTGTCACTGTCAATTCAGCATGTGGAAATGACAGCAGGCAGAAATCACTCTTTTCCTTGGCCGTTCAGCTTAAACGAATCAGTGCAAGAAAAGAGAGAGTACTTGGGAAACACAGGCTAACGACAGAAGTCAGGAGGGCACACACAGAGGCTCTTTTCATTCATCATCTTTATCTCATCTGATCATTCCAATACACTGGAATGAAGTAAAGAAATAAGCGATCAAATGTTACTTTGTTTTATCTATGTAACTCCACAGCATTACATTTTCCGTTTTTTCTTTTTGAATGACTAATACAGACTCCTGTCAGAGTTTTCTCCCTTTAATTTGAGTGCTGGACTTACCTGCTGGTTGGCCGGTGACTGTAGTCTTTACGGTGTAGTTAAGTGGAACGTTTGGCCTCAGTTGCCAATAGTTTCTTGATGTTGGGTTGCTGTGACTCGGACTTTAAACCAGCAATTTCTCTTCTGTGCAGCCTTTTGGAGGCACATCTGTACTTATTCTTGGCGAATTACCGTCACCTGTCAATCAGGGAAATAATGTAAAGCAGGAATGTATATGTGTGTCATGCATGTCTTAATGTAAAACAATTATAAATAAATAACAGAGTAGTACTAGTGGTCAGAAATCCACTTTGCACCTAAAAATAGAGACTTTTGCAATTTACCTTGTAAAAAAGTACAAAATGTTCGTCTTACAAAGAAAAAAGGACTTTAGCTCACACAGCCTAACTTGGTAAGGTACTCATGGTGGCTTATGCTTTTTCTTCTTGTGGTGCAATCACTCTACAGTACATTCAAAGGGAATTATAAAATGCTATTATCCCGCAAATGTCTGTTTAACCTTTGTGTTACTCCCTACAATGATTAATCAGCTCGTATTCTTTTAGGGATGTTGATTTTATCAGAACTTAGAGGCCAATTTTAAAGGTATCAATTCTGACCTTGTTTTTGGCTTATTGTTGCCCGCTTCTTCCCCCAAATGGTATATTGTTTTCATGTCTTGACACTCAGATAAGGCACAAAGAATCTTCATATCACATTTGATTGAATTAATGTCACATTCAATTATATTAAAGGAACAAGTCATGGAAATAGATTTGTTAATTCCTTTGTACAGTGATGTGACACGCTAAAAGTGATGTGTTTGTTTGAACCTGTTTACTAGTAGGCAGCATCTAAAACAATCATACTGTCATATGAAAACCAGAAGAACCTGGGAAAGGCAATAGTTGTGTGCTAATACAGGAATCATTATTACTGTCACCGTCTAATCTTGCATAAGAAAGGGAAATCTTTAATGAAGCAGCAGGAAAATGTTCTGCATCAGCATTTCAAACTGGAAACAAATGAAGGCTGACTTCACGCTTCTCCTTCACCTCTCTCTTCTTGCGAAATATGCCCTCATGATGTTGAGTTCACTTCAGCATGACTACTGCACTGTGAATAATGTTTGTAAAAATGTCTTGCCACAGTGTTGGATCATAGCTTTCTGCAACTGCCACCACAATGGCCCTGCAGGCTATTATAACCAGCCAAATAATGTAACAAAAATAACAGCTTTCACTGCAGAAATAGTGATGAAAGGCAGAGTAAATCGGTTCAAAGCTGCTGGTAATAAACCCCCTCTGCACCTAATACCAGCGTCAGCCCACCAATGAGTTGTTGCCTTATGTTACTGTATCATTGGGAAACACACAGTTAGCTTCATGGTCACTCTGCTACCATTTATCCGCCTCTGAAAGGACTGCAGTGAAACAAAACGGAGAGTCTGTTTGGTATTGAGATCATGACCCTACAGGGAGCTGAGAAAGCACCTTGCTGTTGCTGTTAGACGGTGTGGAAAAAAGTAATTGTGTTGCAAACACAAGCACAACAGACTCTGGGATATGTGGCATGAATCTCATTTACCAAAATGTGATTTTAAAATGATAGAATTGTCACGAAAAATAAAAAACGTGATTAATGCGTCATCTCTTCCCCTAGTGGACAGGTTAGGGAATACTGGAAATATAAAGATGTCGCCCTTGAAATCAAAGCTGGTGAGCAGACATGTGAAGCCTACACACACACACACAGGCCCAGACACACACCGTTTGATATCATCTCAGGAGCTAGACACATCATTTATATGCAAAACCCCCAGAGCCCCGAGTCCCCTTGTTAATATGAGCTGTAGCGGTGGCGGCAGGTGAGTGACACGCAGGAGCAGCCTTTCCCCCCGTCACTCCACTCAGATACAAGCCCGAGCTGCAGGAGAGGTCAGCAGGAACGCCGCACGCTGGAGTGGCTTTCCGAGGCGAGATTAGTCCTTGGATGGCGGGGGAGCCGGGATTTATCCCCTGGCTCCTCAGCTTGAGAGGTGGAATTGAATCGCAGTTATTGAAGGGGAGAATGACATTGAAGACTGAATTCACGGTCATCTGGTTTTTACATTATATTTCCATTATATTCCTGCTGCCCAGGGTGTGGCTGCGCAGCTCAAATCACAACATGATTGTAAATTAGATGCAGACAGAAGTGAGTTGAATTGGAAATGTGTTTCTGATGGTGTGAGAAAATCAAAATGGGCAAGCGGTGATTATATATTTGAAAATAGTGAATTAATAACCCAGACCTCCTTTGGAACAGACAGGTCTTTGCACACAGATAAAGGTTTTCAATGTGATTACCATTCAATTGTGGAATGTTTAAGAAATGCGCATGAAATATGCATCAGCTGCCGTAGAGGCTTGTGTTGCTGCTTCTTGTTTCTGCATCTTTCTCCATCCACGGTTAGAGGCATACTAAGTGGATGCTGCTTGTATTGTTTCGAGGCAGTCAGGCAGCAAAATGCCAAGCCATCGTTTGCGGAGACAAAGATGTCCGAGCAGCATTTTAGGCGTGTGACAGAGCAAGAGCTCAGCAGGTTCCATTCGTTAAGCTTCAAACGGTTGCAAATGCTGACAAAGTTTTCAGAAACAGGAAACGCAGATTTCTGCTAGGTTCCTTCCTCTTTCTCCCTCACCGCCTGTTTCTCACTCTGCAGTATGTTTAAGACTAGCTCTCCTTGTAACGCGTCATACTCACTACAGACTATTTCCTGTGTCTGAAGGCTTTGTTGTTGCAGTTAAATGAACTCAGTTTCCACTGTGCGGTATGTGTGTGTTTATTTGTATGGTGTTAGAGAAAATGCAATTTCCCTTGCTTTAGAAAAATATTCCTCTCATGATGCGATCCAGGCCCTTCAAGCCTGCACGATGAGTTTGTAACAGGGGATGTAGGGGATTCAGGGGATATGAGATGGAGGGTCAGAGGGTGAGAAAAACTGAGAAAAATATAAATAAAGCAGACGTGTATCACAAAGTTACATTCAGAGACATTTTAAAGTTTGCCAAGGGCACTTATTAATCTAGGATCCTAAAGAATCCTGAAATTACAGTCATGGCCGCACTCTCTGCACGACCTTGTCATCAAACATCTCAGTGCTTCGGCAAAATAACACATCCGAAGGCTCTATGGGCTTTATTTTTGAGATATGAATTCTGTATGTGGGTGGGGAAGCTGCGTGCGTCATTAGATGAGCAAGTGAGTGTGAGTGTCTTGAAGAGAGAGGAAATGAGGGGAGAAAGATGGAAACCAAGATAGAGACTGTGTAGTGGGTACGGCTTGTATGTACACATGTATTTTGGTGAAATGCCTTTTAAATCTCAGAACCTCTGTGTCTGCCTCTGTGTTAGTTTGTCTTGTGTTTAGGTGTGTTTGTACACTGCTGTGTTTTATGCAGCCTGCCCGCTTATTGCCTCTTCTAACGTGGCCTCTGCTGTTTTCCTGCCTGTCTGACAGACAATACGCCCGAGCGCCCCCTCAAAGCTTTATTGGCTCTTATTGCCATCTCACTCAGATCCAATATGCCAGTATTGATTGTGTTGAAATGCAATCAGGGTCTCCACAGCAGAGGAGCAAACAATCTAAATTTAACAAAACACCTCCGCTGGCCTTCAGCCCGGCCCTGATGGCACCTCCCGAAGAGGATCAAATGTATTTATGTGTGTAGAGAAAAATGGAGGATCTTCCACGTGGTCACAGCTATTGTTAGATGCTCTCTTAAGAGGCCTTGGAGGCCGCACAAGCAGAATGTGCAGGAAGTGACCTCATCCTTGACCTAACTTCCTGGCAAGTGGGCGTTTGCAGCGTGTTGTCAAAGCAAAATATGTTTTTGGATTCAATGTCGGATCTCAGAAGTCAGATAGCGGACAAACTCATAGGGAACTTAAACTAATGTGTGAAAGCTCAAGTACATAGCTGATGTTTGTTGGCCATTAAAAGGCTTGCTTTGAACTTTAGGGAAAGGCATACTAAGCATCCCTTAAACTGTTGTGAAATATTTTTTTCTCAGCGCATAGAGGAACAATATGATCATTCAGCTGAAGTGAAAATAAACAATCATCACAAGTTGAGTTATGAGTTTTCTCCCAACAGCGATAAGTGTTTTAGCACAATGACATTCTCAATATGTCCATACTTTTTCTTGAGAGGGAGAGAATGCTGTGAACACCGTGAATAAAAACAATTATTTGTCAGCTTGATAATGAAGTTCAGAGCCGCCTCCTCACCGCTCAAAGTCTTAAATTCAGGGTATATGCAGGAATCCTGAAGTCAAATGTAATACCTTTTAAGACCTTTTTTAAGACCCTTTTCATACATTTTAAGACCTCATCGCCACTTCGAGTTCTAACCGTTGGCGACACACTTTACCTCACATTTACTATATACAGTATTGATTGTCCTTCCTCCTTATCTTCCAACCATTTGGACGCAAACTTGCATTTCCCCATAACGATGTTGTTTAACAACCGGCGTAAACGGACCTTCGCGCGCTATCAAGCAGTGAGCGTGAGATGTCCTGTTCACATGACGTCAAATCCAACGGGATGCCATAAATGAACTACACAGAATCACACTACACACCTACGCAATGATTACATTCAGGCAAACTGTAGAATACAACCTCTTTGGACAATTTATATACTTATTGAAAACAAGCTACAAAATGTAATACCTTGGAAAATGCCGTTTAATACTTTTTAATACTTTTTAATAGCCTTCCTTTTCGCTAAATTGATTTATCAACTTTTAATACTTTTTAAGACCCCGCGGACACCCTGAAATTGCAAAACTCAGTGTCCTTTTCAAATCAATTTACAAACAGGTAGGAGAGGCTACATTTTTTAATAAAGTGTAGGAGATTTGTTTTTAAATGCCATGAATTCATTTTGGGGGAACATGTCGCTACCTGAGACTCAGCAATTACTAAAAAAAACAAAAACGTTCTGTCCTCAAAAAACAGCAGCCTTGTAAGCAAGGATGACTTATAATATTAATATTAACTAGTTTGCTTTCCGCTTTGTCTTAAACGTGCCATCAATCATTATGTTAGAAAAGGTGTCATTTTTTGGAAGCAATTAACTGAAAGGAAAATGAAAGTGTTCAGTTTTCCAGTATAATAGACTCTGACAACAAAACAAAGGTTTGCTTTGATGAGGTTTAGTGCATGCACAGGAGCCTTTCCATTAAGACTGGAGATAACACAACACTGCTGGTATTGGCTTCAGTAGGGACCACCACATATTTAATAGAGAGGTTGGATACAAATGTAATTAAGAGGCACTGCGTTCTGCATCTCTGAAATGTGCACTAAATGATAATACAACCAGTGAATGACTCCCGTATTGATTGCCCCATCTTTCACTGAATTAACTTTTTTCTCCTTTTAAAATGTTGGCCTGGCATAAATGGGGGACCATCCAGTCGTATTTTCAGTCCTTTTCAGTTTCGTTGTGTTTTTCCTTGTGCAAATCTATTCCCACTGCCATTAAACAGCTCCAGAGGAGACGTCCAAAGCTTCTGAAGTTATGTGAACCCCTCCCACCACTCACGTTAGGGAGTCAATAAGGCATTCTTCAAAAGCAGATTTGAAGTTTACTCTTGTTAGTAAAAAAAAAAGGACAGAAGCAGTGTTCCTCCTTCTGCTGAACAACTTCTCCGCTAGACCAAGAAAGCAGCTTTTCAGTAAAGCCCACAGAACTCACTGCATCAATAAGTTAAAGCTGTTTTATTTAGGTTTATTTGACAAATGGGGTGAGAAATGTGTGGAAACAACAAAGTCTGTTGAGCAAAGTTGAATTGAGTCTCTCGGAAGACTCAGCATCTTCAGACAGCACTGAGTCACGCTCCAGCAGGCTGTGTACACTGTGGCCCTGCAGACCTTTAATGTGATTTCATTCATGGGAGCAAGGACTAACAATCTGCCTGAATCCATCGTCAAAAAAACTGGAATGGGGTAGCATTCAAAAATAGCGTGCTGATTGGGGTCGATTTGTGTGCACGTTACAGTTTGATTGCACTTGCACCCACGTGGGATGCAGAGAGCGGTTTGTCGGCGTGATGAATTTGCAGTCGTGAAAGAGAGATGAAGGAAAAGCAATCAGAGTTCACCGTCCCCCGCTGCAACGTGAAGGCATAATTCTCTATTCTTCTGTGACGAGAAGTGATAGCTCCCTGATAGGTAGAGTGTATACTCCGTGATTATGTGTAAACACACTGTGCAGAATCTGTCACCTGCTGAGCAATTAAAGTGCACCGGTCACATACATGCAGAGTAGCATATTTGAGAAGATGTGTGTGGGAATAAAAACAAACCCCTGCTAACTGAAATTACCAAAAAATAAATAAAAAAATTAACAAAGGAAAAATAATGACTTTTGAGTATATTCTATAAACCAGTTTGCAGTTGTAGTTTCTGTTTTGTTTCACTCCTGAAAACAAAACATGAGCGCTTTCTTATCTATGTGAGGTAGACACTAGTGCCTTTTTTCTTGTTCTATTGTTATAAACATAGACAAAAGACGGAGGCAGGTGTTACAGAGGCACAGCAGGGAGTTCATTATGAAATAGAAACCGCGCATGTGCGCTCACTCCGTCATGATTACGCATCCTTCTCATATTTCCCTCAGATGTCTGGCTCTCTTTGGGTCCACCATTGTTTCCAAAGAGTCGAATGACAGTTATGTGATGCAGGTTTGTCTGAACAGAGGCCACCTGTTGCTCAGCAGGGTCTTCCATCTGGTGGGAGATTAAGGTGTGGGTGCGGAGGCCGACTATAATTTTACTTAATTACTTCTGAAGAGACCGGGTGATGAATTAGCACTGTGTATCTATTAGCATACGCTCAGTCTCTTATTCCCTATGCCTCTCTAGTGCCCCCCAGAGCAACTCACACTTTTCTAAAAGCCTCCATCTATTCTCCTGCACCTCAATGTCTGAATCAGGATTAGATCATATATTGTTGTGCTCGTACGTAAGGCTAAATTCATTTATATTAGCCGCACTAGCAGAAATATCTCAGCAGCTAGATGTATCGCCGTAATATCTTTGATGGACTGTAATGTTTCCCTAAAAATGAATTCATGAATTTAGTTGAATTTTAGACATCCTTGCTATGCTTTCAATCAATTAGTAACTGCTGTTTTACTGTAACTGTTCACTGTTAAATATTGAACCAGTAAAGGTGAAATGCTCCCCCCTATTTCTTAAAAGTATGGCCAATAGCTCATGATGCTGACTTTACAACGACTCTTGATTCTTAGTTAAAACCTGGAGTCCTCACCACCTATTTTATTTTATATTAGCTTCAATTGGAGGGAAACCACAACATCTTTGTGTTTCATTTTCAATTCCAAAGCCTTGTGTAGGAGGTGTCAAACATCTGGATAGAGAACGTCATTCTTTAAATGCTGTAGCTCATTATAAACAAACAGAAACCCGATTTGTAATAGGACAACATGCTTAAGCAGTAACATTACAACATTGTTTTAATGAGGAACAGCTATCGTATTTGTTGGCATATCAAAAGACCATCTGCTGAGACTATCCCACTGATCTCTACATCCACTGCTGCACAACAAGAGCATTTGGCTGGTTTGCAACATAAATGTAATACAATAATGGATTAGGGTTAGTCTAAATAACAGGGAAACACACTATATGTCATGGTCAAAGCCTAGTCTGCAAGCTTGAAGATGTGGAATAAAAGTAGAAGATAATCCTTGCTGAGCTTAGTCTTGGCTGCTGTTTAGTGACTCCAGGCAGAACAGGCCCAGATCCTGCACTGGAAACGGCTCTGCTGCAACAAACAGGTCACCAGAGCCTTCCACAGTTTCACAGTCAAGAGCAATTTGCAAGCCTGAAACCATTTCACACTTTGTTGTTATTTTTAGGTCGACGCCTCATCTTGTAAGTGTAAGTGTGGAACAGGCTGGCTAACAGTTGGTTGCTGAAGTTTTTAAAGGAGAAACATATTAAGTGTTACTGAGGGTTAGAAGGGGGGCTTTGATATAGTTTCTTTGGCACATTTTAGTACTCTAAGTAGGTCTAAATGATTTGTAAAACATAAATAGTTCATTCTATTTAGAGTGATATTGCTGTTGAGATATAATTAATGATATTGGAGGAAGAAATTCTTTTTTAACTATCATGTTGGGATTTTTTGCAAGGATTTGTACCAAACGTCACGTTTTTCTTTAGTCTGTAGAATACAGTTTTACATCTAAGCAGAGCCTCATGCAATATTAATATCGCACAACCCCTTATTAAGATTCTGATAAAATCACAATTAATTGTTCATGATAAGCACTCTGCTCTCTTACCCAGAGCATTCCATTAATGGATGCATTGTGCGTTCAGTCTTGAGACCTCCTATTGTTGCTGCCAAAATATCTCCAAGTTTTTGCACAACCCAGGTATCTCATCATTAATTTGACAGAAATAATATTGAAAGTTTATAAGTTATTTTTTCAAATTTTGCAGCATTCTTTCCAGAGAAACAATTTTTTAAGTCCCAGTATCTCATGCTGTAAAGTCTCGCTAACATGTCATAGGAAAGAAGGGAATGTGACAGGTGAGCTCCTACATGAACAAGTCCCCAAATGTTTCCTAGAATCTAGATCACAACACATCCAGCAGTACATGGTGATGTCCCAAAGCTACCTTTGACACTCTCGATCACAACCACGCTCGCCTTCACTCGACACTGTCAGTGAACTTCTCCGAGCTAGATAGTTTGGACAAGCTTCCTGCTAGCAGGGTATCAGAAATGCACCCGGGTCCTTCTCCCGTCAGGGTTCCTGTAGTAATTGAAGAGGCAAGCACAGCTCTCACTGAAGGTTTTTTAAAAGGCAAACTGGAGGAATGTCAAGGGCTTTGGGTTGAGTGTTTTAAAGCATGTGTGTGTGTCTAGGTCTGCATTGCTTCGTTTTTTCCCTGTGTTGACTTTAAGCACACATGCAAACCTTAATATGCACATGATTACTGTACACGAACACACAGTGATGATGACAGTTACCATACAGTTAATGTACTACAGTTTTAGACTTAGAAACAGATCTGAGGTATGTCTAATGTACTTTTATGCTGCATTATACATCTACTCCACCACATTTATCCGTCAGCTGTAGTTACTCATGCTCGCCCCGTGGAGACACAGATTTCTAGGCTACGTCTTCCATGTACTTATAATATACTTTCAGACAGACAGACATTGTTTCCAGTGTAAACAAACAAAATGGCACCTGTGCTGCTAAGGTAGACAGCATTGTCAAGATGAGAGACGATGCCATGAATGTTAACAGATAATTGTTTGTAGGTTGATAATGGATTAACAATTGCTATGAGCCACTAATGTCTCGTGCCATGAACAACAATGCAGGTTTTAATGTTAGTGATATTTAGTTTATGATGTTGCTTAGCTGAAGATGCTGTCATATTGCTCACCATTTCATCTAAAGCTACAAGTGTATCTATCTAGCTATGTGATGACTTTAAAGTAGAAGAGCAACAGCATGTGATGTAAAGCACAGGTTAATAGTAGTACTGGATGAAAGTGCCTCTGTCTAAAAGCATCTTTATTTCTATTTGTAATGGATGAGATTTACATTTTGGTTTGCCACTTTTGTTAAAGACCTAAATACATCTTGCCATCAGGTGTAGCATTTTACAGTTACATTTTATAAAGCACTCTAATTAGATTTTTCAGGCACTGAATTTAGTTTTTTTGCCTAAAAGGTAACAACAATAATAACACTGGTTGTTTGCTCTGGTTGCTGTCTTCAGAGTAGAGCAAATTATGCACGACAATCACGGCACAAAGCATCTAATAGCAGACCTACGGTGCCACCACAACATCCGAAGCCTGTCAGAACTTAATCATCGCACAACCCCGTGTTTGAAAATTCAAATGTGTGCTCTTTTGCAATGCTAATGGCAGAAACCCCCCCCCCCCCCCCCCCAATCAAGCCGACACGTCTCGGCAATAAACACTTCAGAAGTGATTTCAAACTAGGGGTTAATGTCAGGGTGTACTGTATGGGAAAAGCCTGCAACTTGTTGTTAGCAGAGAACAGGAAGTTAGAGTGGTGTGCGGTGACTGAGAGAGGGCTGTTGGAACGCAGCAGTGGAGCCATCGTAGGCTTTGATCAACAACCTGCTCATTTACCACAGCTTGTCTCTCAAGCGGCGTCTCCAGGCAACTGAGGGCTGTCAGCGGAGGAGGTGGCGTCGAGCGGACAAAACGCACTCTGGGGGCCTCCTGTCAGCCTGAAGACGGAGGCGCACTTTAATTCCTGAGAGAAAGGGAGAGAGAGAAGGAAAAACATGAATAAAGATATGGACCTTTTCCTTTTTTTTATATGTATAAACCTCTTTACTGGCTGAACAAATTACAGGTAGTTTTCTCCTATTAAGTCATCTGGCGCCTTTTCATTTAGTCATGTGCCTTCAAAATGCAGCGTCCCAGTCATTTAGCGAGGGAAGCAAAAGACAAATTTGGTTTACTTTCCTCCACATCTCCACTAAAAGCTTCCGCCGGGGCTCTGGACACAGATTGAGAGATGCATATGAATTTAGAAATTTGCCCAGGCAGCCTTAAATGCTCTGTCTAGACAAAAATAACTAAATTGGATTAGCATTTCGCCGGACATCCAGGCTATTTGTTTTTATCTTTATTTACCCGGAAAAATCACTCTGCTTGGTGGTTTTATTCAGCAACGCCCTTCACACTAGCTCAGTTACAGACATTAAGACCTGGTAGATGCCCAATGCAACCGCAGTCTGGTGCCAGTCAGCAGCTCCATCTGAGCAGTCGGCCGTTAAGCACCTTGCTCAAGGGCATCTTAACAGGAGTTGTTGAAGGAGCAAAGAAGCGTGTCTCATTCGCTTCTCGCGTCCAGATTTTCTTCGCTCCTCCGGTCACGAGTTTGCTTTTTGAATTTTTGCCTCGGGCCAGATGCTACACCAATTTTCCAGTTCCCATTTCCCTGCTGTTTTTTCCACTCTAAACCAATCCTTTTGTACCCATTACCCTAATGGTAAGCTGGCAATGTGAGAGTGTAAAATGTCAAACACTGCAAAAGTAGGGATTTAGCAAACGTTGCTGCAGTCTTGTCACATTTGTCAAGTAGTTTATGTCACATTTACACCAGAACATCTGATAAACGTATGGTAGAAATTAGGCCTTCTCTCTCAAATGAAATAATAATAATTTGAAGAGAAACACTTCAGAGTATATTGAAAGGTCATATATATCTATCCACAGCTCAATTTTCATTCTGTCAATGATTTGTTTTAAATCAGGTGTCCTTTTCTTGAATGTCAGACTCATATGAAAATCAATACTGTGCCTACGCTGAAAAAATATTATTTGTATGTTTCTTGTTTAGTGTAACGCTCAGGGTTGAATCTGTTTATTAAAAGCACTGGGATTCAACCCCTGGCAGCACTTCAGTCCAACATTATTAGCGCAGCGAGTGTCATCATGTCCGCTCGCAGCATCTGGGAAATGTACAGGAGCAGACTGTTCTGCTCTACATGCAGGTGTGATCCCATCGGTCTCAGTGTTACCGTGAGAAATCGAGGTGGGAGAGCGCAGGAGGTGTGAAGGCACAGAGCGAGTGTGTACACGATTATCTTGCTCTGTAATATCATTTCACTTGAATAACTGTACTCAAATGTACATTATTTGTTCTGTGGATATTATGCATCCAAATGCTTCTCTACTTGTGAGCTGAGGCAAGTGAGTGATAAGCAAGATACAGCAATACAGAGAAGGTCAAATAAAGTGAATTTATACACATGTATGATTGTGTTCAAAAGTAGCCCTGTGCTGCTTGGGTGGTTCAAGACGGTGAAATATAATCCAGTAATGCTTTTTTGGGTAATAAAAGTATGAACTTGAAAGCTTACTGGTCCACAAAGCACTGCACAGGGGTTTATGGATTTAAGAGAAGACTTATCACAGTGAAACCTTTATCATCTGTTGCAATGATAGCAAATTAAACAGAATAAATACTTAGTTCAATAATATAAAATGTCAACTCTTTTGCAGGACAACTCTGCATACTGTTTGAACATGGCCAGTGTGAGTGATTTAGTGAGTGAGTTTAGTCATATCTAATCTAACGGCTTGTTGACACAGGACATTGGGTTTTTCAGTCTCAAGTATGTCCGGAGGAACAGATACATTTCTATTTCTATCAATATATCTTTCCATAGACCGCTTAATGTCTCATATATCACATGCATTCAACATGTGTACTTGCAACCCAAAGCACATTTTAGCATAAATGTCAGTATATTCTGTCACTTGATACAGGTGTTGATATTAAACAGTTTGCCTGGTTAACAGGAAGTCAGCTGTTTTTTGATTAGACAGCAGAGGTTCATCCAGCAGAGAATCAGAAGAGTAACTGTGCTGTCTGTCCCTCTCTTGACCATAATGGTTACTGTGATGCAGTTTCTTTTTTTGACAAATGAAAAAGGAAAACAGTTTTGCTACAGTAATTGTTAAAGCGTTTCAGTGTGGACAGAGATATTTGTAAAAACCCTGTGGATCCATCCATTTCACACATAAACAGCTTTGTCAGACTTAGCCAGCTTAGTGTGAATGTAGACTGAGGAACCAAACAAGAAACTGAGTGAGTGAGTGAGTAAGTACAACTGCGGTTATTAGGTGGATGTGGCAAGTCCAAGTGTGTGCGCACCAATGAGTGAATGAGTAATTAACATATAAGTCAAAGGGAATGAAGTGAATACAGTGTGTGTGTGTGTGTGTGTGTGTGTGTGTGTGTGTGTGTGTGTGTGTGTGTGTGTGTGTGTGTGTGTGTGTGTGTGTGTGTGAGAAAAGGAGGGAGGCACCACCAGGCCCAGTGACTTCCCAGTGACTCATTAGGTGGGTAATTAAGGCACAAAGCTTCGGCCCTGGGGCTCCACCGAGCTGCACTCTGAGCCCCGACTGCTAATGACGCCGTCCTGCACCTCAGAGAGATGGAGGCAGGGGAGGGAGAGAGAAACAAAGATATAGGCAGAGAGACATAGATTAGTCCACACAGTAAGTGCTCAGACTGCTCCTCACAGAGACTTGAAAAGACTAAGGGGTCGATATTGTTCACACCCTGCTGGGAAATAATGGACAGTAAACTCTGTTTCTGGTTGCAATAATGTAGAGTTCACTCCCTTTTTGTAACCTAAACAACAAAGGTTGCAAATGGACGCTAAGTGACAGATGTTTGTGGTTATCTAAGTGTTTAAATTAAATGAAATACACTGCATTGTTTTACTTGTTGGTGCAACTATTTTAAAAGTGTTCAGTATAGCTGCTAGTATGATCTCACCCTTATATTGTTACATGTTAGCCTAATATCTGATATCACTGGCTCACCAAGTGCTCATTCCTAACTGGTCAAGTTTTCCTTAAAATGATGACACAAAGCTATCATTACATAAAAAATGACATACACGAAAACAAAATATATTATGAAGAAATATAATAAATAAAACATGTATTATTATACATTTAGCTCTTCTCCTAATTACAGTTTTACATTTGTTTTGATAATGACCCTAATACCCAGTGGGTTTTAGCCTTGCCACTAACTTGGAAGAAATGCTATAAAATTAGGATGTATCTGAATAATCCAAATAAGTGTCAAATGTTCAATTATTCAGTTTGTTACTAAATATATGCAAAACTAAGGACATTCTTATCAGCCTCAGCTTTGTGTTTAACACCGATTAGCTAATGTTAGCATCCTAACGTTATAAACCTATGACGTAAACTTGCTAAACAGCACCATATGAGCATTATCATTGTGAGCATGTTAGCATTATATGCAAGGCATTACCATCCCTATACATTGCCTTATTAAGCATGGCTGTAACCGTATAGCCTTGTTACAGTGTGAACTACTTGGGATTTAGTTTGTATAGGTTAAATGCACTTGCAGAAGACAAACAACTATAGTTAAACCAAAGTAACTCAATAACCACTGATCTTTTTAACCATTATAGAAATGTTTGGACCAACTGATATCTTGGCTCACTCGTTTTTTGTCTTTTGACTATCACACCTTGTCCTGGCTTGCTCCACAGAGGACAGGAGATGAGAGAAAAATACAGAAAATAGACTCTCACATGTAGAGGCAGACAAAGAGGTTAAGAGCAAAAGAGACCCTTAAAAGATATTGCTCTTCTTTACACAGTGCAGGGAATAAATTGAGGGGGGTTGGGGGTAGCAGAGAGCAGTAGTAGTAAAAGTGAGACAGAGAGAAGGAGAGTTGAAAAGAGGAGGGCAGATTCCCCGCAGAGAACAGAGGCAGAAAATAGGCTGAGGAGCGGGGCAGAGAAACTTCCCCCTCCTGTGGCAAAGGGGTGAGAGAGCTGAGGGAAAAGAGGGGCAAAAATAAAGGAGGTGGTGGTGCGGGGGGGGGGGGGGGAGGACACTGGAGTTACTGGCATTTCCATTTTGAGCCTGCATGAAGGCTAATGATTCAAGGCGGGCTGCTGAGACCGAGCGAGGATCCTGCAGGTGGTCCTCACAGGAGTGGAGAGCTCCTGAGGAGACTAAGGCCATTTTAATTGGACACTGAATAACGATATGACTACTTCACAGAGAGAATAGTGGGGTGGTGCTTTCAATTCCAAAAGGCCAATTACAGCATATTCATGTTGCATTGCTTTCAAGACCTTAGGAAGGTGCACAGGCTTGTATTTGGTTTTTATTCCAGATGGGGTTTAACACCAATTCATCTCTGGCATATACTCTGTGGCATTGCAGAGGGATTACTTTGGGAAACAAAACCATTAGAAGGATATTAATCCAGGGATTAAATAAAGCCATCAACAATTGGCAGTTTTTACTATGTGTGGGCCTTAAAGTGGGTCTAATGCTTTAATGTGTTGCTATAACCATAGCTAAAGGGAAAGGAGGATTGACTACCCAGCTACGAATTAAAAGCTGTGGAGAACAGTGTCACAACTAAATTAAATCTTTGAAGACATTTTGAATACATCTTTTTGATAAAGAATAGTGGAGGGTCTCTAAGGTCCGTCTCACCCCTTACAGAAAGCACAAAATGGTTTAGTCTGCCCCCTGAGCTGAGTGACTGGTGATGCTGCCTGGAGCAATAACTCTGTATACTTTTTATGTCTTTCCCAAAGGAAGGGAAATCTGATTTTTGGTCTACCACTAGAAGCTATTGCAGAAGCAATAATTTGAAATTAAGGTCTCGCAGTAAAGACAGTTCAACTTTGGGGCCTCTTTCCCAGTAAGCTAGCATGACATGTTTGGTATCAACCGATTTACCTCAATCTCCTGATTCTACAACCACTTGTGTCTATCTCTTCAAACGCTATTTAAGCTTGCAACCCCCTTCAAAAGAGAGTAATGGTGGTCCTAGGGCTAGTTCCCCGAGCGGAGGACCCAGGTTCGAATCTGGCCTGAGTCGTGGTAAATATGTTGGCCGGAAAACGGATACAATGAGCTAAAAGACGCCGAAACGCTGTATAGAACTGAGGGGAACTGGGAAATTATACTTAAGTACAGTTAAGGATTTGACAAAATCTACTTTTTTCATTGTGTGGTGTTGTCAGGTACTCAAAGTTTTCTTCTGCCGTACCAAAGATAAATTCCTTCTGTCTCCAGTTTCACAGCAGCAGCTTCTTTCCGTGTGAAGGAAAATAAAAACATTCTGTCCTGTACGATGCTGTGTACCAGAACAAGTCAACTGTTAATTGAGTCATTAGTATTAGCAAGAACAAACTATTCTTTAATTACACTAAGGTGAGGCGATATCAGAGACAGAGAGATGTGGTGGATAGGAGCAGCAGGATCAGAAATCACGTTGCAGCGGGTGGGTAATGTATGCCGGGGCTATTTTCTCCTCGATGCAAATGTGGTCGAAGCATTTCTCCCAGAGGCGGTGCATGGCGTGTGTGTGTGCAGAGCCTCGGCTCTCCAATCTTTCAGCTTATTAATTTCATATTTACTCATTTATTTTTAAATGTGTTGAGTGATGGAAATGCGGCAGACTGCAGCTCAGAGGTGCTTACATGGCAGATGGGTTTAAAAGGGGAAGTGAGCCAGTGTCAGAGGCAAGATTTTCAATTCAAAGTTAAGGGATATTTTTTCTTTTATTATTCATGGGGAGTGGGAATTATTCTAAGAAAGTTGACTCACATGGCGTCCTACTGTGCTCCTTATACAATACAAATTATACCCTTAATCAGTTTGGGCTCAAATGACCAGCTTAACGGTATACTGATGTCTTTTAAGACAGGAGAAAAATGTCCTTCTCCAAGACTTGAATGGTACAAACTTGCAGCTTTACGGTCCTATTGTGTCCGCATTTTCTTTATGCTAGCTACCTATTAAAGTGTGGAACAATTGGGATTTTGAATTGCATCCTAGCCTGAGGTTGAAATAGAGGTGATGTTACGGTGACTTTTGCCGTCAAGTTATTTCAACTTGAGACGTTCAGGGCCCTCCTGCAATGTGGGCAACCGAACCACTCTGCAATGTAAACGCAGCAAGAAAAATGCTTCAATCTCACAGCTACAATAATAAACGTAAAGGCTGCCCCCAGCTGCTGAAACGCACTCTGTCTGATCGGGCCCTGAGGAAGAAGCCTTCCTGAGGTGGTTTAGGAAGCACAGCAGCCAGATGCAAAATACATTTAGATGCAGGTCAGTAAGTAAGGCAAATTCGGGGTATTGAGAGGTAGTTGGTAACAACAATACAATAAGAAAAACTATGAAATGTATATTTATCTATGCACAAACTTTTCAAACCGTTTGTCTCGCTCATAACCCATTCATGCAAGTCATCTGTGTTTGTGTCAGTTGCTTGTTAGTTCTAAAAATGTTTTAGAAAAGTCATCCAAAATGTCAAAATGACTCTTCTTCTGTATGTGTTCCTTATTCTACTTTATCTCCTTGCTCTTCTATTTTCTTTCTTTTTCAAATATTATTATTCTTCATTGGTAATTATCTTAATTACCTGCTCTCTGTGTCTATTGAATAACTTTTGGATTTTACCCAGATATGAGACACATAAAGTGAGGGGGACGCTTTTAATTCCCAGTGCTGAGTCAGTTAGATATGTGTGGCCATGTGTTGAAGGTCAGCATTAGAGAAACTGAACGGGTGGTTATTATTTATTCTGCTCCTTAGATGAACTCTCTCATGCATGCATATTCAATTTTCATGTTTACATCTTCACTCTGAACCAAATGCAGATCCGGGGAAGGCTTGTTCCCACACACCCTCTCTCCTTCTCTCCCTAAACACACACAACCACACAACCAATCTGTCTGTCCCTACTGTTTTCCCAAAGTGTATCTAGACTATGTAAATTGCCTTACTTTACAAATAATTAATTATTTTGATTTTGATTTTCTATTGGGGTATTACACAACTGTATTCTTATCTACATGTTTACAGTTTTGCAGCTAGATAATGACATGGTTCAATCTGATCATCCGTTGTTAAGAAAACATGTTACTGCACAAGCTCCATCTATTCTGGAGCTTTTGATCTAATCATGATATTCATCAAAAGTTTGGAGTTTGCTTAGTTTAATGAAATTGTAAATCTTCAAATGTTAATCTTTCCTCCCAGAGCACTTCTAGTCAATGTTGGCTTTAAAGCTTAGATTCCCTCTTGACCTTGAAGACATCTCCATTTTGACGAAGACCATGTTATTTGATCAAAAGCTTCACAAAAACTGTAAAAAGGACCGCGTGTTGAGATTGTTTTCTGTTTTTAAAGTCAAGAGTGAACATTAAACCTTAATCTAAATGTTGATCTGATAAATAAATTCACAAAGAAGCAAACAATGGATGTTTTTAAAGTGAAAAAGGCAGAACACTTTTACTCAATTACTATTTGAGAGTCAAGGGGACTAAAAAAGACATCACTCTTCAAAACAAAAGCTCTGTAGGAGCTGCATCTCAACAGCAATCAGCTTGTTATCTAAAGAAGGGTTTGTTGTTTACTTTGAATGATTCTAACTGTCACTGGACCGGGCTCTGAATCTAAAAAGAAAGTCTTGATACTTATACAGCTTAAAAGTTATTCTGACCCCTGACCTGTCATTCAGCATGAACAGAGAGCAACTGATGGTTCCATTAGCCTGTAGACTAAGCCGTCACTCCCACATCATTTCATACCACACTTTTGTTTCCCCTTCTGTGTTTAATGGCAATGTCTGTTTGACAGTTTGAACAATTTTCCATAAACCAATGTGTTGGTTGTCAGCCAGTCAGAAGCAACCTTTTTTTCTCATTGTTTGTCAAGAAGCATTTTGTTTCGAGTTTAGGGACCTTCTCTGTAAATATGAGAGAGCTAGCATTCTGTTCCAGGGTAAACAAAAAGACAGAGTGAAGTAATTGGCTGCCAGTTTGCCGTGTAAGGTTTCCCAGATTGCCTGTTTGAGTGACCACTGACTCCTTCAAAGGCTTAAATATTCGCAGTATAAAACATCAACCCTGACACATGCATACAGCAGTTATATGGCAGCTCATTTGCTCTCATCCACGCAAACAAAGAGATTCTCGGTCGATAACACAATTTCAGGGCATGGTTAACATTCGAACAACAATATGAGATTTAGAAAAACCAAGCACTGGGCAACACTTTGCTTTGGGGATAGAATGATAAATAAAACGTGGTCTGATAAATAAATGTAGAGCCTGTGTATTTAAAGGCCTCTGGATGAGATTATTAGCTGCTCACACAGCGATTAAAGCCAACTTAAGAAGTCGCCAGCGGCTGTGTTCCCACTGCCTAATTGAAACCATTCCTTATTTACTTATTTCCACTAAGGGGATCAGAGAGCAAGCAAAGACGGTTTCATTTTCCATTTAATATTTACCGCCTTGTGAACCATGTGCATGCAATAGGATCCCTCTGGGGTAAGGACAGGGTGTTCATGTCGCACCAAAATGAAGGGGGGAGGAAATAAAAAACAAATCGCAGATCACAGAGGGATTAATTCCATTTCTAAAGGCAGCCAGCAGTGGAGGAAGGGGGAAATGAGGAAGGAGGAGCAGAGGGGGGGGGGGGTAGAGGAATATGTTTCAACCGTTTGCGATGGCGGCCTATTTCTTTGTGTTAATTCCTCCACGCTTTTTAACTTCTAAAGCTCCAGCATTGTGGCGCAGTAGGACAGAGTGTGATTGAGAAATTTGGAGGAGTATTTTTAGCCAAAGCACTCACTTGCCCCGAGGGGACAGCATATGATTTTTTCCCTTCTCTTCTTCCTCTCTTTCGTGGTTTCACAATGAACCTCTGGATTTGTGCCCGGGAGGAAGAGTTGGGATCCGAACTGAATCAGTTCTCGAGCTACATCACAGGAGCTTCCTTCTGATTGGCCCTAGCAGGCTTTTTCCAGAAATCCCTTCCCCTCTATTTCAGTCCTGATGATGTGGTGAAGCACATTGAAAGCACAGCACATCATTGTGTTATACAGCCTGCAAGGGATGGCTGAACAATGTCACACATGTGAGCTTTAGTCGAATCCGTCTACCAGAGGAAGTGTGGCTTGTTGAGGTGTAAGGGACTGACAGATTCAATGCAAATGGATTAAAGTAATCTCATTCGGAAAGAATGACAGTGGTAATCAATTATGGATATTGAAAAGACAGAAATCTGATTAAATATAAAACCTGATGTTTCCTTTTTTTTACATCTCAAGGACATTTGAAGAAAAAGTCAGTACTGTATATACGCAATATACGTATTGAAGGTATATGTACCTTCTGTGCTATTTGTGTAACAGCTCAGTATCTGATTTTAAAACTATGAACTCCACTTGGTTCAGTTTGAGCTATTTTAGATACATGACCTTTTCCTCTTATTTCTATTTGTTAATTTAGTTGGGTCGTAGAGCATCACATTCACATATTCAATTTTGTAGCTCCAGCTCAAATCTTCAACACTAGTACCGTATAATTATGTGCCAATTTACATATGTTCATTCCACATGCATACAAGCTTTGGCTTTAACTTTAATCATGCCTCTGATATAAGCGTTGTACTCAGTCTGAACACAGAAACAAATCTGGATAAAGCAGACTGGACTGAATTGGATTCGATGAAAATGCAATATTTTTCTTGGATTCCAGCAGTCTTGAGGCTGATATGCTGCATTATGCTTCCAATACAACAAATTCAAATGTATTTTGTCACATCCGCAATCATACCAAGTCCATGTGCAATACAACTTCTTTGATGGCTTCGTAGATAAATAATGTATGATGTGACTATGAATGTGAAGACATGCAGAACAATCAACAATGGAGAGTAGAAAAGCATGTGGAATGATGACATTAGCAGCATTTTATGTGCCGTTCAATAAATCACTCACCATTATATTTGAACATCAGATCCACACATTACTATCACAGTTACACAAGAGCTTGTTAGCTTTGTGTGTAGTGGCCAATGGTAATAAATACCGCAGATGTTATGCAGAGCTGCTTTGCACACTTTAACACGACTTTGACTTTCAAACAAGCAACAGCACTCAGAGTGTGTGAGACCGTGCTCATGGTGTCAGGAGTTTAACTGTGTGCGACTGACCTCAATTTAGCCTCTGATCTCCTCGTGTTTGCATCGTGGGAAAAATACACTGATTGTGTGTATGGAATGAAAACCATTTTACAGTGCTCATAATTATGTTTTTTTTTAACAGTACAATGACAGTCCCATATCCTAAAAGAGGATGGAAGTTAGAGTCATGAACTGCAGATTTTGGAGTCACAAGCAGAATACAGATATCATACACATAATATACACTTAATCTAAGGTTTTGGATTTTAAATATTGAGTATTCTGTGTCCAAATACACAAAATAAATTGCATTCCAGCCTTGTCATGCACAATACTGCTATAATTAGAAATTCTTTAGTGTCGCTGACTCTACCTGAGACCAAACACACAAAGAAGCGTCTGGCAACGTCTCGCCTATGTTCCACCCACACTGGCCTCCCTCTCTCTCTCGACATCCTCTCTCTGACCTCCAATTGAACTTGTGTACCCTGACTTTTCCCATGGATTTGAACGTTGAGTTCTGTATAGTCTCATTGACTCTAATTAGCCATAACGGCATTTCCCACGTCTTGTGACAGCTCGTTCAGACAACCAGACCTCCGCTCTCCCTCCCTCCCTCCCTCCTCTGTCCTCTCCTTGGTCTCTCGTTTTGCATCCAGCTCTTTGTGTTGGCGCTCTCCCACGTGCCCCAGCTGTTTGGCCTGTAGTAAATGTCGCCGCGTACAGCGCTCTGCTGGGATCCAGCCGTCATGCATCCGGGGCCAGGCACCATCTCTCAGTTTTTTCTCTCTGTTTGGACCTCTCTGTTGTTCCTTCCACCATCTTTCCTATCCATCCTCCTCTCCTTCCTGCTATCAAGCTCTCCATTTACTAATCTAATTGCTCCTACTCCTGAACCTGAACCACTCTTCCCTCCCGAACTCATTACCATACATCCTGATTGGCCGATGTTGCCTGACAGGAGCTGCGTGTGGCCTTTTGTAACACAGCTGCTTGCTTCATGAAAGGCAGTCACCAGCGGCTGTCTGCTGCAGGTTGTCATCCCTCAGGGAGGGGCAGGGAGGTGGCAGGGAGAAAATAACGCTGAGAAAGAGCTTTGTGCAGCACCATGTCCAAAACTTTATTTTTTTAAACAGCTGGCACTGACTGATAGCACTGTATTGTCGTCTGCTGTTCTTGGACAGTTACGTTGAGCTGATAGGGAATCAAAGCAAGTGTCAGAAGAGCCGCCGTGATACAGAGCTGAAGCAATCAGCTCTGATTGGATTTTGAGCCACTCTTATTGACTCCCAGATTGAGGGGATGGAGCGAAAACGTGATACTAATTGCCAAAACAAATTGCGAATGAATCAGAGTTGGCATCTGAATTGCAAATCTTCACGTGGCCTTTGTATTGTTTTTATTTTTTGTGAAGCCGTTTTCCTTCTTTAGTTTTCTGTTTTAGTGCAGTTTGAGAACATGTCTAGCTGTAAGAGAACCTTTCTACAAAAGTAAAGAAATCCAACATTAATTAAACGGAAGAAATCAAAAAGAGGCTAACTGCTGTGAAAAAGGACTACAATTTACATAATTGCATAGAGTGGCAGAAATAGTCCAGATACTAAGAAATGCAGGGGAACATTTTTCCTTTCATTGGTTTATCTTAGACTTACCTGCATTTATTCAATGCCATTCATATGTCTTGCATAGCTGTATGAAGACTGGAACAACTATAGGTGCTAAATCGTTCTCAATAACATTTTTTTAATTTCACATGCCAGGTGCAACAGGGAAGGAATACACTACATACCTTCAATAGAGGCTATGGTGAAAAAATGACTCCGATACAAGAAGGCAGGAGAGTGGCTGGTATGCGTATATAGTAGGATTGGCTGATGGCTGGAAAGACTGAGGGCATCTGGTTGACAGGTGGGGTTTGACAAGGTCTGGAAAGGTCTATGTTGAGGCAGGGGGTAGAGGGAGGTTGTGAGGATAAAGGGGAAGAAAAGCTGACAGGGCAAGGGACATTACACTGACAATAGAAATGACATTCATTTTAAAACTCACTTTGCCAGTTACCAGTGATTTGTACTGCTTCTTAACACAAATGATTGGAATAACAAACTGGTATTAGCATGTATAAGATTGAGCATTTCCACCATAATCAGAAGGCAAAATGTCAACTTTCTTCAAATGCACTTACAGCACAGCACTCAGCACTTAGCAGCAAAGATGTTTCCATTGAAATTGTATTGTCTGACGTATTCGTTGCCCTTTGTTTCCTTCAGGTGGGACGTCCACGCTGCGCCTCTCGTCGGTGCGCGAGCTGCCGGGTCAGCTGCAGGAGCTTTACCAGCAGGGCTTTGTTCTTGCGTCCGTTCACCCGTTCATCCACCCCTGTGGTCCGGAGTCCAACAGCCCACAGCACCAGCTCTACAGGGCCATACTGATCCGACTCAACGACGGGTAAGAGCCACATGAGAGCAATTTTGAGTATTAAATGTGTAATTATCTGACATGGGAATAAGGGTCAAAGGGTCAAAACATTAGGTCCCCCCCAGCCTTAGCTAATGGAAAGTCAAAAATCCACTTACAGTTTCTGCAGACAATTTAGCCGTTAAAGGTTTGAAATAATGAGTAATGCATAGCATTATAAGAAAAGCATTTCCGTTACATTGCCAGCTCAAAGAAGATTGAAGCCACATAAAGCAGTCTGAAGGTATATACTAGTACTTACGGCTAATTATTGTTGTCCTTTACAGGAATATACAAAAAAATACTCTTGTATTTTATAGAAGGAGAAGATAAATGTACTCTTCCACACGTTCACAAGTTAAAATAAAGGTGTATTTTAACAGTATTAAGCCTCACTATCATCAGTGGGATGAAAGGTTGAGACAATTTGAGTGAGAGGGCCCTGACTAAAAGAGATGTTTTTTACTAAACAAAGACGGTGGCTGGCCTTGAGGAAATCATCTTTCAGGGGCGTCAGACTTCTTAGCTACACCTCTTTTATCACGAAATAATGCAGCCATTATGGTCACTTAAGAAAAAATGTTAAGATTGCTAATGCACCTTAATTGGTGTAATTATGCAGAAAAACACTTGATGGGAATCAGATTTAGCTTTGTTCTCATGTGATGAATGGTACAAAATTGGTAGGTGGTAAACGACATAAGGGTTTATATTGTTATACATTTACGGCTCCTGTTTTATGTCTTAGAATCTTTTTAGTTGTGGGGGTGTGGGATACATTCAAGCAGAGCGATTTCCACGATGGCAACCGCCTAAAAGAAACAGTGTAGTTGCATTTATTATCAGCTGTACAACCTTTCTGTGTTGCTTCAGTATCGACACCAGAGCATCACAACATCTGTTTGTGGCTCAGCGAATGTCCTGTGGGCCGCTGCATTTGGACTTGAGTCAGCAATAATCTCAATCCTCCATCTTCAGTTATTTTAGTGCTCCAGCCAAAACCGGCTGCGTGGCCCAAAGTCACCGCCGCCCCCTACATCTGCCCTCCAGCCCCGTTTACGAGACCCTCTGTCCTGGGAAATACGGGGGTGGGCACACGTTTTGTCCAGGGCATGACGCCACGGAGCAGCTCCAAGGGTGGTTGAAGGGCATGTATAGTAGGAGGAGTGATGGACGATGGAAGTTGCTTTTGTCGGGCCAAAATCCTTAAAAAAATAAATACAAATCTCTGAAGGTAAGCAGAAAAACTGCTGTAGCTTTTGGGAAAATCCATCCTTTGTTCTAAATGGCTCCATAAGTCCCAGGGGTCATGAAACCTGAACATCTTATTCACGCCCACGTCAGTTGAAGTAAAAACATGACAATCAAAAAGATTGAAGCTAGGAGGAGAATTTCTTGATCTATTTTCCCTGGCAGGAGTGACATGCAGACAGGAGTCCCAGGAGCTGCCGTGTCTGGTCTGAAGTCCAGAGAACACCCAGCCCTGTTTACCAAAACACTGCAGGGCATAGATGTGTCTGAATGTGTCTGAGGGTGTGTGTCCGCTGTGTGCGAGTGTTTTAAGAGCTACACATACTAACTTTGTATGGGCTTACATTGGTCTTTGTGCATATAGTGTGTAGCTTTATTGTTCGGGACAAATCTTCTCACTCTCTGCTGTTCTTGAGCAGAATCCACCACAGATTCCTCACAGCATTTCTGGAAGCTGACAAACCATTTTCGTAATTTCTTCACTGCCGAGCTTAAACACAACACCGCTGGTACTAATCTACATTGACATTTTAGTCATTTAGCTAACGCTTTCCCCCACAGCGACAACACAATAACTGCAGAAAACCAATACTCGATATTACATGCAACCAAGAGTAAGGAGTGTAATAATCAGAGCCGCTGTGCCCTGACAGTTCTACTGCAACCGCATACTGATCAGTCAAGAGAAACAAAACCGGGGACTAAAACTAAAGCACAGATTCTAAAAGGATAAGTCCTTGTCGCAAAGGCTCGTCTCTTTCTGTCTCTCTCCAGCTGTACAATGTAATAAACGGGGGAAATGTACATATACTGTATATATATATATATATCTGTTGTTGCTGTCTTCAGAAACAATAATGTATAGAGGAACAAGAATAATATTGAGAAAGGAGAAGAAGGGTAACTAATGGGAATACAGTGAAAAGATACATTTAAGATGAATTTAAAATAAAATAAGAGGGAATTTGTAGCTATGATGCCACAGAAAATGTAAGGACTCACGATAGAAGTAAACTATCATCTACAGTAAACCATCAAGATGACAAAAGAAAAGTAAAAATAATACAATCAAAAAACAACAAATTAGAAGCCAAACCATTAATTGGTTTGTGCAAATGTGTGCTGATGATAATTTAAATGTTTAAATTCGGTGAGAGGCTCCAGAAATGTTGTCCTGAGGAAAAACTGCTTTGAGGTTGGTGCCAGCTGTTTAACATGCCTCTCTCTCTCCCCTCACCCCTCCTTGTGTTTGTTGGAGATATCAGGACTTGTTTTCCTCCCTTCTGATGAAACCATTCACTGATTTGTCCTGTCCTACAGTATATGAAACATCATCCACCGCGCGAGACAATTCATCACAGCTAACATGACAATTTAATTTAAGTTTCGCAAACCTTCAGTTTTTATCATTTGTACTGTTATTTTGTGCGGTGGTGCAAGAGGTTATGATAAGCCTTGCTTACTGACAATCACCTGACAGCCGCAGAAGGAAATTACAGGAAATATTTGTTTTAATCTATTGCTTTACAGTCCTACTCCTCACATCTAGATCCTCTTATCTGAGTCCTCTTTGTTTATCAGGATTGCGTTTATTTAAACAATAAATGTTTCACTAAAAAGCTAAATGTTATGAGGTCGTCAGTAACATTTCACATTTCCATTATGTGATAATGGTAGAAAAACTTCTCTCAGTTCCTTCCTAAACAGAAAAATGCTTTACTTTTCTGATCTGTCACTTCTTTGGTTAAGGTAGGGTTAAGTTAAGGCAAATGAAATGACTTGGTTAAGGTTAAAGCCCCTGTCACACTGTCCCGAAATTGACACCAGATGGACACACGATAAAGGAAATGTTAAAATTCGGCTCTGATCGTACTGTAACAACATCGGGCCATTCGTGAGGGCATCTTAAGCCATCGTATGACCGGCGGTGGAGTTTCTCAGGCTCCGGCAGCAACTTCGTGAGCGGTGGCAAAATCTTTGGCATGCCAAAAAATTGCCGAAGGACCTTGCGAAGGTTCATTTTCGTGTTGAATTTGTGTGTCCTTTTTGCCCTTCGTAAGGCATCTTGTCAAATCGTGTCATCTTCGTCTGATCATCGGTGCCATCGGGCATTTTTCGCCTCACGAAGACAATACAAAGGAAACAAGAAGCTGCCCGATTGTCTTAGGAAGGCAACACGTCTACGTGAAGCCCTCGCAATGCCGTCGTGTAGCCATCGTATTATAGTACGATGACATCGAGATTGCATTTATTGCACAACAAAATCATGTAAACATATTATGTAAATAACCTAATTTGTGTTCTGTGAAACTGAAAAGGATATTACATTGTTTTTGTTACTTTCGTTGCAGTTGTATGTCTTAAATGTAATTTAGGTTAACTTCCTGTTTTATTTAGATGCTTTTATTTTGAAGGCGAGTTTACGCTGTTGACAGGAAGTTGTTGTTGCTATGGAAACAACATGACGGAGATAAGTAATATCTTCTAATCTTCATATAAAGACGGAGAAAGTAAAGAATAAAGTGTATGTTTAAATGTTAGCACCCCCCGAAGAGGCACAAGCTCTTACGTTGAGTCTGGATACATTCTAAATCATCAGTAAAGTCTACGACCATATTTCCGTGTGTGGTGCGGGTGCCATCGTGTGGCCTTCTGTAGGCATCGTACTTGCTTCGGCTGTTGCTTCGGCTGTTGACCAAGTTCGGGGCCATCTTCGTGCGAAATTCACAATTCCATATTCGTGTGTCCATCTGGTGTCAATTTCGGGGCAGTGTGACAGGGGCTTAAGGGAATGATTTTAATCATGGGTAAAACCAAGTAGGTAGAAGGAGATGGCATCCAAAATCCAACACTAACACAAAGAAAATCAGAACTCTTCGGTAGTAAAATTAGAACAATTGTTAATGATTAAATGTACCCAGAATCGGAAACTGCTAAATATTTTATCAGCTCAGTGGCGCATGCAAATGTATTTTAAAGTCAGTTATCTGATAACTTTTACTGAAACACTCTCCCGGGAGCTGTGGTTGACTTATTATCAAAGAACCAGATGTTATTAACTCAGTTGTTCATTAATGCCAATCCATGCCTTTGAACAGCCAGTAACATACCAATGTCAGTTCAGAAAATGAACGTGACTTGCTGCCGGACATAACTCCTATTACGTTGCACCATTTTATTTTTTTAAATGCCCATAAAAACAGCCAACTTTAAGTCATGTACTGTGGGCTGAAAACATGGCAACCAGCCACGTTTAGAAGGTCATTTAGTTAAAATGCATGGCATCTTATCTGCCCTCCCTTCCTGCAGATTGTGGCCATTAGTAATCACCTCCCATGCTGTTGTGCAAAACACCTCAGCTTCCCTTTCTGCATGCCCAGACATTCAGTCCAGCAGCACCTCTCTGCTGCAAATCTGCACAAGGATATATTGATTCAGTATGAAAAGGTGACAGCTGAATGGACTGCATCTCTCTTTAAAAAAAGGCATGCCTGCTTGGCTCTGGAGAAAAAGACACCGTGAGGGGAAAGAAAGGAAGAATGGAAATGCACAGCTGGAGTGTAAAAGCAGTAAAAAGAGAAAGACAGAAAAAGACTGAATGGGATAAAAAAAAGGAGAGAGGGATATTGAGTGAAAAGGGCAGAGTAGTCTACCATCCTTTGATGGCCCTGGCCGAAAGCAGGGCCTGGGCTTTATCTCCAGCGTCTGTCACCGTGGAGACAGCTGCTCACATCAGCACCAGCCCAGGGGAATCCAAATCTCCACCAGGGGAAAATGAAAGAAGAGAAAATAGAGAAACCAAAAAAGCAGAGCATCTCTTCTCCAGTTCCCTTCACTGTCAGACCCAGACAACCAAAAGAAGAAGAAGACAGGGAGGATGTTGGTGGGAATACAGTGAATGGGATTGAAAGCATGACAGCAAGCAGCCATTCATCCGTCGCTCCAAAGAGAACAGCTTTTGAAAAACAAAGCAAAAGTCAAGGTAGAGGAGCTGAGTGGTGAACAGCAGCTGTATATATGACTTCTTTATAAAGCATGCAGAGTATGTCTGAGGACGTAATCACAGGCATGTCTCTGCAGTATTAGCCTCAGTGTGAAAGGCTCAGCCAACAAGGCTCTGTACATGGAAGAGGTGACACTGCAATAATCCACAGCCAGGAAGTACACAGAGGTTGTGTACATACAGCGGTGTGTCATCTGTAAATGTCTGCTTAAGTGGGTTATAACTTTAGAAAACGTGAAGGCAATTTGTCACCGGCAGAAACCACATCCCCGTTACAACCTGCCGCGGGAAACAGGAAGAAAAAAACCTGCAATGCAGACAGGATGGATTGGACCGTTTGGAAATTTAAAATGTCAACTGTCAAATTTCCCGGTGTTCAATTTGATTGCAATGAAATAGGGTTACAGTTCAGCAGACAATGTCTGATGGGATATATTCATCATTATTGGGTAATTGCAAGAAGCTACCATGTGCTCCGGCAGAGAAAGAGGGATTGAAAGAGGGAGAGCGGTTGAGAGGGAGGAGAAGGGGTGGAGAGTGTGAGAGGCAGATGGAGGTAGAGGAAAATAAAGAGGTACGGCCTAAAAACCATTAGAGAGGATTTGCTCCGGTGCAGCTATTCACAAATGTGTGAAAATGTGACATTCGGAGAGGTATGCTCCATTATTGAAGCTCCGCAGCGACACAGTGCCAAACATGGGTTCAGTTGCTCCCTGACTGTGTCGTCATAGCAATAGATGGGCGGCGGGTGATGGAGGTGGGTTATTCAACTGTGCTCAACGGGAGTGATTCCACATTTTCAGAGACTACGATGTGGAAATGGTTTTATTCAGCCTTGACTTTCTTTCTGTAGCATGACAAAAGCTTTTATTGTATACAGGACCATTCAAATCCTCTCAAGCTATTTCCTAAAAGAGGCGGCATTAAAGTAATACCTTAAAATATTTGTACTTAATGCATACTTTGCTGCTCTCTTAGCAAGAATCCTTTTAAACAATTTGTAACCCTGATTCGATTTTTTGTTTCAACAAGATCTTTGCTGTGAAATAATAGTCCTGTGCTCAAGAAGGGATGCCGTTATGATTTAAGCTGCAGTTTGTATAAAAGTTCAATCAAAAGGAGACCCGGAGACTTGCAAGTCCAATGTAAGTTATTAAAGCCTCAAAATGCGGACAATTCTGTGTTAATTGTGTTTTAGCAACACAAAGTGATGTGGATCTATGGATAGCGATTGGTCGGTCCACTACTCTGGTCCATACGGTCATATCTGAAAGACTTCTGAATGGATGACCATTCCATTTCATCAATTTCCATCGGATGCGGTGACTTTATTTTGTTAAAAATATCATGACAACCATTTAGGGCTGCACGATATTGGAAAAAACTGACATCGCGATTTTTTTTCCCCCTGCGATATATATTGCGATATGAAAACATACAGGAATTGAAGAAAAGACCGTTTTCTTTCCCGCAAACCATCCTTTCTTGAACTTTAATGCTATACAATTGGTATTTTTTTAACTATATTTAACCGGGTGAAGGATTTTAGTCACGGACGTCTGGATCTTAAGTTATCAGAGCAACAAGCTGAGCTAGCTCGGTTAGCACACATGAAACTACTTTATTCAGTGTTTTTACCTTTAATCACCGGGTCCGTTTGCTTTGGAGATTTGATTGTGATTGGTGGTTTGCTGTGCATGCAGAGCCTGCATGTCACTCACTCAAGTACCCCTGACATGAGAGCCGCGCAAGTTTTTCTTTTGTAGCAAGCAGCAAAATAATTGTAACATGACGTGTTTGAGTTAATTTGCCTACCTAATTTTTTTTTTTTTTTTAAAGAAATTTAAAAAATCGCACGTCCATGCGATGTGAATATCGCACATGCCCATATCGCGATTATCGTCACGACACGATATATCGTGCAGCCCTACAACCATTGCAACAATTGCTGCAAAATTGCTGCATATATCCAAGGTAAACAGCCAGGTTGACTCTATAGTCTAGTTTTTACTCATTCAGTTAACTATCTCGACATCTACTAAAAGTATTGGCGCAGTATTATAAACAGCTTTTCATTATCTCCAGGTGATGTATCCAAATGACTTTAGGGATCCCCTGATTTTCCTTGTGCATCATCAGCCGGCCAAAATGTACTTTGTCAAGTATTTTGGTTTATGATGATCAACTACCATAAACAGTCCAATTAATGACACTTCCACGAAGGGAAAATGTAACATACTAAACCAAAACTAGTGAACAGGATTAGTTTTACAAATGCATTTTAATTAATTGGCTCTTAGCTCACTATGCTAAGTACTGCCTTTATGTGTGGCTTGTGCGGCTGTAGACCCCGAAATGGATAATGTTTTTTCTTTTATATCTCCAGTAGGGTCCTTATTGTTCTGGTTAAAGTCTCAGTATCCTCCCTAAAGTTGGTATCCGTTTTTATAGTGGCTATGCCTGAGCAGACCAATTAAAAGAGTTAAAACTTACAGAACCACCAAAGAAATAAAACGCTAATTACCACAAATGGTGACCATCTATAATTAAAAAGTAGCGTGAATTGTTCCTCAGTGTGCAAGTTTGGGAGGTATAACTGTTAAACAAACAAAGACTAAACCTGTTGTTGACATTTTCTACCGTTTGACTTCCACTGGAAAACAACAAAATGTCAACACAATCCCTTTTCATACCCCAGTGAACACTGCATAATTGGAAACCGCACATACAAATGTTGTAGCCACTCCACTGCTAAAACATCTCCCAAAAGAAGCCATTAACAGGTAATTCACAATTAGTTACCATGTGAACGTTCAGCTCCAGTGGGAGAGATTAGTCCAAGAAAAAGATGTTCCACGGCGAAACAAAGCATGTGACCCATCTGTGTTGCAGACAAGGGAAAGGGAGGGGGAGGGGGTTTAGCAGGTGTATTTACCCAGGAGGGGGCTCCAGGTAGGTGGGCGAGCAGGCAGCCATTTGACACCCATCTAACCACGTGAGACCTCAGAGGTTGACAGCTGTGCTGCACGCTGCATGAAAAGTCATTGCTTCACACAGAGAAGATGGACTGCTATTTTTAACCCGAGGCCTCTCTCCAGGACTGAGTGCAGCATTTCAATTGTTGGTCTCTCTCTGCTGCTATAACTGCAGTATAGTCTCTTTGTATTCAGGGTTTTATTCCAAAATGAGTTATTCATTGCAAGGGAAGTGACACTTTTGTGCAAAACATTTGATCACCCAAATTAAATTAAATTACAGTACTTAAGGGTCAGTCCTTGATTTAAAACATCTCTCATTGTATTGATAGATTTATTGTTAGATTAAATAATACAAATTACATGTTAAAAAATGTATGCAATTACTATAATCTGCCTCTTAAAACACAAGTGCAGCAGCAGACCGCTTAGTACAGTGTTTCCAAAACTGGTTGTGTAAGGTCTATCATGCAGGTATAATAATTGATAATGTAAGAAAGAAAAGACAGCAAAAGTTTGCACTTCAGAACTCTACATATATTATGTTGGCTGTCTGTATCTCTCTGTGTTGTTCACTGAAGATGTCCCTGGAGCACAAAGCTGGTAGGTTGTGATCTCTGTCGCAACCATTGAGGGATATCCACCTTTTTTGACAGTGCCACCAGGCTTCTATCGTGCCTTTGAATGTTATGACGCTGGGAAAAAAACCGAGAGGCAGCTCTCTGCACGTTGTAATAAATGTTTCACAGAGCGTGTGAAGTTTGTACTTAACGAGTCAGTCGGCCCAGTTTCTGCTCCCCTGTGTGCTGCGACAGCGATATGTGCAATAGTGACGGGTGTCAGTGACAGTAGAGCAGACGTGTTGTGACTATGTTTTTCTATTTGGATGACATAAGCGGGGTGCATTGGTTATGCTGTGAAGTCTGAAAGAAATACTAAGGCTGGGGTTTAAAGTGATAACAGTGAGTTTTCCAAAATGGTAAATGGACTGTACTTATATAGCGCTTTATGAGGTCTTTACGACCCCTCCAAGTGCTTTACATTATGGGAAGTGTAGGAATTAGTGTTTTTGGATCTTGACCTATAACTCGGGACTAACTTTCTTTCTGAAAATAACCTACATTTATGTCACTTAATTACTTAATACTCATTACATGAATAGAGTGTCCCTCTAAATTGTAATATTTATAATGGCAGGATCAATAATAAGAGTAAAGATAAAATATAAAGACCGGAGATTCCCAGCCAACAGCTGGTTGGCTTAGCTTAGCATAAAGCTAGGCTCTGCATGGGTTAAAACAAAAATACACTCTAGAGCTCAAACCTGACACATTATCTACTTGGTTTATTATGTACTGAAACAGAAACTTTAAAAAAGGGAGTTATGCCCGAAACTATATTGTGTAAAGTGCAAGACATGAACAGTTGGTTACTAATTTCCTTAACGTCACTTATAATTGATACATTTGACAGCTCAATCTGCATCCAATGTCAGAAAAATGTCTGTGGTAAAGCAGACAGAGGCACGGACACGCACACAGTGACATGTATCTGCACTCAGAGGGAAGTCTTTGCATGAACTGTGACAGCCTTTAACACACACAGCAGCATGCATTGCACGCATGCATCTTTTACCCTCCAACACATCAGGGGTCCGTGTAAATCCAGAGCCCTGGCAGAGCACACACACAGCCCTCACACACAACCACACACACACATACTGTATACTGTAAGACTCTGAAGCCTCCTGAGGAAAAGGGCGTGTGAGGCGTCTTCCCCTTGTGAACAGGATGAGAGGCAGGGAGGTGGGATCCGGGGCATTCGTCTCCTCAGGGCTAGCTCTAGGATTTCCTCCAGAGGACAGAATAGGAAAATACAACATTTTATAAATAGAGTCTCCCCTCTCAAAATACAGATATGGCCTCAGCGGGAAGGTCTTGAGCGGGGGGGACGACGACAGGATTTGCATTGAATTTCCTGATTTCTGTGCTCCCCATGTGTTCTCTTTCATCCATGAGGATCTTTGTCTCGCTTACTCTAAGTGTTTTATTGTATTTTCTTTACGTCCCACCGGGAAACAATACCATTAACAAAGCATCTGGATGCTTTGTAACTTGTTGATAGGGGGTTATTTTTGTATTATAGATTTGATGTCAGCCTGTGGATGTTTGATGGCTGTAATATCTTTACACATTGGTCTGTGAATGTGTATGAGCATGTGTGTGAATGCATGGGTACCCTTACGTGGCTGTCTGAAAGGCTGAAACTCATTGTCCTCTCTCTCCTCTCTCTCCCCCCCCCCCCCCCCCCCCCCACTGTGGCTCCTGCAGGGTGGAAAGGAGCCAGCCTGTCTGCCCGCCGTACAAACTACAGCTGGAAGAGTGTCTGTCCGCGGAGCAGGTGCCCACCCCAGAGCTCATCCAGGGCTACGTCAAGAAGGTAGGGGCTGCTTTACAAATACCAAGCTGAAGGGTTCGTCTGGCTGTGCCCAGCTGGAAGAAGGGGTGCAGTGAGGAAGGAAGGGAGCAAGAGATGAATCAAGATGCATAGACCAGCATCAAATACTCAGTCAGAGATCCAACGCAGACATAAGTGCATGTGAAGAAAATCCAAAAACCAGAATATAAACTCAGTCTGCTACCAAGGCTCCAATGAATTTGTTCAGCACGTCACGCTGTGTTAAGGTTCAGAGAACACAATGTTTGTATGTTTACAGCTGTATTTTGGTGAATAAACCACATGGCTGAACCTGCTTGCGAGCATGCGGCTGTCAGGCTGGAGGCTTTTAACTGCAGCCTGTCACAATGCGTTCAGGCAGTTGCCAGTGGAGAACACGATGTTGGAGGAGTGACAATAAAAAAAGATGTATTTTTTCCAACATAATTGCTGCTTCTAGTGATAACAAAGGAAACAAAGGGGTGGTGCTGATGTGTGTATTTCAGGAGTTGTCAGGTATAAATTAGTGGGAACTTTAAAACTTTGATTTTGATGCAGTTCCTCTAATATGAGTCAAGCTTCTACTACTACCACTTATTACACGACTTAGTTGAAAACTCAATTCTGATTGGTCAATTCAGAACATGTGACACGTTGTTTATACAGTAGAACAGACCGCTGTCAAGGGCTATAATGACCGTTACTAAGGAGGATCAAGGGAGAGAAAGGAAAAAAAGGTTAAAAGACGGAGCGCTGGACGTCAGATAAATGAACAGAAGAAGGCAGACAGGAAGTGAACACTAACAGGAACACGGTAGGGGCTCTGAAGTGTTTAAGGACTTGTTAGTGGCTCAGATACTGTAAACAGACTTGGACAGTGCTGCCGTAAAGTTGTTGTTGTCGCAGTTCCAGCTATTTCTATTTACTTGCACTATTTTAACTATTTTATCTGTTTTATTGTGTTGCACTGTTGGAGGAGCCGGTGACCTAAGGTTTTCATTGATATATCTACACTGTAGCTATGTACACATGACAATAAAAGCCTTGAATCTTGGTGCGCCGTGGAACGGAGTATTTTTTACTTAGCGGAAGATATACGATCATTTTTAAGTCAATAAAATAATTAATATTTGGAGTCGAGTCGTTTGTTTGTTTAGTATCTGGCCGTTTAATAACCTTCAGGCTGATCAAGATCCCTCCACTTCGCCTCGGGCTCCCTGATCTGCCTGTCAAGTGTTCTTTTCCCCATAATGACCGCCTTGCTGCACATTGTCCCTTACTTATTTTGACAGATAGTTTTGCAATGCTGCAGTTTACCATGAATCGTATTCAGGCAGTAAGCAATATACTGAAAGCTATGTTTCCATGGGGGTTCAAGGCTGATGCTGATTTGCAAACCAAATAGCTTAACATGTCTGTAGTTTCCATACTGTAAATGAAAGCAGCAAACAGGAGCAGGAATCACATCCACTGATCTGATAATGAATTGGCTCTCCAGCTGTTGTGAATGCGCTGCTTGAAATAGCACTTCAGATGATATATAGGAACACACCCTGGTCTTTTGTGAGCTGGTAATGCTGCGTCATCGTGATTCAAATCAACCCCCCTGCTTAATCTGTATATTACCGACCGTTGTAGGCCTTTGAAGTCTCGATCCCGAACCTTTCTGTACATTTTGCCCTTCGATTAGTCATGCAGCCGCAGTCCTGTAGGACCTCATTACTGTTGGTTATCATTTTAATCTTTTGAGCTGCTACAGGCTTGGTGGAGGAGGCCACGCTAGAAATCTATTAAAAGGGAAGTGGACATGGATGAGTGGTAGGAGTGAGCAGAGAAGTCCATTCCCTTCATCCTCTCTCTTCATCTCTTTCTCTTATTTTTACCTTTTGTCTACTCATTGTCTCAATCCCTCGGCCTCTCTTTCCCTCATCTCCCCTCAATCTCTCTCTCTGGGCTTCTCATCTTGACCTTCAGACACCTCCTCCTGGTGTCACTTTAATAACTTACGGGGGGAAATAGGAAATGTGGTCTCAAGTCCAAATTGAAATGGGTTTTTCACTGCAGGCTGTTGATATTCTGGTGGCAGAATAAAGGGAAGCTGCTCCCAGAATATTTTTTCATTAAGTTTGCACTCTGCATCTTTTCTGTTAATGAAGAGAAACGAAGCGAGGAAAAGTTTCCTTTTTGACCTCAAAACCTCATTTTCTTGACCCGAGGTGGTCTTATCTAAGCCATTACGATGTCTGTTCGTTTAGATTAAGAGGTTTAGAAGAAGGTTTTGATTTTGTCACATGTTCTGAATTTATACTTCCCTTTTATTGTTCAGTTAGCTTGAAATTCATGTATATAGTTATATAGAGTACAGTATGTACAGTATAAAGTTATTGTATGGCAGTTCCATTATTCATCCAAGCTTTTCTCAATAAAATATTTTGTTGAATTAATAATCTCAAGACTAACAAATGCATCCGGCTAGTTATTTATTCGTTTACATTGAATCAAATTGTCTCTTTTGACTCGGAGTTTACATATTTTGTGATTCATTCCTGTGTGTCACTCATATATAATACAGTACTTTAGTGGTTTATCTGAAGACTTTTTATGATATTGGACTGTTGAAAAAATATGAAAAAGGAAATCTAATCTGATGGTTCTACTTTGTCAAACACAGGATTTGATAAAATTATAATGATAATGGTACTAAAAATAATTTCAATCATTACGCCGCACTGTGTGAATCTACTTTGCGATCAACTGCAGCAACATTAGACAGTCAGAGCCATTCATCTCTCTCTCTGACTGCCTGCATAACCATTAAATGAGATACAACAGTTTCCTTTTATCTCAGCAATTCCATTTCAACATATTGGTATGGGGAATATGATGTGGATGCACCCAGAGAGCGTTCACTGATATTAAACAATATGGCTGGAAACAATGTGACTGTTTTCCAATTTAATTTCATAGTGAATAACCTGCGATTTGATTTGATTCTCTCCCCTCACTGTGGCTCGAGACAGAGACGGGCACCGCCTTTGCTTGGGGGGTGGGGGGTGTAGAGGGCTGCAGAAATGGAGAATGGCATCATTAACATTGTCTGACAGTTAGTTAAAGTTTCAATCTCGCTCCGTGGCAGAATCCCAATATTGGCATAAAATGCTAGATGACAAAAAAAAGACAGAAAGAAAGCGGAGCGCTGGATTTGTGATGTGGCCCGTGCCTGACTAGGGTTGTGGCCGCTCCAATCTAATCAACAACTGAGTGATTGGAGAAGCTGCTGGAAAATAATCAGAGGGGGGTAACAAAAAAAACAAAGATCCAACTGACAAGTATTGTGGGGGAAAACAATTCATTTATAGATAAATATTCTCAAACTAAGTCTGAAAGTCTGGTTTCAGTTTGAGGTGTCTCGGGAAATAACTTGTTGAATATGTTCTGCTTCATGCTGTTCTTATTTTTGCATCCTGAATTTACATTTTAGGCATTTGAATAGCTAATGAATGCAAAAGCAGCTTCACAAACAAAATCTCAAATAGTACATGCATTTAAGTCAAGGGACGCAACTAATGAATAGTTATTCATTGATTAGTGAGCCAATGACAATCATTCATTCAGATCATTAATGGTTTAGTCTGTACATTTTAGAAACATGTTTTGTCCATCACAGCCTCTCAGAGCACAATTTAACATCTTCAAATAGCGTGGTTTGTCCAAAACCCATTATAATCAATTGACTATCAAACTGTACAGTACACATCCATCCACTAGTTGTTTCAGCTCTCATGAAATCAAGAATCACTGAATGCAAAGCAGCAGCAGTAGCATTCACTACTTGCATCATCCTAACTTCAGTTTGTTGTTCATGCTTCCAACAGCAGATCCATGATGCTGCTGACCAGGGGGTGATGTTCGTAGGATTTGTCCAGGAACCGTATGGGGCCCCATGTACCAGGATCCGAGAACCAGACACCCCCTCCCTTTCCCTCCACTCCAGCCCCAGCTCGGTGCTCGGTTCTCTGGGCAGCTGCAGCCCTTCAAACCCCTCAAGCCCCAGAAAACATGCAGCACCTGGAGCTCAAGCTGACAAAGAGGGAAATGAGGAGGCTCCGTGCGAGGATGGGGAAGCAGCAACGAGTGGGGAGAAGATTCAAAGTGAGAACACTGGGAACCATTCAGGGAGCGGGGTGGAGGGCAGTCAGGGCGAGGTCTCGTCTGTGGCGTCTCCAGTGTCAGAGGGAGATGTGGAGCACAGTGAGGAGCTGACGGAGGAGGAGTCGCCGTGTCACAATAATAACAAGGACGGTGGCAGAGAAGCCAAGGAGAGGCTGAGATACCGCCAACGGAGAGGTGACGGTAAGTGTCTCTGTGGTTGCCATCATACACTCAAACTATAGAGGTAAATGATGTGTTAAGCAATACAAATGTAGATTAGGATCATGAAGCTCGAAACATTTATTATCACGGGAAAAGAGCGAGGTAAGCCGCAACAGTAGATGAAGGACGTAATGAGGTATGTGTGGATTCTTTATTTAGGTATGGGGTAATGGAAAGCCATGGAAACATGTAATGTGCAGCAGTTACACTGAATTTTAAGGAATAAAGATACTAAATATCAGACAAATATGATGAATATACCAACAATTACAAGGATATCTAAATACTGTATACAAGTAATACTGTTTTGTTACTTTCTTAAACAGTCAGCACCATGACAACAAAGGTTATTTCTCCTTCCCTTTTTACTATCCAAAAAGCCAATTGCACATATTTCTGTTGCACTTTTTAAAATGTCCCTTTTTCAGTGGACACCACAAATATACGTAGCAGTGATTTTACAGGGCAAACATCAAACTGTCACATTTCTCAATATGTGGCCATATAAAACCCAAAGCATTGGTATAGCTACATAAGATGGGGTGAATAAATATGCTACGTGTTATCTTTTAAAAGAATATTAAACTAATCAGCCCAACAGGGGCTCTATAATTAAATGTCGACATGTAAAAACTTTACAAAGCATTTAAACTTTACAAGACTCTTGGGTCCAGATGACACAGACCTGCTGCACTGCTATCCCTACAAATGACACAGGCCCGATGAGGGATGATAATTAAAGGTCAAACTGTGAAAGGCTCAATGTTAATAAAGGCTCAATGTTAATATAAGGAGCCTGGTTTCTGCAACATGGACATAAGCCTAATGCTGTCTTAGCATGTACTAATCAAAACAATTATTTCGTTTTTGCCTCATGTTGCTACACACACGTGAGCTCACTCATCGCATCGCAGCGGAAGCAGTCTGGGGTTAAATCCCATATCAGGGGCATCCTTTGATAACTGTAGTCTCCCATTCACATCTAATTAAACTGACATCTTGTAATCTTTAGCCAATATCTGTCTAGTTATGTGCAGATTTTGTGTTTTGGTTTCATTTGGAGCCATAGCTTTTGGCTGTTTAACTAAAGCACAGCGTGGCATTGTAGATCCCTCTTGAAACACTTGGCAACTGCGGAAGTGTCATTTCTTGCTTTTGCCTCAACAATGTGCTGCCTTGGGATATAATCCCCTATATCCGTTACACAAAAGGGAATCGTCTTATAGCTGTGATGCATACAAATTCACACTTAGCCGATGAAGCTTAATCTGTGAAATTCACCACAACAGTTTGTCAGGTTTTTCGGAAACTGCACATCTCATGCGTACAGTAGTTACACCTCTCCGAGCCATTAAGGGTAGCTTCCTTTTCTGCGGGAACACTGCTGAAATTAGGAAAGGCATTTATAGTTTTCCATTTATTTGAGCATTTTGGATTGACAGATGGAGACACCCAACACCCATCACCTCCCTCCTACTGTCTCTCCTCCTCTCACCAAACCTATTTGTGATGTGTCAGTGCAATGTGCAAACGGACACACATCCCACTGGGAGTGTTAACGTTTGTGTGTTTGTGTGTATATACTGTATATTTTTATGTACAGTGTAGAAAGTGATTAGGTTTAAAGCATCTAAGACTGTGTGTTGCATAATTAATTTACTCTTTGGTGTGCAGCTCACATACTTTGATTAAGTTTGTGTCTTTATGTATATGTGTGCAGTAACACAAACTTGGCATCACAGCAGACCACAGCCCACTGGTCCATCTGGGCCTCCCTACAGTGCATTTTGCAGCGAGATAATCCCCCACTGCCTCGTCCTCTACCTCCCTCAGCTTCACAGCTCTCTCTCTACCCCCACCTCCATCCCCCTGAATCCCTGCGACAACGCCAGCAGCACTGGTGTAGCAGCCAGAAGGGGTGGTAGGGGAGCCTGCCAAACTCCCATGTCCCTCTCTACTAATGCCCAGTCTGCCGCGAAGGCCCAAGAGTCTCAGCTACTGCTGGCTTGTCCTCGCTAATCCTCAGATCTCGAGGTGAACGCCATGCAAGTGTTGGCGATAGAGCTGGCGAAAGTCTGAGGCTTATGATGGAAAGATGATCACCATCCCCGAGTCTGGAGCTAAGGATAGAAGCTGAGCCTATACATTTAGAGACTCAAATGCTTGGAAGGTTTAAAGAAAAAGGGATTCTGGTGTAAGACAGAACGGAAAGTATAACACGGTAGTGACAGCTGTACTATTATGTCGGGCTAAGAGGAAATACAGCTCATTTGCATGAGCAAAAACGTTTTGTAGGGAATTAAATGCCACCTGGAATGTTTTTTATGAGCAAAGGGGTGAAAAAAAATCATATTTTATTTATTTGCCAGCCTTACCCTTTCCCAGTGATTTCTGTGTACTACATGAAAGTCACATCATCAAACTGAAAAAAAGAGAATATTAACAAGCCTATGTTTAATTACCTAAGATAAGATGTCCGCTTCTCTGATTGGTTGAGTTTCTTGTCATTATATTTGTTTATCAAAGCTACTAACAAAGATAACAAGCTTTAAGGGAAGATCATAAACTGAAGTCAAGATATTAAATGAAGAGCTTTATTGTAGGTCTAATCCTAATGAAGTTCAGTCTGAAATCATCTTGTCAATGTCCAGAGGGAGTCATTAGAGTGGCTCGGTTTTCCCCTGAGATCGTTGTTATCTCTGCTCTGATGGGATCAGTGTCCAGCTTCTCAGATTAAAGAAACAGACGTTGAATTGATGACATGTCATGTTTGAAAGCCACGCTGCTAAGATCTGTTACAGGGTTACTGCGGCTGACCACCCCGCATCAGATAAGCCTTTGAAACCAAATGCCTTCAATGTCTTCACAACACTCATGCGCCCACATGCTTTTTATCTGGACTGCTAGCAACAACAAGTCGTATTGCTTTAGAGTTTATTCTGAATGGCTTAGATTATTTTAGTTAAACCTGTTGGTGTGTCTGCAGTATGTCTGTAATACGCAAGTAAGGCTATAAATATCACATTATTGACGGTTAGATTTAACTTCCCTGTCCATATTAATTCTCTGAAATATTAATAAGGTCAGTGACCAACACTGTTTCTGGCTATTATGTTAGTTGATAAAACAACCAAGAAAACTAAAAAGACTGCATTATCATTATCACTGTTTGTTATAATATCCCCTCATCACAAATCAAATCTCTGTTTTGTTTCATTAATACAACAGTGTTTGCCCGTGTCATTAACACTGTAGGGGTTACATCTTGGTGAGACATTTTAAATATTTATGTGTGTTAAAAAGTTCCTTAAAGAAAACAGATGACTTACTGTATGTCTCTCCTGAACATAAAGACTCCTCTGCTGCATTCTGCACTGATTCTCTCGTGGGAATTATGAGATGTGTTGTAGCATCTCAAGCTTGTCAGAGTCACAGTGAACATGCAACTGTGGGTCACTGCTTTAAGTCCTGGCTGGTTAATCAGAGCTAGGAAGTGATGAGGCATACAATTCATTCATAAATTCTGAGCCTTCTCATTTCGTACGATACAATGTTTTATTGATCCTTTGCAGCGATGCAACAAGTCAATCACAGCCCACCCTAAAACAAAACAGCATGTATCTGAATGCGTTGACTTCACATCGAGTCAGATTGCTAGGGGCTGTACCTGAATCAAGATTTGTAAAATACTGCAGCAAAAAAGGAAAGGAAGGAAGGGAAAAAAAACAGGCAGTGGTTTGACTGACAAATGCAAGCCGACTCGAGTGCTTCTCAACTGATTATTTGAATCATACACGTTTAGAAGGCAGCCCTACAGATTTCTATCAAAATGATTTCTGAAATACTCAGGAATGCCGAGTGAAAGCACGGCTCCAGTTTGACTGTTATACCGGAGTCCAGAGTAATGGATATCAGCAAGACAGATTTTTTCATTGCTACCTAAAAATATCATAAGATAGTCCTCCCATTTGTTGGTATTACCCTTTACCGTTTTGCCCCGCATGCTGAAATTCCCCGTAGGCAAGGTAGTTAATCCCTCTGATGCTTCAGTGTACAGTATCTCCTGTGAACAGAGTGCAACTGAAAAGATGATTACACACCCAGAGAGTCTTAGAATAGGTTAGAAAATTAGCTACCTGCCCCTCCATCTGAATTAGAATCGCCTCGGTGCCATAATCATAGCATAATTACACTTTACTGAAATATGATGCATGGAAAACACATCTTATATGGTGAGAAAAACAGGGCCTGATCAGCATGTTTTCTTGCTGGTGGCTGTTATTTTATGTCAAGATGTTATAAATATAACAAAAATGTCCCATCAGCATCAATGTTATCATCATTCTCAAATACGGTTTGATGTTGTTACTCATCTAATTACACAGTGATTACACGGAGATGCAGATTTGCTGTATTTTTGAATCTGTGATTATACATGACAATTTTCGAAAAAGCTGTTTTATGACGTGCCTGAAGCTCACCGGCACACAGAAAGGAATCATGAATCAAACCATTGTGATACATCATTATAGACTTGTGGACATAAACTGTAAACCACTTTATACATTAAAGATCGCTACATAATATTTCACAGTGATGATGACACATGTTGTTTTGGCAAGTCGGAGGCATGTTAAATGGGAAGCCATTTTGGTGTTGTGTGTTGTCCAAGAATTGTTTGCCATGTTCTCTACGCTGTAACATGGGTAACATAGGGACGGACAAAGGGAGCGTGTGTGAATATTCTGCATCGATTCAACTTTTCTCAAGAGTGACAAATTATAAGATTTGGGGAATTTTGGTTGCCAGCTGTCACATCATCATCAGTCAGACGAGCCAGACAAGAAATGCTTATAAATGATTCATTCTTCCTGGATGTCTGCCGGGCGGATGGATGGACGGAAAGACCAAAGCGATTGGGCCATGACTCCCCCTACCACCACACGTCAAAGTGCGTGCGTGCGTGCAGGTTGACGGGTGGGTGAAAGTGCCGCCCGTTCTGCTCGTCCATCTGGCTCACTTGTGGAATGACAGTCTGACATTTGTATTCGAAAGAAAGGGGAAAACATTAGCTGACTTAATTTAATTTGCTTTCTGCCCAACATGGGACCTCGCTCACATCTCACGTTTTTCAAAGGCAAGGCAGAGCAAATATTTCACTCATTCACATCCCAACAAATAAAACTATCACTTTGATTTAGAATGATATGAGAGAGGAACAGTGACACGCGTACAATTGGCAACTTTCCAAGCCTGTTTCCCCCTCATGAGACCCACTGCATTATGTATATTTCTGCTTGATGTAAACAACAGCTAGCTGGAGAGCTTTTAATGCATTATTCAAGGTTATACTATAAATTAGCTTAGTCACAATGAAATGGTCCTTTTTAGGTTCTGCATCAGCAGAGTAAAATCACTGCTGGGAAACAAAAGGAATACGACGATTACTTGTAGCAGTAATATATTCAAATTGCTTTTGATTCACTTCACGTCTGTTGTTTTAAAAGAACCAAGTGAAAAAAATTAGTAGCAGCCTTGGAATGTTCAGGGTATTGTAAGTCCAGCTCAGGGCAACAAAAGGCCAGGTTGAGCTTTTGTTCGTTTTATGATGTTTTTGTGTACCAATTTTAGTGTACTAAAGTCAATGGAAATGCTGCTCTATTTTTCTAAGACCATTTTCTTAAGCTCATATCAGTTACCAAGGGTCCTTGCACAGGGTACGTGACACATTTTCACAGGAAGAGAAAATCAAACTGGTTGGATACCAGAAAAGCACAAAATGCGTGTTTTGCTGTTGACTAAGAACTCTGTGGCCAACTTGTCTTGGCCAAGAAGCTTTTTGACTGTCCTCACATTGGCTGAGTTTGTTGGTTTGCTTCTCTCAAAGGAAATAAATGTCCTTCCAATTGGTCGTAACCATTTAGCTCAAAATGTGGTCAGGATTTTAAAGTCACAACAAAGTAAGTTATCCCAAATCAACAGTAGTTAAAGTTTTAAAGAAGTGGTTCATAACTAAATACTGCAGAAGGTTGTTTGCATGGCAACAAAAGTAATATATATTTCAAACCCAAACTCAGTCTCTCAGCCAACCGTTTACTGGGCCATTTCTTATATCTTCTGGCAGCTGGGGAGGGAAATTGCTCCAGCAGACGTTGCCAAATTGCACTTTGGATTGGGGCCAATGTACGGCAGTAATTCAATAATCATGTAGTAAAATGTGGGACTTCCACAGAGGTTACATCTGTATTGTCACAACCTTTACTGAGTAAAATCAATTTAAGACGTTTTATTTTCTGTTGTGTCTTAACAGGGGTGGAGCTGCTCGCTCTGTATAACCACCCGCCGGTCAGAGAGGGCCAGGTGAAGTACTACACTGTCAAGGTGCCACTGCGAGTGCAAAACTGTGATGAGGGGGTCAAAGGCGTGGAGGCCAACTGGCTGGACCACATGACGCAGCACTTCAACAACGGAGCCTCATTGGTCGATGGATACTTCCACCTGGGCAATACAAATGGTAAGCCAGCATGACTCTCTACTGCAGAAGAAAGACTTTTCAGAGGAAAAATATGTGGGACAAAATGTCTCGGGAGGAATAAAACGTACTGCAATTTTAATATCCACACATGCCGTATTTAGGTTCCACCACACACACAATCAAGACACATTAGAATAAGAGGTTTGTAATGTGCAAATAAAACAAATAACACAATGTAGTTTAAGTTAATATTAAAAGAGCCATAACCTTTGGTTTTGGTTTCTTACATTTTCTAGAATTGTTCCTCCAGGTACTTGTCCATATCTTCCCAAATTCCTTTCCCCCTATTCATAGTGAAAACCGTCAACATCGAGCAGAGACCAAAAACAACGTCAACATCTATGAGAAAAAAAGTATTTGGCAGGTAAAGATGCACCTTGGCCATTATGGCATCAATTATGCATTAGCTGGTATTTATCTTCCACCGGGGGAAACAATCTGAAAATATTTTACAAATATCTACAGGATAGCACAACTATGAGTTTGATTTTTGGCTTTAAATTAAACGAATGAACAAGGCAGCGGATAGGTCACCATGAACTTTAGTACTGGCATGTTTATGACAGATAAACTGCAACGCTATAGAGACATAAGCCTGTACACCGATAAATGCTCTGTTGCATTACAGTTGCTAAAAGACTGGATGAAGGTAATGGCCAATACATTGCTAACGTTAAAAATTGGTGTTTCAAAATGGCTTTACATGCGACCCCGACTGTGAGAGTTCAGCAACATGTTAGCACTCGTAATTTCTTTGAGTTTTAAGTTAACGAATATTAGAAAAATGCAATGCTGTATTTCAAATGAGTGGTTTTCACCAGTCGGCTGTGCAGCTGCTCGAGTATGGGATGCTGGAGTTTATGGAGCTGTCTGGTACCCTTTCCTAAACTATTTCCCGTTTGGGTTTCCCTCTTCCATCAGACCCCGGCGGCTCTGTGCCTCTCTCTGACACTGGAGAAATCAGCCAGCCAGAGTAAATAAGAGTCATAATTCATTAATCTGGGAAACTGAACGCCTCAGCAACTCTGAAACATAGATAATTAACCTGATAACAAATCAGTGCCTCCTTGCATATTTTATGTCCTGAGAATAAAGTAATGAAGTGTATTATTATGATTCAATTTGATTCCGTCCTCTAACATGTTTTGCATTTTTCATGCGCTGCTAAGATGAATGGGTAGGATTGAAAGCTGCATTATGAAACTGCCTCTGCCTTCCCCGACTTATAGGACTGAACTCAGACCTCAGCTTTAGCTCAGCCACTTTAGAAAACAGACAACTTTACAGAGGTGAATGCTGTACTTTGTGGATTTTTGGTCTCTTGTGAGTAGCTGGCTGTATGACATCAAAGCAGCATCCCGTTTGTTGTTAGCAGCTAATTACATCAAACAGCCGCTCCGCTTTAGAATCAGTATCCATTCTTGCCGTTTCCATATTTAGCAACTTCTTTGAGACGAGCTTCTGAATTCATGATGAGACGCTCGACACGATACAGGAGACCATCTCAACCTCATAAACATCAAGGACATGTTTGACAGAAAAACAGCACACTAAAGGGAATGGACTGACAGACACACGCATGCAGTCAGATGGATGATCGTAGTGACAGTGACAGCATTGTTTTGAGATACAGAGCAAACCAGCGCGCTTTAGCTTTCATCTACTGACAGATACACACGCAGTCTAATAAGTGCACTGATTGTTTTTTTTCGAAGACTGACCTCCTTCTGCCCTATTATTTTTTTATTAACTTTTATCCTGTTGGACTTGTATTGTTTTTAAACCATATATTCCTGAGTCAGGCAGGCGGAAGCACTGTTTCATAATAGATGATAATAGTCTTTCGGAGAGTCGGTCAGTCTACCACTTTGGTCCAGACGTAAACATCTCAATAGCTGTCATGCCATGAAATTCAGTGCTGGTATAAATTGTGTCAAAAGGGTGAATCCCAATGACCTTGGTCTTCCTCTGACATTTTTAATGCACCACCAGGGGGTTGACATTTGGGGTTTGGAGTGGAATGTCTCACCATCTATTGGATGGATAGCCATGAAACTCAGTACAGATATTCATGTTGCCCTCAAGAGAAATTGTAATATCTTTGCTAATCAGATGAACACAGTTTGTATTGAGCCATCATAAGGTAAACATTGACAAAATACCTGCAAATCTCATGACATCAGAGTTATAATTACTGCCAAGTAGGTTTACACACACTTTGGTGTATAATTGTATAGTTATGCAGCCTTAGTTCTACTTTTTATTGAGCGCACATTTTAGCTAATGTTAGCATGCTAACTTTCTAACATAAAAGGATGAACATGGCAAACAGTAACCTGTTAAACATCAGCATTTTTGCATCGTCAATATGAGTATGTTCACATGCTGACGTGAGTATTTACCTCAAAGCACCACCTTCAAAGCTAAAGTGCAGCTTCACTGATCTGTTAGCATGGCTGTAGACATCCTGTCACCTGATGTGTTGCTTCACTTTTTATTATATCTGGGAGTTGGCAGGTACCATTTCAAACCTCTAAAAAAAAGAGCCTCTGTAGGGCCTTGTTCACAGGAATATTGCCTCAAGGATAAGAGAGATCTAATTGATCGCGCATTTCCATTGCAGCGCGTAGCTCGCTTTAAGCGTAGCTCGCTTTAAGCGTGCCGTGTCGTGCCGTCCCCTTTTTTGGTTGTGCTTCCACTAGGCCTCGTTCCGGCGCGGCACGGCGCGGGGCCACTTTTTCCCCTCTTTTCTGGCCCTAGAAAATTGTGGTTCTATCGGGGCCAACAAACAGGGCTGAGTCGGGCTGAGTATGCTAAACTAGAGAGAGGAGCGCTGGCAAGAGGGCTAGAACTACAACAAGATGGACATATTTGACCGTGATTTAATTGTAATACACGTTTCAAAATGATGCCGAAGTAACAACATACTGATACCGGTTAGTAAAAACCATGAATTAATGCTTTGTCAAGTCTGCAGACAGACGGCAGGGGAAAAACCTTTTAAAATGCGTGTTTTTCTAGATGGAGATTGGCTAAGCTAACGCAGTATATGCCCCGACCGTCCACACTCACAACAACGGCCTATACAGACATAAATAAGGCAGCGACTGTATTCACCATGACACAGGCAGTCTGTGGTGTGTACTTGTTTAACTTTTGTCGAGTTTCTGAACATATATAAGAAGCTGTGAGCTCTGAGTGCTCACAGCTAACGGCTGTGTTGTGTTTCTGGATTTCTCATTGAAGATGACGTCACGGCTCCGCCTACACTGCGTTACTATAGTAACTACCCCAGTTCCTAAACTGTAATGGAAGCGCAGCATGAAGTGAGTCGGCCCTGTTAAGGCCCAACGCGGCCAAGCCGTACCGAGCCGTACCGAGTGTGGCCGAGGCCGACCGTGTAGTGGAAATGCGCCAGAGATGCAGGTCCTTGTCTGAACCCCAGAGTCTCATATTAAAATGCTGCAAACCTGCCTGATGGGAACGTGTTAAGCAGTTGTAATGCTTTGTAATCTGAGATGGGTTATAAAATCCTTTGGGCATTTTTAAAATACAGATTTCCCATCAGTCATCAACCCATAAAACAAAGATATACTGTATAGTCCATTGCTAAGAACGTTGCACTGTGATTCAACAACAACCACTAAAATAAATCCATAAACAAATACCCATTATTGTGCTATTGTTATCCAAAGTCCATCATCATTATGTAGTTAATTGAAATTAATTTCCCATGTAGCTCTGTGCATCTGATGCCTGAATTCCAAATAGTCACATGATTTATAGTTAACGTGAAAGCACTCAAAGAGCTGCTTGCGATGCGTTATGGAAGGGAGAAGGGAGAATGTGATTGACTGGCCAATATCTAAAATGAATTTTAAAAGAACGGGCAATATTGTCTTATTAGTCGTGATATATCAGTAAATTAGCCTCATATAAAGTGGTTTATTGTCCTGAATTGTTTGCTGCTTCGGCATAATTGTATCTTGCTGATCTTTATTCTCTCGGCCAGCCTAATTGGATTAGTTGGCAACATTAAGAGGATTTATTCACCTTTTGAAGACATTTTAAGCATAACAGATGTTAAGCCAATTGCATTTATTGCAAGGAGCATGAAACGGATACAAAATAAAATATGATTATTACTCTGATAATAGTATAATACATCTGAGTTTTTGTTGTTTGCTTGCTGATTGTTGACCTACAGCTCATAGATTGTTTTAGCATGTGCATCACTGTGCATGTTGCTGCTTGTCCTTTTTCTAAAAACTGTGTCTTTCGTTGCTCGTCGTTAAGGCTGTTGTGCATGGTCCAGAGGGGTGCACATTTAAAAATGAACCGTGTCCCCATGTTCCTTCTAAAGATGGGTTTCCGTGGTGAAGCTGAATGATGAAGCATTGTTTGCATACATGTGTATTTGTGTTTGGATTGCTTAGATGTTGTAAGTCCTTCTTACATCCTTCTTATGTGGCAGGTTGGTTGCAGTGAGTGGAGATTGCGCCCGAGCCACAGGGTAGGATATTACAGCAATATTGAATTTACAGATCCTAAGCTGCACGCAGGCCCCAGTGTCATAAGACACGCATTAAACATTCATACAAACGGTGGCACTGTCTGCAAACACGCACAGCAGGCCTACATGCAGCCCCATATACTTTCTAAAAAGGTACACACATACACCCATTTTTGACACTAAAATACACACAAGTTCACACTGCCTCCCTGGAGTTGGGAGCAGGGTGGGGGGTTGAGTTTGTTTACAGAAAAACTGACAGTAATGGTGTTGACGGGGAGTTTGCTTTTGTTACTGGTATAGCTTAAGCTATCTCCAGAGCCACAATGAGGATTTGTAGCCCGGTTGTGAGACATTGAGCTATTCATATGCATGGCAGTCAGCCTTCACTGGTTTCTAAATGTGGGCAATGCCAATGGAGGGAGAAAAAAGGGGGGAGAGAGCAAGAGAGATACAGAGCATATGAAATGCTAATACTTGTTCTGTGAAAATGAATCTGAGAAGGGAAAACATGAGACAAAAGTTGATGAGAGGGGGAATTAAAAAAAAAGCGATGTTTGTGAGTCTGTATATATTTATATGCATATCTACATAAATCACGCATTTTTGTGTAGTTGCATTTATGTGTATACAGGTTTTGAAATGACAGCATGTGTCTCTTACACCTCTCAGTTGCAGTCAAAAGACAGGTTGTCCTAGCACTGGGAGTTAGAAACCATGCAGTTTGGTGTATTTGGGCACATGAGCAAACACACTCGGGTGGTTACACTTCTCATGAGCATGGAACATTGTGTTCCAAGTAAAGGTGTAAACCAGATCAACTGCAGGAACCACTAGGTGGGCTAAACATGAACATCCATTATCACACAAATGTGTTAAATAGAAAGGTAGATCATGATCACAGCTGTAGGATTTAATGAAGCCATGAAGTAATTTTCACTGTGGAGTGAAAAGGTGCCATTTATATATTGGGTTCACTTATGAGCACCGGGATAATCATTACACATAAGTAGCTCAGCAGGCACAAGTCCAACAAAAGGTGTTAATATCTCTGTTGATAATCAGACCCACAGATGTTACTAGTCCTGAAGTTCCACTTTGTATTTATTATTTTTCTTTTTAACTGAAAGACAATCCTCTAGTAAGGAGATTACGCTTTAGAGAAGAAAAATATACTAGTACATGTAAATATTTAAAAACAATGTTTGAGTCCCAGTGCATGTGCTTTCGAGGTTCACCCTCAACCTCAGTGTGCTTTGGCCTGCGCACATGCTGCACTCATAGTGTAATAACATTTCAGCTGTAACTAAGTATATTAATGAATATTAAAACATATTAAAATGCTTGCCCAGCTGGAGTTTGCCAACCCTGTGTATTAAGAAAAAAGCAAACAAATTATACATTACCGATCATCTTTTCCTTTTATACCAGCTAAAGTCTGCCCGGTAACCCGCAGGTACCACCTGCCAACCGCTAAACCTTTGGCTCTGCCACATCCAATCCAAACACACAGACACACGTTAGACATCCTGGTCTCCTTTTCTCTCTGTCCCTGCGTCTGGATGTCCACTCACCCAGTTTGAAATATAGATAAGCTGTCAGCAGCCTGTCTCAAGCTCTCTGAAGCAGTGCCTGGCACACATGTTTAAATCATGTCAGCAGACATGACCTTGGGCAGGGTCACTTTCCGGCTTCGGCAGCATGCAGGCATCTCGACTTAAAAACACATACAGTGAATCGTGAGAGCACATGGACATATTTGTTTTGTTTTTGACACTCAAAAGATATATTTTGTCATTTCCAAGGCCAAAAACACAAAGCACTAAAAGATTGCCACAAAGAATATTATAAAATATCAGTTGAGTCGTCCTTTTCCTTCGTGTCCTTTTGTATTCTTATCTTTACAGTGCAATTCCCAACTACAAAAAGTGTGGTATAGTAACACAAACTAAATGGTTATTAAAATAACCATCTCAGTGTTTTTGCAAGTTTCCATTAGCTTCCGTTTGGATGATCAATTAATCATTCAAGTCATTCTAAAATGTGATTTAATCGTGGTTTTGTCACCTTAAGCTTTTGAAAAACCAGATCGTTTTCATTGTTCTGATGTTTCAAAGATGTAACTGATCATTTGATCATGAAAATAATTATTAGTTGTAACCCTGGCTGTTTTAACATGTTATTCTGAGGCCAGAGTGACTTTGCAGCAGTAGGTGATGCACACTTAAACCCAGCTGGACGAGAACAACTTCCAATATACTTTCTCTGCTATTTCCATGACCATGAATATTAGGAGCACACAGGTTCCAAACTTACTTGATATGTGCAGCCAGAGATACATTCGACATCCAAACACCCACACACTAAAGACTGCCACCAACGCAACACTTTACGTTTCAGTCTCTGTGTGTCAGCACTATGGTTGATCCTCTCTTCTGTCATTTGAGTGCTGATTTCAGCTGCTGGGTGTCACTGGGTGTCACTGGGTGTCACCGGGTGTTACTAGCTGTCACCCTGCAACTCCAGCTATCTGGCTCCCCCCTTCCATTTGCTTCGGTGTCTTTCATTCCCAATGCTGTCACTCCTTGTTTTTAGAGCGACTTTATTTGCATGCTCTGCCCTGCGACCTTGAGTGTGTGAGTCACGGGGGATGGAGAGCAATTTTACTGAGGGCGCACAGTGGTTTTTGCAAGTGTAAACAACTTATTCTCAGTCGGCCCGCTGGCTGCTCGACTCAGCTCTCAGTCAATAGGCGCAAGATAATGTTTATTCGTGCACGCAACCGGTGCATTCCCCCGACGCACTCAACGCCCCCAGCAACCAACTCCTTCTCATCCACTTCCCTCTTTCTCCTCCGCTCAGCCTCTGTCTGCATTATCACCAGAGACAGGCTGCTCCCTCTAGAGCAGCGAGACAGAAACCCTGTGTCGATCTCACCTGAATGATCCCTGTGGCGCCGACACAGAACCGATGGTGGGCCGCGGCGCCTCACATTTTCCGTAAAGGCTTCATTCCAATTATATGCCACGGGCTGAGGAATGAGAGGGAGACGCATTGGACTGCAGGAGGAAGGGGCCGATGGAGGGAGTGGAGGAAGAAAAAGGGCAAGCGGGTGGTTGGGGTGAACAACGACAATGTCTGTATTTGAGAGAGTAGATGTCCGAGAGATGTCTTCAATTGGGCGTGCACGGGTCCCAAATAGGTTTTCAGGGGAAATAAAAAGGGGCCCGTCGTCCCCACCCTCCATCTCTCCTACCGTCTTGCTCACTCCCTTCTTCCCTCTCCACCTTTCCCTCGCTCTCTCCACAGGCTCTCCAGCTGCCTCTCATCCCCCTGTTATTAGGGTCCAGTAATGAAATGTGGAGTGTCTCGTATTGGTGCCTGGGCCCCGGCAAACTGCATTAGTGTGTAAATGGTGTAGGAGTAATGAGAAAGCACTCAGAACAGCCAGGAACACTGGACCACGGTTTTGTGTCCATGTGTGTGTGTGTGTGTGCATCAAATGAATAACAAGAGACGTTGGGTGGAGCGGTGTCCCGGCTCATGGGGGCCGGAGTGGTGTTTCTGTCTCGGATGCCAATCCTGCGATGGTTAGCTTCGAACAGAAGAGAAGCTTAGAAAATCTATTTTGTCAGGAGCACACAATCTCACTAGTGGCCTAAAGCATCAACGTCAATGTCCCTAACTTAATTCAAGCCTTTTTAAGGTGAGTTATGCAGGCTTAGCAAAAGGATTTATGCTTTAAAGCCTTACGGACAGACTTCATTAATTCAGTGGCTACGTTTACTATCGCTAAATCTTTTTTTTTAAGGCGGTGACTCTCAGTCCTGCTCCTCTCGATCCTATCAGCTATAGCATTCACCTTGTTTCCCAGCTGTAATTAGCCTTTGTTTAGCTGTCAAGCATGGTAACCAGCAGGGCTCTGAAAAGCACTGATGAAGAGCATAATGTCTCCTCTTCTTCTTTACCATCCCAGAAGGGGAATACCTACTCCTTTTTTTACACTGTGTCCTTGCATAATGTATAAGTGCACATTGCTCATACAAATGGGCCACACTATGGCTTTGTAATAAAGGGTTGTGTGTGAATGTGAGTTATTTCATTCCATTTCCTCTGGCCTGAAGGGCCTAAAGAGCCGCAGATACAAGACAGACACGCTCCATCCAGTAAATACTCTTTTCACGGATTGATTATTTTTGTTTCTTTGTCTCTGCAGATATGCTGCCTAAGTCTGTGGAAAGTGTCTTCATTTTCCAGGAGGCGTGCGTGAGCGACCCAAACTCGACCACACCGACATTTGATGCCATCGTGGTGGAGCAGTGGACCGTCATTAACGTGAGTGGAGAACGCTTCTCTTCCTTAAAGTGTCACAGGGTTTGTGCTTTTGTTTTAAAAGGTTACATAACATATTGCTGCAAACCAAATTAATGTTTCCAAGCTATCTATTACTAAGCAGCTTAATATCCACAGAACAAAATATTCAAATTAAATATTGCACGATATGTTTCAGTAAATGCATGCATTGACTTCTTTGGATGAAAGGGAGGAAAGAAAAATAAGGAGTTTTAACACTGAATGCTTTGATGAAAATGAATAGTTAGGCTGTGCCCTTGCAGTCACGATATCTCAACAAAATTAACACGAACATGGTAGATTTTGAAATGAAGAGTCAAACAGCACTCTTCACCATATCAAACAAGAAATGAGGGAATATATTTGAAATTAAGGTTTATACCTCAAACAGAGAAGCAGGGGATTAGTAAATCGATACCAAGGGCCATTGAAGGTGTTATGAAGTTTTGTAGTAGGCTTTTTCTTCTCCTTTTCAAATCATATTGATATCGTGGCATTTAACAATATATGAAATCCACATTGACCAGGCCTGTTTAGGGAACAAAGCATCTGAAAAAGCCTGATCCTCTGGAGTTGAAATCAGCTGTCACTCAGATATTGTGCCCTACACCCCCTCGTTACACTACAGCCAACCTTTCCCCCAACAACCCCAAAGGCAAATCTCAATTTATGGGACATGTGTCACGGTCGCTTGTCTTATCAGGAGCAAACAAGCCCTTATCTGCCCACCGATTAGCGTCTCCCCTCAGCACAAGTTCCAAGTTGAAAATTGATTTCTGCCCAGAGTTGAAGGGTTTGCAGCCATTTCTTTGCCTTTCATCTGTATGTGTGTGTGTGTGTGTGTGTGTGTGTGTGTGTGTGTGTGTGTGTGTGTGTGTGTGTGTGTGTGTGTGTGTGTGTGTGTGTGTGTGTGTGTGTGTGTGTGTGTGTGTGTGTGTGTGTGTATACATGTTTGTGCATGCAGCTGTATGTGCCTGTGTGGGTGAGTTTGGTGTTGTTGGTCTGTATGTGTTTGCCGATGCTATCTCTGTAATTGAATTTAGACTTTATGCGGCCTCTGGCTGTCCAAGTGTGAAAGGAGACTTTTGTCGCCCAAATGTTGCTCTCTGATTGTCCAGCCCAATGCTGATGGCCACATATGCCAATAAAAAGACTTCAGCGGCCGTGTGTCGGCAGCAGAGCCTCCCCTCCTCTGAGATGAATTGTAATACTGTTACAGCTTAATGGATTTCAAGGCTTCCTCAGAATAGTCAACAGTGAACAACACCGAACCTAAACCCAGTGTTCCAGGAGATCCAATCAACTCTTCCACTGGGACTTTATCAGAAACTGTTTCACCAGAGCAATCTGCACCATGCCAAATCAGATTGACAACCCACTCTTTCACAAAGGGCGATCAGGGCCTCACATCATCCCCAGTCATTGTGATGACTGCCTAAAATGGATATGCAAAGTGTCCTGACAGCTCATTATTGTCTCAGTGCCAGGATAATTACAATGACAAATAAGGCAGGATATTGATTGTGGGTAAGGGTTTATTCTTCTTCTTTATATACGTCATTTGCTTTTCCCCCTAGTGCTTATTGTTTTATTTTTCCAAACGTCTGACAGGCGATTGGATGAATGAAGCTCAGAGAAGGAGAGGAACACAAGCCGTTTCACCGAGGGCAAGCAATCATTTATATTGTCGTCAAGTGGGAGTGTATTATCTCTGTGATGGCGTCTGTTCATCATTGAAGGATAACGTTTTGTTTTTGTATTGTTCCATTTATAAATGAGTAACGACTAATCAGAGGATTTGCATGTGAAAAAGCTTTTGAGTTTCTAATGGCATCAGATCTACAGGTGTTCACAAAACAGCAGAGTGGTGATGAGATACAGCATATCAGATTACTACTGAATATGGATGCATATGACTATTTATAATACTGATTTCTAAAGTTATTCAACTTTTCAATGAGATTATTTTACATAATATGTGACATGTGGAAGCTAGATTAGTTGTGCTGTGTCATGAAAAGGAATTTAACTCAATGTTTGCTTTTTTTATGAGTTATGAGTTGGATAATTCATAACATTTTACAAGTAACTTACCCTACAAAGGTTAACAAAGACTTTCTGTACTATACTTCAGGGTTTCCCACACATAGACTTTACTTGGGCGGGCCGCCCAGGTATATTAACGGCCGCCAAAGTATATTTCGCGACCCATTTAGGTGTTTTCTTTTTCTTTTGTTTGCGAATCCATTAACTTGTGGACAATGATCCCTCGCTCTACGCCTCCTGTACCCAGGCCCGGACTGGCCATCGGGAGGACCGGGGGGTTTCCCGATGGCCTGGCCTGAGGATTTTTTTTTTTTATGTATTGTGAACACAACGCTGCGCAAATGTGGGTCTGCCTCACACAGGGTGACTGGCTGTCTACATGATGTGGCCTGCCGACATGGCCACTGTCATACAGATCATAAATCAAAGCCCTTGATTGGTCTCTGTGTGTCATTCAAGCTCGGGATAACCTCAGCTCAGGGGCCTCATTTATAACGCCTTGCCTAGGATTGACGTGAGAAGGTTGCTTACGTAGTACAAAGCAAAAAAATAGGTACAGACATTTTCCGACATTTCCCGATTCACAAAACATTGCGTACCGGCGAGGGAAGTGCGTACCGGCACTTCCTACGCCTGTTTCCCTTTATAAATCACAATCGACTCGAAATGCGGCGCAGCTTTTGGAGGCTTCACGTAACGCCCATATTTGCCTTTAAATAGTCAAAGAAACGCCCATTCATTCATTCATTTTGACTGACTGCATGAAGAAGATCGCAGGAAATTACGACCGAACAGCTAAAAAAAGACATCTCACACCGTGTCAGATTTAGGTTATTTTGGGGAGGTCGAGATAAATCATCTTGTTTGGTGGATGCAGTTTGAACCAGAGTAGCAGCATGGAGGTCGGATCGTCACCAAAATAAATAAATAAGTGGTCCGAAAAAAGTTAATGACAAAAAAAATACACATAACCTTCCTCAGGCAGTGTGTTTGTCCCGGGGACAGGAGACACCCCCTTGATGAGAAACTAAGAAATGATCGGGGAATCCCTCCGGAGTGGAGTCATGGCGACTGGATCTGAATTATTTTGTTGTATTTGGTGGTTTGTGTTCCAGCTGTCGATCAGCAACTATATATCCATAATCCACCAGTTAAAGGAAATACAACTAATGTGTTGTGTTATATTAGCTGTACAATTTACCACATATGGTGTTCTTAGTTTCCATACCTCCTGTGTTTTACGAGCGACTTATCAAGTCTTAGCAAACGGCATAAAACACGATTAAACGTGATAGTATATAAATCCATGCTCGTATCTATACAACCTATAGAAATGCAAAACCGCGTCAGTTTAGACGTAATTCTGTCCTCCTGCATACCGCATCATTTATGAGAAAACATTTCATAACATTAACACAACATATTCGAGGTGGTTTTAAATAGCATATCCGTATTTATTTATTTCTCCAAGTTATGTTTTTGTGTGCACTGAGGAGTCTCAAACAGGCGTTTGTTTAATCATTTTAAGATTGGCTTTAATCAATGTTTGAAAATGAATTCTTCATATGATAAATGAGAGGTAACATTTTATTTATTTCCACATATTTCTCTCCATTCTTCCTTCTGCCAACGGTGTCGCAGTTTCTCGTCTCTCCCGTTGTTGTGCTTAGTGCGTACGCATGGGTTAGAGTTTGCGTGGAGGACCGCACATTTTCCCGTCAAGTTAGTATTTTATAAATCGCAAACATTGCGTAGAAACTAGTTAATTTGTTTGTTTAGTTGTACTGTGATAGGAGACGGACATTATTTTTTAAAGTATTCAAGTACAATGATAAAAAGCCAACAAATGTAAAATGAGTAAAATAAACTGTGAGATATATAAACAATCATAGAAAATATGAAAGATAAAAACAACTACAAAAATGGTGTCAAACTGACAAACTAAGATGCAAGTTCTATGTAAATGATTTCTACTAAACGACAGCAGAGCACAGCCTGAAGACAAACAGCACAAAAACAACAAAATGACGAGCAACTGAGACACTCTAAGTACAGGACGTTCAATTTGTAAAAAGCCTGCATATATTCTGCATAAAAATGCCATCAGTGTCAAAGAGCCGATACAGACATTACATGTAGCTTTATCATATTTTTAACAGATGCTCTGAAAAAATCTGAAGACCTGAATAGGAGAAACCATATGGATGGTGGTGAAGTGCTCCAAATGAATAACTCATCGAGGGTCTCTGCTATGAAACGGCAATTAGGACCAGCTTCATATCTCTCGTGTCCTGTGGGGAAATCAATACAGGAGCTGCCGTGAAACTAATGTACTGAGAGCCCTCTTTCCTATGGCAGACTTTGAAAAGGAGTAATAAACAAACAAAACATGTCCTCCTTCAGACCTCAGCTACTGTAGGGTTGGTCTTAATATGTGTGTTTGCCATGTGCTGCTGCTGCTGCAGGATACTTTATTTATCAGGAGGGACAACGTGCATTAGCAGGAGGGTGTTTTGTTTCAGTTTTTATGTATCAAGATCAAAAAGCAAAAGGTGCAAAAACATCCATGTGCGTTTTATTAAAAGATGAACTGATATTCACCTGAGCACAGCTGACGCCTGTGAGGAGTCTGATGCTTCTAAGAAGCTTCTCTTCCTCTCTTTTCTACCTTCCCTATTTTGTGTGTAAAAAGGTAACCATTATCCACTTGAACTCTGCCAGACGCAGTGGTAGGGCCATTATGACAAATCAATGTTGTGCAACAAGCAGTATTTCTAATTCTCAAGATCATACTAAAATGTAACATGTCATGCAAAAAAGGCGGTTTGATTCTGCACAGACATAGACAAGAGACTTCACACATACCCACTTCCAATGCACCTATAATGGCTGAATAGATAAATAGATAAATATGTATGTATAAAATAACTGCAACAAAATGATTGAAGTATTATTTGCATAAAGAAGCTCCCTGGTTACCACAAGAAAAGCATTGATTGTGGGCATTATTAGCGCCGTTGTACAGTAATATAAACAATAACTTCTGTTTTATGCTCACAAAATGATTTAAAGTTGAATTAACTGCTTTCTCTCTTCAGTTGATTATGATCTGAAGGCAGGTTACTAATAAGATATGTATGCTTCTCAACATTTACAACTTTTCGAGCATTTACTTCTGCTCTGTCAGGCTTGCTCACGCCTTGATCTTGACAACTCGTAACCCAAAAGACCAACCAAAGAAATTGCAAGGAGAGTTTAGAGAGTGTGTGTCGACTCCTGCCAAAAGACACCCTGGTACGGTAAATGTCAGAGGAGTTCAAATTTAAGAAATGGCAGTCCAAAGTCAAAGCAAGTGAAAGGAGCTTAACAGCGCTGACATTGTTGTCACTCATTCCCAGAATTCACTTGCAGCCGCGGCTTTGAAGAGCGGCACGTCACAGTCGACCACAAACTAAAGAAATGGGATTAAGGCCTCACATCTCAGCATTGTTACGGCAGGGAGGAGGCTTTGAAGAAATAGTTTAAAAACACATACAAGGACACCTCCGCTCCGTCACACACACGTCAACAACTCCCGTGTTGAAATCACGTTCACACAAAAGCCACCTGGCTGGTACGGAGTGTCTTTCTCTGGCTTCACCAGACTCACTTCAGTGGTTGATGCAGAGAACACAGGAAGTTTTTTTGTAACTGACATCAAGCGTGCATTAATTCATAACGTACAGTATATTTTTTCTTATGTGCTCTGTGCATGCTGTGGCCTGCTTGTGGTGCAGAGAGTGCATCGCCTGTCCATGATATCTCTATCTTCTCTACTGAGGTGAGAGGAGAGGTGACCTAGATAGGAGAGCAATTTGCACTGTCCGTGCAAGTGAGAGATCACGCCCGCTCTGTCAGACAATGTGACGATAGGGCTGATAGATCCGGGGGGGAGGAAGTGGCTTTGGTTTGTAAGGGTGTTTTCGTAGTAAGGTAGTAGGGTTTTAGGAACAAATAATAACATGTTTGCGACAGAACAGAGGCTAAGCAGTGCTGGAAAGTAACTTAGTCCATCTACAATTACTCTAGGTTAGTAAAACTTTGAGTATTTTTAATTTATGCTCCTACTTTAAACTTCCCTGACAATATTTTACATTACAAAAACCTGTGAAATAATAGTGTACAGTTATCTTTTGGCTTGTGACTCATTACAAAGAAGCAAATCAAGTTAGGGGTCTTTGTGACATTATAGATGGTTATTAGCAGTGCACCTTAAATAGATATTTACCCTCTTAAATGTCTTAGATAGTTTCATTTAAATTACTTTGAGGCATTTATTTAATTTAGAAACGAGCAAAGTACACACATGTGGTTTGTTTGGTCTTCTTTCCAAAAAAAAATAATCTGGGGACAGAATATTCTTGTGACCATTACATGATTTGGCTGGTAATATGAATGCACCTTAACTTGTTATTAATTGAGTATCAGATTGCTGTTTTTGTGGTTTAATCTAAGTAAAATATCCGAGTTAACTATTCCATCACTTCCTAACATCAATAAGTAAAAGGCTTGATATAAGAACCAGGCTAAAGAGACAGAAAAAATATGCCGGTGTGGTGACGACCAAAGGATGCAGATTTGAGGTTAACGTGATACAGAAACTGGCTTGTCTTAATCTATTGTTCCTCTCGTCTCTAAAGTAGGTTGTGGTTAAAGGAGTCAACTTACAAGCTGGCAGGCTAATTTAACAAAGCCAACGAAAACAGAGAAGCAGAGAGACACTCTGGGCTCCCCTGTCAGAATTGAGCTCTGGGCCTTTTGTTTTTATAAATAATTTGGGCTGCTTCTTTAAATGTGTCTTCTCGCAAAAACCCCCATTTTGAGTTATCAGTTTCCATCATCAAATACTAATATGTTTCTTCTCCTTGCAAAAGCACATGATAACAGCAACAGTAACATCACCAGCCTTTGTTTTCTGAGCTACGTCATCATGTGTTATCAGGCTGCATAGTTTGGTCTTTACTGAAATGCAAACTAATACCTTGAAGAGTCTAAAGTTCGGATGCACTTTGCATGTCTTTATTTGCTGTAATATTTTAGAAGCAATGCAACTTTAAGCAGGGAAAAAGGTCCCTTGATGGTGCATAGCTGTCATTGGTATGGTGTGTTTAGAGCCTGTGAAACAAAGAACACCTCTGGAACAGCTGCGAATTGGACCGTGTGGGGGGGTTTCTCTCACTTACACCTACAAATTCTGTTTCAAAGGTTGAAGAATGAACTTACAGGCTACAGTTTTACCAGCTAACATGGACAAGAAGTCCTATTGGTGCCCATAAAAAGGTTAATTTGAACACCTACAATTAAAACCATTTTGTTCGATTGCAAGCTCCAGAACAGTTACCAAATGAACCTTGTGCTGTGCTCGTTTGGTCAAGATGGTCATCCTTTAGTTTGAGTACAAAATAGGAGGCATTGATCATTTCTTGCTAAAAAAGCTTGTATATATTCTAAACAGAACTGGTCTGATGAAACAGTTAGGAAATTGTTAAAGTATTATTATTTTTTAAACGCTATTGAAACAGCCAGACCCACTTATATTGCAGTGCTTTAAAAAAAGATTGAATGAAGGGTTTTCTGTTGCTGTGACAACGCTTGAGTTTGAGCGAGGCCGTCAGGAACAGAATCTGAACGCCCTTTTTTAAAAAGGTATTTGCTTCATCATTACAGGGCTGTGTCTGCAGAATCTGTTGACCCTTGTCGTCTGCAAAACCAAGGCTATTCAGAGCCGTTGCAAAACAGATTTATGGTTTGTTATGTCTACCTTTCAGAGTCGGTGGAGTGGGTTTAAAGAAAAACAATATACTGCTGTTTTTATTAAGCTAACCCTCTAAATGCACTCTGAACTCCAGTTGACCTGCAGCTGCACCCACTCCACCGTAGGCCTGAAAAACAAACTTTATCTTAGGTACAATTTCGCAAACACTGGATAATATATTTCCATACCAGTGTGAGTGGCTTAGCATCAACATCTCAAAGATAAGAAGTGGGTTATTGCCTGAGCACTTGCAGCTACCATCAACAGCAGGGAAAATGCTTACAGTGAAAGTCACTGACATTTTCTCCTTTTCCTACTGAGATGCCTTTAAGCAAGGTGTTTAAAGCTCGCTGAGCCAAGGCACAAATGTGTTCATCAGTGATCTCCAGAAAAACCTGGTTTCAATTTATAGTAGCTTTACCTGAACTGGTTACACTACACCTCTACTCTCTCTTCTTACCGTGCGATCCTTCTTTATAGTCACACAGATAACATCAAAGACAAAGATGGCGCTGAGATTACTTTGTTTTTTAGGCTCAGAGGTTGGTGCAATAGTGCTGATGCAGCGCGGTGGCCCTGCATAATAAGTCGGGGAGAGAGGAGAGCCAGACTCTGAGGACTGTGATTATCTCTCACCTACTCCAAAGAACAGCAAGCCATTACAGAAAAATTATTTCTCAATTTTCTTTCCGGGCAGGCTTTGAAACAGAGCCTGTTTCTGGGAGTGGTTCCAACATAAACCTAAGAAAAATGTAGATGCGCCGCTCCCCGTAGGAACTTACAAAGTAATGCTTGTGTAAATAATGTCTGGAGCAGTGTCTTGTATTCTAACGATTAGCTCTTTGCAACCTACAACGTTATACGCGACTGCTTCTGGTCTGTTTGTGCCTGTTCTGTCGTCCTGGTCAATAAGGATCTGTGGAAGAGAAATGAGGCGTTGTGCGGTGAAGTGTTTTCACTTGAGGTCTGTCTAATGGCAGACAATGAGCACGGCATGATGATCAGTCTCTCTTTCTCAGAAATGCACTGATTCTCCCTGTATGACCACCCACTGGACCCTAATGCACACTTAGTAGAGGTAATAGTACTGTAGTCATGGTGTTCATCATAGCAGTAGAAGTAGGAGTCAGATCTCAAAGGATAGCAGTAGATGCAGTTGTACTACTTGTAGGAGAATTGCCTGTGATAGTAATTTAAATGGTAGCAGTTGTAAAAGTAGTTTTTGTTACGACACTACTGCAGAAAGTGGGTCCGAGACCAACAATTGTTTTTTTTTCTCAGTTAGCCAATTTGTTTTTTTATTATAATAAATGTCTATCAGTGTTTCCCGAAGCCTGAAAATACGTACTTAGATGTGTTGTTTTGTCCAAAACTCAAAAGATAAAAGTCTACTGTCTTCCAAGGAGTAACACAACTATGATAAATATTCAGATTAAAGGAATCAGGGATTTTTGTTTGACAACTAATGGATTAATCTTTGCGGCTCTAAAATTATTATAAAATATAGGTAGTAGCAATAGAAGCAGTTGCTCTATTCGTGGTAATGATAGTGACAGTTGTAATCGAGGGTAGGAAGATTTAGTTATGTATACTGTAAGTTGCGCTGACTGTAGTAATAGTTAAATAAACATTTAGTTATGGACACAGTGGTAGAAGCAATATGACTTGTAGAATTAGTAGCAGTAGTGTATTAGTATAGCTGTCATAGTAGATGCTTTTGTAATTGTGGTTTACCAACATCTACGAAATACAATTCATACAGAAAAGTTTTCTTTAAGAAAGCTATTACCTATGTTCAGTTGTTACTAGAGCATGGAGAAATGTACAATGAAACCTTTTCTACAGTACTGGTAAGATGAGTACTAAACACACAAGCAAACAGCCTGGTTATCACAACAATAGCTTTTCGGGGCTTTTATGTTTTCTACACAAAGAAAGAAAAAGAGGTTATGGTCCTGCTTTGCTTTTGTATTTCACTGAAGTCTTTATGCGTCACCTGATTTTCTCGACTCTGTGGTGTGGCTCCTTCAGGGACAAAAGGAAACTGTGAAAGACGCTAATAAAAGCGGGTGTACAGTATATTCACATGAACACCTCGCCTGGTGACGCTTTAATTAGACTACATTTTCACAGTTCACAGTACAGTGAAGGCTAATGTAGCATGTGTAGGTTTGATGTATTCTCAATTCTCTGTTCTTGTACAGTTGATCAGTGCAATATGAATAGACTCTGTGAAGTTCTGTGTTCACGTTCACTGCCTTTCTGACTCATATCAGTACTCAAACTGCACACCATAAGGAAACGGTCTAGAATTTATGTAAAAAAGGTAACGGCCCGAATGGTGAGACTTTTATTTCACTCTTTCAAACGACTTTTATTTCGCACAGTCCATAGGTTCAGGGAATGTTCTGGAGAACATTGAGCCTTCCCCTCGAGCGAAGTCTTTTATTAACTGGAAGTTCTGCGTGCGTGCGTGCGTGCGTGCGTGCGTGCGTGCGTGCGCGAGTGCATATGTGTTTGTATGCGTGCAATCTGACTGACACGCGTTGCGGTTTCTCATTTTCGGCAGGTGCATTACACGAGAATGTCAAACCACATGCACACTTCCTGGGTGTGTGTTTGTGGGTGTGTGTTTGTGTGTGTGTGTTCTCTAATTCATCTGTGTATTTCAGTTTGAACTGCTAACAGGCTCATTGTCCCTAAGTCAAAATAAGCATATTCATGTTTGTGTTTCGTCCCTTCTTGATTCAACGCTTTTAAATGTTTACCACAAAATGAGCAGTTTCACATGAGCAGTCTATTTGCTCAAGGACTTACTGTGCTGACAAATGCCTGTCATGAATAGAGATGGCTGCCGTGTAGAGTCATGGCAACAAGGGAGTTTCGGCAGCAGTTGATTTATAACTCCGTTTTTAATCTTTCCTGTGTACATTGCTTTAGAAAATAACCTCTCCATCTGCACACATTCATAGTATTAAAGCAATCATATCTGAGAGGGGAAAGGTTTTTTTTAACTGAGATTTAAAGTGAAGCTGACAGTGCCTGATTACATCTCTTACCTTGTTGCATCACAGCTGTAATCAGAGCAGCGAATGCACTCTGCTACATAAAATGCATACGTACTGTTCATTGTGCAGCATACGTGGTGTTTAAAGGGATAAGAGTGTGGATTATGAACAGGTTTCAAGTTGTTTTGGTTGATTGCGGGTTGTAAAGGACATGTTTTTCTCCACAGGGTTTGCAGGTGAAGGCAGATTATGTTCCTCTGCTACAGTCCCTGGCTACGTATGGATGGAGGCTCACCTGTGTGCTGCCAACTCCTGTAATCAAGACCAACAGGTAATGACACTTATCGGACTGATTAAAGGGACATTAGGTAATCTATGACCTCTAACGACCCCTGTTGGAAACCAGAAGAAACTGCTCTGACATCCACCACAAGCCTTTGCTTTACCTTTTTCTAATTTAATAGTAAAAAGTATTCAGAACACACGGCTGATCTCCATTTAGCTAATCATGTGATTTATTAAACCAATTAGCTGCGCCGCTGATGATGTATGTGTCTCCTAGGGACTGAATACTAATGTACACATGTTCTTTGTATTCTTGTATCTGTGACTAATTAAGATAATCTTATTTATATAACTGTCCAAACTGGTTATATCTTATATAGCGTTCTCATATTTATTCATATTCAAGTGTCAATACTGTGTCTTTAGTGTTTCATATTTATTCTGTCCATAGTGACTATATTATGCTGCCTATACACTTTCTCAGTGTATCCAATATGTATACTGTTTATAGAGTTATACGCATTCATACTGTATATGACTTTTTTTATATCTTGTATATTTAAAAAACCTCATTGCACCTATACTTTACAGATATGACACTGCACTTTACTGCTTCTCTTGCACTTCTTATTAGATGCTAACTGCATTTTTGTGTCCCGTTACTTGCACTGCAATACAATGACATTTAAATCTAAACTAATCTAATCTTAAAAGAAACATGTGAATATGATTTTTTTAAATGTAAATAAAAAAGAAAATGCAAAAGGGATAAAATGGAATAAAGATCAATAATAGAATGCAGTGAGAGATCTGAATCTCAATTTAAGTAGAAGTATCTTACCATTTTATTTTCTGAGGTCCTAAGTCGTAAATGTGTTTTATTATGTTCAAGCTCTGCTCCTGAATCATTTAACAACCCACTGGAGGATCCCAAAAGTGCATTGTCACCAAGCTTAAAAACAAGACAATTCTGAGTTCCTTTTTTTTTAGCTTTTTTTACATCTAATACAACATGTCTCTATCACTGCAGTGTTAACAAATAATGCACATACTTTCTTTTGGTTTGTGGGAGATAACTCTTTAAGAAGACACTACGAACTGTATTAAAAAAAAAGGGTGTTAGTTATGAAAAGACTATAACAACATTTCACAGTGGACCTTTTGTCCACTGTGAAATGAATCCACATTATCTGTTCAAGTTCTTGTTCAAAGAAATATGGCTTCTAGAAGAAATTGACCTAAATCTGTGCCAATTTAGGCTAATCTGTGAGCCGAGCAGCAGCAGCAGCATCAGCTGTGAAGGTTTAAAAGCAGCAGCTCTGACTGTTGGTGGAAAATCTCTCGCCTCGAATGTAATGGTTCCTCAGCTTAGCCTGTGCTGACTCATCACTCATGCCTGCTAAATGAGTGTACATCCGCTTTTGGTCAAAGGCTTCGCATGTTCTTCAGGCACCCCGGAGAGCCTTACTTCAAGACACAATTTATTCTTCAATAAAATGATAATGTACCGCACCAGTGAAATATCCCACTCCAGAACACTTAAGTCTCATCAAACCAGTCTTAGGAAAAGACCGAAGTACCTTGTTAACTCAGAAATAATCTAAATTACACTAAACAAATTAACAAACAGCTGTTTATTAAATGTTTCATGTAGATAATACTCTAGTAAGCACATTTAGGGTTGAGAAAAAAGACATCTGACAATATTAGCTTGTTCACAGATTTAACAACATGGTGGATGTTACAATGGCCGTTGCTGTAAATAGTGACTCAGACCGCAGGAGGGCCATCATGCACAAATTGGACCATTTGTAAATTCTGAGCGCTTTTGTAATATGCTGTTCAATTATTTAGTGAGTCACAATCTCAGAGCAGCAGAACATTTTGCACTTTGGAAGACAAGAAAATTGAATATGGGAAAGATTGTTTTAGCTAGCTAAAATAATAAGATTACATTTTAACGTACTCCTATCATAAGCCTTTGTTTTCTAATTGATCTTCATTGGTATTTTGTTACAGTAGATTTATAGTTGTGTCAAACTGACAAAGTATACATGCAGTCTTTCCATCAGTACACTGACCAAATACTGTTAGCTCGGCTCCTACCTCAGCTGGTCATGTTTGCTGCTCTTTCATAGCATAGCTGATTAATTACCTCTCTATTTTCATCCTTTGTGATTTTTTTCTACTTTCCTTTTCTCTCAAAACGCCAAAACACAACAGCACAACATTGCTAATTAATCAGAGTCGGCCTAGATACAGTACAAGACGGAGCTCATTTCTCTCCCTGCCTCGTAACATTTTGCGCCAAAATAATAGTTGATGATCTATTTCAGATTAGCAAAACTCATTACACTTGTTTTTGTGCTGTTGATTCCTCAATTCTTTTAATAGCAAATTTGCAAATGCACAGTTTTTGTAGTCTGAGGGGGTTTGCAGACGGCACTTCATCTGGGGGGGGATAAGTGTCAGTGATCTCAGCCACGTCTGAAATTAATGCTAACTGGTGCTCAGCGGCTTCTCTCCACAACATTAATTCATGTAGTTGTCTCGGAGCAGGCATTTCTGTTCACCGCATTCAATTAATGAAGATGGTAATTACATTTTAGAGCCATTAACTACAGTAACTGTGAATTCCTCTACATTTATTGTCGAACAACAGAACATACAACAAGGAAACAACAAGGTTCGGGCACATTGGGTCATTTTTGCAGGTATCTAAATGTACTAGACTATAACAGGGTTGAGCATATACATTATAAAATAAATTCTGAGTCTTTCTTGAAGTACGATTGGCATTTTGGAGCGCAGTATTTGATTTTTCAGAGTTTTTGATTATAAACTAGAGTCAGTTTGCAGCAAAGGGGGAAAGTAGACTTCTCTCTAAAGATGAAGCTGCCAACAGGTACAGTCATTTAAAATAAACACAGGCCATTCCTGTTCCATAAGGCTTCAATGTTGTAATATGTTGCGGCTGACAAAGACATCCAAAAGTAGATTTGGTAAAGGCCTGTAATTTTCTAAGACATCCACTCTTCTTTGGCTTAATGGGCTTGGGCTTTTGCCGGGAACTCCAGTTAGCTTTCAGCTTTAGTTCGAAAAGGAACCCGTCCAGCATTCTTGACGGCCTAGAAAATAGCTTACGGATAAATGGTAGAAGGAAGGAGGTAATGGAAAAAAAAGAGGTTGTGGTGGGCTTTGGATGGTTAAGATAGTAAGCCCTTCTGCTAGAGGAGTCTCAAGTCCATTTGATGTTGAGAAAGGGAAGATTTGTAGCAGGCTTTTAAGGTTCTGCAGCGATCATAAAGCTACCATCTGTCCTCATGTGCAGGGCTGAGCTGGCAGCTTAACTTTAGACAGCACCTAACCTTTTGTGAGTATGTGTGTGCAGGCGTGTGCATGTGTTATTGAACTTGTGTCAGATAACAGCACAGGACAACATATCTCATTTTAAGCCACGTCCAATAATGGCAAGAGATAAATAGAAGGAATGAAGCAGAAACAAACAATAAAACTGTCAAAAATCCCAGGAGATAACAGCAGAGAGGCAAAAGTAAACTGAAATATTAAAGAGGTTGTGAATGACAAAGATACAGACAGAGGAGTAGGAGAGAGAGCTCGAGAGACAGGAAGCCCGCTCAGAAATGAATCTGCATTTCCTGCCACAATTAATCTGTCAGTGTGAGTACTTGTGCAGATTATCCTCCTCTGAACACAGAAATGTGACATGTTCATAGGATGGAGGATTATCTTTGGGGAATTGAGGAAAAGAGGAGAAACACATGTTCTAAGAAGTTCAAGGTTTTAAAAAAATTGCACTCAGACATTCAGGCAAATTTCTAAATACGCCTCAGTGCATGAGAAAAACCCATTTCCTTGCAAGACTGAAACATAAGGGGGGAAATGACACTGACTAATGACAGCAGTGAAGAGGTTGGGCCACAAATGTGAGCCCTTATCCTAAACTGTCAGATAAGAGCGTGAAGCATGAACAGTTGCCAGCATCATTTGGCTATCTTGATGGAGGTCAGAAAGAGTGTTGATCAATCTGTGTTATTTTAGGATTCAAGCCTATAACTCAAATGATGTATGCATATTTATCTTGGATTTCTGCAGCATTTTTTAAGCAAAGGATCTCATAAATTATGAAGTGTTGTTACATTGTTTCTGGAAAAGCACGTGGGAAAAGCTAATTTCTATCTCCTTTCTTATTTTATCTTTTTCAACAAATAAGAGTAAAAGTTTGAAGAAGAAGACATACAATGTTGCGTCTAATTGCCAACGTTTTCAGCTGATATCCTCTTAACGTTCCCTTTCTCTCTCCGTCCTAATCTTTCAGTGATGGAAGTCTGTCCACCAAACAGATCGTGTTTCTGCAGAGACCCGTCTTGGGCCGAAAGAGGAGGGAATCCAAGGTACACAACCTCACATTCCTCTCTGTATTTCTTGGCTAATGTGTATACAGGGTCTCCCACCAGTCTTTCTGTCACATGCTTAAAATAAATCCCAGGCCAACATCACCTTTTACTACCTTGGATATCACAGCTGTTTTGGTTTTAAGTTGCCAAATACATAAAACAAACTGACTCCCGTTCTGTTTGAGATATTGGGAACTCCTCAGCAACAGTGGATGTGTGGTTTGGAGAAAAACAGCTGATAATACTTTCTTCGTGACACTGAATAGTGACGATAACCTCTAAAGCTGACCTTTTGTCCACTGTGAAATGAATCCATGTTGATGCTTTCTGTGACCCGAATTTAAACTGCCATCACGAAAACAAATGTAATAGGCCTTAAGACTCAGGGAATTGCTAGCGTTAACAAGATTTTCTTGGCCGTTTCTTTGCAGTCTATCTCAGTACTCTATGTCCCTGCAGTGTGTTGAACCCTGCAGAAGTTGTTCAAGTAATTGAGGATATATTGCATTAAAATAAATCTGGTTTGTTTGGTCAGATTGAAGGCCTGGGGGCCCGTAATAACTCCCCTAAAAATGGCCTCAATTTCCTTCCCGGCACCAATGAGACTCATTTGAATTAGCTCATTTTCCCAGTGCAATATTAGTTTCACGTTGATCTATTCTTAATTAAGCTTTGTGCCCAAAAGCATGTTTTAAGAGTTGCGAGTCATTCCACTGACATGCTAATGCGTCACATACGTTAACATTGTTTCGTTTGTTTCAGAAATTGATCTTCAAGCCCCGAAGCAAGTCCAACAAGAACTGCATCAAAGAAACAGCAAAGAACAAGAAGAAGAAGAAAACTAAAACCGAGAAAGATGCAGAGGATCCCAAGATACTTGATGACAAAGAAAATGTTGAGAAAGAGGAAAACAACAGTAGGGAGGAAGCAGTGAATGCAACAGATGTAGAGGCAGCAAGAGAAAGCGAGACATCGAAAGAAAGGCAGGTGAGGAGTGAGGCAGATAAAATGATTGATGGGATTGAAATCAGCATAGAGACTTTTGAAAAGAAAGATGGAGGAGCAGAGACAGAAGACAAAGAAGGACAAAACGTCACAGAAGAAGAGGAAGAAGACAAGATAGCACTGGATGGGGAGGGATCAAATGAGAAGGGAGAGCCTTTAGAAAAGAGAGAAGTCCAGGAAGTGACGGAAATCGTTGCGACTGTTGAAACACAGAGCGAGACCAAAGAAAAGGTGGATGAGAGCGTAGCAGAAGTTGTGATTGAAAATGGGGTGGAGACGGATGATGAGAAAGACGAGGGCCAAGAGATTGTGATGAAACATAAGACAGAAGAACCAGCAGGCGTGGATGTCATCGCCAAGGAAATCGTGGCGGATTCAAAGGCCACACCAACTAATCAAAGCTCAGAGGAGACTCCAGAGTAGCCCCAAGTAGTCCAAGTCAAGGTTTTCCCCACCCTACCTCTTAACTTCTACATCTTAAGGACTGGTTCACAGTGTTGTCCCTGATCCATGTAAAAGGGGCTTCGATCCCCATCGCTGCATCATTCTCCAAACCTACCGTCTTTATCAAACAATTCCCCGCAACCTGCCATAGTGTAGCTACAGAGCAGATATCAGCTCTACTGTATGGCCACACATACTGAATGTATATATCAGGAGATGTTGGTGCAGTATAGTGGACGTATAGACAATGCAATACACGGGGGGTGAATATCTAGAATGATGTATTGATCGGTTTGGGCACGTTTTCCTGCAACTAAAGAAGAATGAGAAATTGTTTAAATTCCTGGTCACTTCAGAAATTGAAAAAGGTAAATGTCTTTCCTTTTAATGAAATCACATTTAGTTGGTTTGTTTGTCAAAGAGAGAAACAAATCTAGGTATTATTCCTATAAAGATCTAGGTATTACCCATTTTACACAATGTTGTGCAATAGTAAGCTGTCCTAACACTGTTCAACGTTGAGGAAACAGAGTTTTGGAGTGAATAAAATGAAGAAAAAAAACTGTCAGACAGAAAAGAAAGGTAGGAGAGTTATTGAAACTGACTAGCGGCAGCGTGTTAGCAGTTAGCTCAACATATGTAGTTTATCAATCAGTCCTGCCAATAGTCCCACATCACCAATCCTCTAGCTATGTGGATAAATTAGACACTTTCTGGTGTGATCAGGGCTTCACGTGAGTGGGGAAAGAAACATGATTCTCATTGTAATGTAAAATACAGAGTTGGATGCCGACCTTTCTAATAAGATAAGATAAGATAAGATAAGATAAGATGGACCTTTATTAATCCCCGTGGGGAAATTCAGTAGTTTAACAGCAACAGGGTAAGATTGAAAATAATAAGGGTCAACTTGATAAACTTAAAGAAGATCAGTGATTGAGAAAGTTCTCTGGCAGTAAAGGATAAAGCTAATATTTGTACCCAGAGGTAGCACCTGTTACAAGAGGTACATGTACTGAGCAGCTTTTTCGTAGTTTCGGAAGTTACGAAAATTCAGCTCAAAAATCCAAGAGACCGAATTGACAGGTCACACATTCCCAAATCCACAGGACTGACAGTTTGAGAAGAAATCTGCTCAGGAAAGCATCTCCATGTGACCACATACTGCACCACCATTTCCAGTTCCTTAGTTCTGTGCAGCAGAGTAAGTTGTTGGAGGGAACTTGTAGGAGACAGTGGTAGAGGTGATGGGAAAGGCATTCGTTGCGAAAGGCAATCCAAAGCAGGGTGAAGAGATAATTGTTTACGCTAAGCTCAAAGCCGTCAAGTGCTTCAAAGAGAGCCGATAATCACTCTTTGGTGTGGTGTGCTAAGCTCACCTTGCATACAGAATGTTCCATATTCAACGCCGAGTCAGATAAGGATGTGAAATTCAGCTGAATGTTTGCAGCTCGGGGGCAGAACTCATATTTTGATGCACCTAGTTGGCTTTCACATACAGTACAGGAGTGAGGATTCATTTCTGGGCAAAGTTGTATTTTTTAAATTACATTTCCAGCCAATGGCCACAAACAAAAGCTCTTGTCAGTAGGGAGACAAGGTTAAGATGTTTGGTCAGGACAGAGCACAGCCTTGTTGTTCACCGAGACCAAAACTGAAGATTGAGAGAGAAATTTAGTCAGACGTTGAGAGCCTAATAGAAAAACCCAAGTATAAGAGAGTCAAATAAAAGAAATTAATAGGCTCATCTAAAGTAACGGCCGTTTGCGTTCCACATTCCCCGTTGAGATTTCCTTCATTATTTTACCCCCAGCTCTTTAAGCACCTCTTTCCAGACATAATTTCTGACAATAACCAAGTCATAATGTGCTGTTTCATGGCATCGTGTAGCTTTCCATTTTAAAAAGGGGATGGGGTGATGTGAAAAGGAGGGAGGAAGGTGTGGACGTTCACGGCGCAGAGCTCTCATTAGCTCACTAATGGATTTTGTCAGTGGGGTATCTGTCAGGAATCATGAATTTATAATGGGGGTCACTTATTAGGGGATGTATTGACAGCAAAACACCTCAACATGTCAAGCAAATAGCCTTCAGATTTAACGGTGATGTCATAGGGAATCATTTGCACTGAGGGGGAGGAGTTTTTGTTAAAAAAAATCAAATATTGCAAAGAAATTACACACTTTAACTACCTGCTGTCCACCTTCACACATACTATATTTGTCATAATTTGGATATTTTGTCATTATGAGAACAGTTGATACTTCGGTCAAGAAAAATGTCTCCCTTTTGGAGATAAAACTCTTCAATTACACACAAGTAAGATTGATTACTCTGAATAAGTGCTCTCTTCAATAAATCCACCCGCCGCTGAGATTTTCTTCAATGTAAAATGGCAAGTGATTTTGTGTAGAGTAGAATATAAAAACTGTGACCAGCTTAGCCTTATTACTATACTGTAAATGCCCCACAATCTGCTTTTTAGCTATGTCTTTTAGAGGCACAATGGTGATTTCAGTGTTATATGTTTGTTATAGTCAAACAGGAAAGATTTGCTACAGTCAGTGTTGGTATTTTGAAGCCGTTGTTCCCTATTTTATTACTGGAATTCAGAGTGAGGGGATAAAAAGATTTGAAGTGTTTGTCTATATGAAGGTAATATGTTTTGGAGTTATTTTTAAGATGTTTTGAACTTTTTTTATTATTGTGAATGTTCTTTTTTGAGTCTAGAGATTTTATTGTAGGCTTTGTGTTGCGCTAAAGCTTGCTAAAATGTATTTCTGGCTGACGCTCTGAGCTACCTCCCGAGGGCTGTGGTTTGTGTTAAAACCAAGGGGTTGCCGTGTGCGGACCCACAGAAACATATGCTCCTTGTCCTCTCGCCCTCCAGTATGATGGAGTCCAGACCCATGAGCGTGATCGCTAATAGCAGCAAAGTCAAGGCCCATATGTGAGCCAGAATGGATTTGTCCACATCTGTACACAGGAGTTTGCACGAGCACATGACAAATAACCACTCTGATAATATTGAATTATATCAAGTCATATTATAATATTCTCTGTGGTATTTTTTTTTTTTTTTTAACTTAATTCTCCAAGCTGCTTTTAGCTATCGGCTGTTTCAGCTTTAATAAGCACTTATTGTATTCAAGAAAATATTGTATGCTCCCTCTTGCATCAATGCTGCTGGGGAGCAAATAAGACTCAGCTGTCACATTCAAATTGTGACAAAAATGAATTATGAAAGGCAATACCAAAAGACGCCTTTTGATAGCTGTCGAGATCATTATGAATAGCATTATTTTAGAAATATCCCCAGTGAATTCTGGTCAACTTAATCTGTCAGATTTAATCAATTTCTTCATTTCGCCCTGCGTCAAGATAGACATTTTTACTGTCATCTATCTGTTCTAAAGATATGAATTAATATCAGTATTCTCGACTTCTGTTTTTATTTTAAATCGTAAAACTGTGACATGTATTCCCCTTTGGTATTCTGGGAAAACAGACAGATCATATTCCACTTCATCTAGAGGAGCAGGGCTTGGAAAATCAGTTAAGCGGCGAGGTGATCTCATGTGACATGACTGTGTTTTTGACTCCCACTACATTCCGGTTGGACATCCACAAACACGGATGATCGTAACCTTGACAAAAGTTACAACCGGTCCTGTATCCGCCTGTCCTACCTGCGGCTGTAGCCTTCAGGGCCCCTTGTCTGCCTGATAAGGGCTGATTGGTGGCAGCTCAGTCTAACCTCTGACATGAGTACACTCCAGGGACTGTGGGTAATAGTGATTTTTTTTTATCCTGGAAAAAAGAAAAACACAGGCGACAGGGAGAGAAAAGCGAGGCAGGATCTTACACTCTATCAGTTAAATGATGTTGAACCATGTTAAGTTAGCCGACCGTGAAAAGAGGGAGACCTTTGAGTAATGTTAGACTTTATACATTTGCAGCTCTCTGCCCATTTGTGTAAAATAAAAAATAAAAGGTAATATACAGTTTCCTGTCTTCTATCAGCATAATTGTCTCTGAGCCTCAGTAGTGCTGCCGGTGCAATCGTTCTTGGTAACGCTGTTAAGAAAAAATACAACGTAATGGTTCATTTCCTGTGTGCTACTATGATGTGAAATGGGCAAAGTAGAAATGACAGAACATGATACAATAGGATGCCGTCATTTTTTTCCCTGTGTTGTCACTTTAGCTTGCTCACAGCCTCCGGAAAATGTATTCTTAGGTTTTTGTCCCTGATGTGTTTTTATCACCTCGCTGCCATCTTGAATGTTGAGTATCTTTGATCATGTGCTGTTGTCACTTGCATAGCAGTGTTTGCTATCAAGGAAGAAAAAGTATTCTTTATCTTTGCTATCCTGAGTATGTCCACATTCCTATTGTTCATGACATCTGTACAATTTGTATATTATAAAATGATTTATATTTAATGTGTACAAATGTCTTTGTTTCTTTGTGTCAAATGGAATACAGCTTATGTTTGTTGAGGCAGCTTATTGAGGCAGAGCAAAGCATTTTAAGGAATTCAAGTTGGAGCTCTAGATTTGACTTGTGAACTGCCATTTAATTTTTCCAGTTAGAGGTAAAACATTAAACACATACCTCCTGCAATCAGTATTAAAGTCAAACCCATTTTAGTTGGGCCTGAGACAAGCCTGACTGAGTCAATATCAGGTAAAAAATCATAACTTACTTCAATCACTTTGGAGTATGTTCTTCAAAGTCAAAGTCAACTTTATTGTCAATCTTCCAGTTTGTGTGTACAGACAGAGAGATCGAAATACTGTTTCCCACAATCCCAAATATAAAAACGAATGTATATAAAATATAAAAATATGTGTGCAAATATGTATATATATACACTCAAAAGGCACATTTTTACATGTGCACACATTAAGACCTAAATAAAAACACAACAATCAATATATACAAAATAACAGTCACTTCAATATTTTGAGAATGTCCTGCAGACAACTATGATACTTTCCCGCACAAAAAAACTACACCTCTGAAATTAGGCTGCTTGTTTGCAACACAGTAACGTAAAACAAAATAAGCATTATCTGTACTTGTATGTGACATTAAATAATGTAAATGTTTCTATTTTTAATCTCAACTGACTACATAGCTGCCTTCTCAGTATGGGAGGTACTCACAATACAGAGACTGATATTACAGATATAAACATCTGAAGAATAAGAGGATTTCAGTCAACTTTACCTAAATCTGTGAGAATCTGCAGAATCAATAAACCTCTGTGTCATTAACCAGCAAAAATGTAAGTTATCTGTTCCAGCTGCACACAAGGACAGCAAATGCTGCCCTTGGATAAATACTGAAAGATGAAATTACGACTTCAATAAACTGAACACAATGAAAGTACAACATGGCCAGGATGATTGTTTGAATCTGCTTTTTCCTGGTTATTACCTTCATTATTGTGGGAACCTTAGAATAGATCAACTTTATAGTTATTACACCCAAACATCACAACAATACAATTTGTCTTGCCCTTACATCAAAACAATGCCATATAGCCCCAAAACGGTCCCTCATGCATCAATATTTCACGTAAAAACCGCAACCGACAGCCATGATAATAACCCTACGGTGTTTTATGAACAGAAGTGTGTTTACAGTTGAGTCAACACAGCCGGTGTGATCTATAAGTCATGAGCTGGCAGCCCAGGGGAGCTTAAGGTCATTAAAAGGAGAGCTTTGCCTTCAACCAAAACCACACACACCAAATCCATTTTGCTCACTACAGGAAGCGTTAATTGCTCTTGAGGCAGATTGTAGACCATTGGCGAGACGTTAAGCTGGTCAGAAACTCATTGAGCCTGTAGTTTGGACATTAGACGCATGACCCGGGGCGTTACATCCTTGAGGTCCCACACTGGGACCCAGATGTAATACTACACAACAACTTGCTGAGGTTGCAGCATGTTTTGAACAATGAAGTTCATTTTGAGAGTCAAAGAAATGTGGTTTTGATGATTGTGGTACAGGATGCCATTACAGCATTTATTGATGCTGATTGAATGCAGGTTTTAGCCTTCATGTCCAGAGGTGGAGAGCGAGAAGTGGAGCTGCAAGGCTGTGCCAGGTGTTCAACGTAGAATTCATTGATCCAGAATTCATTACACACATAAAATCTATCTAAGATGTTTGTATTGGATGTGTGCCGCCATAAAAGGTATTTTTAGTGAGTTGTGTGTCAAAAAACTCCCTTTGACGCAGCACTGCCATCTAGTGGCTGGCCTCATATGCAATGAAATAGATCTCAGAATACACAATAGTCATTAGACATTAGTCCAATCTCTAATTTATTAAATAAAACGCCCAAAAAGTTTAGGTTAAAGTTATTCTAATGAGACATTAGGTTACTTCTCTCCATTTCCGAGCAAAACAAAACCTTTGGGGTTTTTGAAATGCTCAATTTGCACGTTTTTATAACCTTTAAATGGTCTGTAAAGTCGTAGTGAAGGTGCAATTAGCCTACTTTTAAGATGTTTTTTTTCTCATGTAATCCTAGCAGCACTAAAGATGTTCTTAGATAAAAAATAAAAACGATGTTAACTTCCAAACCCAATAATAAAATCAATATAGGCTACATAGTAAGGACATATGCAGCAAATGCATAGGCCTATAACTTACTTTCAATTATGAACACACAACTGCCTTTATCAGTAGAATTTGAAAATACACAACCGGAAAAAATCTGCCACTTCCTTACAGAGCCCCTCCTCCAACACACACGAACGTGCACATGACCAATGAAGGCACGAGATAAATTTGTGCACAGATGGAAGGCTGACAGGCAGGTAGGCCATCCAGTTATTTTAGCCGGGCCGGCTCAGATGATTGGTCGTGCTTTTTACAGCGCCACGGCTTCCACAGATTACATTTTTGTATGTATTTATTGTCAAAGCATTTCATATATTCATTGCTATCGGGATGTTAAGAGCATTCCATGGAATATAACAAAAAGTGTTTCTGAAGTGAATTACCTACAGTACCCCACCTTTAACCAGAAAAAATACCAAACAATAATCATTATCGGGCTCAGTGGCGACTGGTCATTAGGGGCAGGTGGGGCACAGCCCCACCTAGTGTCAGCAGAAAGTATTACAAATAATGATTACAAAAATGCAAAAAAATAAATAAAAAAATATATAAAATATATTTTAAGATCATGTTTAATCATCTGATTCGTCTGTACATTGCTGTTTTAGTCTGTGTTCTTCTAATTAGTGTGTCTACAGTCACAGTGTGTGCCTATTGAGCTGTTTAGAGCCATGTGGGACAAAACCTGATTATGCCCCTCCCTCTCGCTGTGAAGTCAACGGTGACTGTAAAAACTACACTGCGCATGCTCAGAGTATTTTGTAATGAAATGTGTGTGGCAAAAAAATAATGACCAGAGGGGCATGGAGCTACCATCCCCACCATACGTCATCTCAAATCATTCAGAGCTGATTGGCTGTAAGTACGTGTGCCGCGAAAAGTGTGGTGTGTGAAGAGGAGACGAGAGAGCTGCAGTGACGCGTCCTAAAACCAGGAAGTAAGCTGCGCATGGCTTCCCTCGACAAAAAAGCAATGAGATTTCTCCAGAGGATTTTAGAAAATAGCTGGAAATAAGATCTGTGGGAAATGTACCTGTTAGATAAATGCACGTTTTGATTAGCCGGATAACATCCACATGTCTACCCTACTTATATAATTTTTTTATCATAAATCTATGGATTAGATTTATGATAGACTTTTGAAACTACAAGAACATAAGGAGGACTTTTACAAAAAAGTAATAGAAATGTTTGTCCAGAAGGATAGGCAAATGGACTTCATCTTCAAGTCAAGGTAAGACCGCAATTTGATTGAAAATGGGATCTTACTAAGAGAGAACAATTCAATATTTAAATGATAAAATTACATTTTTTGGGTATCCTTTTGTTGAACTGTCTGTTTAAAATTAATCGAAGCATCAGACAAAAAAAGCTTTTGAAAATAATATTATATTTTGGTTTAGGTCAAAATATAATATTTGTAAACCTGAAGAGTCAGTGCCAGTGCCTCACCAGCCATGAACCTCACTGCACGTCACTGCAGAAGCTTATATATAGACATCTACGTTTTTTGTGCCACACCACTTTTGTACATATAAAAACGCCACTGATCGGGCTAAATAAATAATAATCAGTAGAATAAAAAACGTAGACAGCACAGAGATGAAGCCCATACAAACTCCACAGTGGCTGCAGTCAGAAACAACATGAGCATACAATGTGGTCACAATGCTGCAACAAACACACGATGCTACGTTTCACGGCAATGCAGTAGGTAATTTTTATACTCACCTCACCTGTCTGAACGTCATTCCCAGAGTCCTGTGCATCCCGGCGGCCAGTTAAACTTCCCTGCTCCTTCATTTTAGTCCACAAACAGCTTCTGCAGTAACATCTGGGTTATCGTCACAAACAGCAGTAAGGCCTCACACACACCTCACTGAAGATAAAAGGTGCAGGATCCAACATGTGCATGTTAGCTTTTAGCATGTAAGCCAGGCCCAAGATGCACCTGTGTTTGGAATTGGGTCACTCGGAGTCCTGGCCAGATGGTGCATTACACCAGTGATTAATACAAAATGTAACTTTTTTTTTTACTATGCACAATGTAGCCTATGCTTACCTTAACTCATAATGAACCATTCTTTATATTATTACATTATTTTCTTTCACTTTACAGTGGCATGGCTGTTTGGTAACTATGGTTATACTCGACAGTTATAACTGTTGTGACTATAGCACATTATATATTATTATGTAAAGTAGAAACATTTGCCCAGTATTTTTAAATTGTAGACTAGATGCCTTGTGCTTTACTTAAAGGTGGGGTAAGTAAGTTTGAGAAACCGGCTCGAGATACACTTTTTGTTATATTCCATGGAATGCTCTTAACATCCCGATAGCAATGAATATCTTAAGTGCTTTGACAAAAAATCATAACAAAATTTCATCTGTGGAAGCCGTAGTACTGTAAAAAGCACGACCAATCATTTTAGCCGGCCCGGCTAAAATAACTGGATGGCCTACCTGCCTGTCAGCCGAGCCTTCAATCTGTGCACAAACTTATCTCGTGCCCTCATTGGTCATGTGCGCGTTCGTGTGTGTTGGAGGAGGGGCTCTGTAAGGAAGTCTGAAGGAAGGGGCAGATTTTTTTTCGGCTGCGGACTTTCAAATTCTAGCGCACTCCAGCTGGTTTCTCCATTCTTAACTACCCTACCTTTAATGGACATAATTCAGCCTGACATTTGTGATATCTTTGGAAACTTTCAGATTTCACTACAATTTAAATCAAAGTTTGCCGTCTTCAAATGTGTTTGTAATGACGCCAATTAATCGTTGAAGTTCGTTTTTCAAAAACAATCAAACATTTGAAGATGACACATATAGCTCTCAGAACTTTAATAGGCCTTTCTCTGTATTTTTTAGCAATAACAATGATTTTGAGATGCATTTTTATTTTTAAACTTGAAATGAGCTTACTTCTTACACAGCTGTTCCCCTTGTCAAACCTCCTTCTGTTGATATTCATGAATCAGTTTCTTTCAAGCAGACAAACTTGAACATCTAACTCCAATAAGTACACTTTGAACTTAGATATGAGGTCAGCCTGAGTGTATTCATTACCATAACAGAGAGGCTCTCTGTGTTAAAAACTATAATCACTTTGCCGTGACTTGCAGAATCTTCTGAAAACCATTACCACAGTGTTTGATAACGTCCTCGAGTTCCCTCCCCACACACTCTGTGGTAGCAGATTAACTACCCACCGATTAATTAACACAATTACCTCTGTGTGTGCCAATCGGTGTCTTATCAACCTTTGTCAGGCCTTCAACTGTAAATTAATTAATATCCCCTCTCTTGTCATTTCTTAATTACCTAAGTTCCAGCAGGAATTATGGGAAAGGCCTGTGTCAGCGGCTCTGTTTTGTGCTCATGCTTATAATGACTTTGCTGTGAGCTCATTGGTTCATTAGACAGGATATGAAAACATGCTGATGAGAGGTGATCAGGGGATGACATGATGTATAAAGAGGCTCTTCAGACGAGGGGTTAAATTGAAGCAGCACTCCTTAATCTTTCTGTTTTTCCTGCTGAAGGTGACACTGGACTTTGTGTAGAGCTGGATGTTCTGACAAATAACTCTCAGTTTATCAAATAACACCCTAAACTTTGATCTCAGCCTTATTTGAGTGTTTAAAAAAGAAGCAACTGACATTAAATCATTAAAGAGACAGCAGCAATTCAAATAAGCTTTTTATTATTCATCAGCTTTGAGGGTAGATCAAACTGCTCCGGCCTGCTTGATGTTAACTTGCTGTTCACTGTCAACAAAAACACCCAACACGAGTTCATGAACAGCAAATGTACTGTTTATACAGAATATATTACATTTTACATTTCAATCATTTCATAAAGTCTTCATGCAAACTTTTTTAATTTACTTTAACATAAAACATTCCAAAACAATCTCATAATACCGACCAGCTGTTCAGTACCTTTAAGGCAACATGGACAACAAGACCTTAAAGTGCTCAGAATTTGTGTAATGTTATCTGCTGGATTTCTTTGCATTTAAAATCAGGTTAGGGATAAAGCATGTTAAGACAAAAGGGTTACTGTACACTTTTGATGGCAGAACCTCTAAAATGCTCACACAATTTCTTATCTGGGAAAAAAACGATCACTTGCACAAATAAACCTATGAATAGTCTATGAAATCCTTCTATACATTCTATAGATGTTTCATTAACCCGTCAACTATCGATTTTTTGTTTGTTTTATATATACCCACTGTCTTACCTGCTGAGGCTTGGCACAGCAATGGAAGCGCACGTCATTGAGGGTGGAGTCATCCAGGCCATACTGGTACTTCTCCATCTTGGTCTCGATGCCACAGATTCCTCCGTCGAGACACTCCTCGCTCCAGGAGCCGTAATTTCCCCAGTCCAGGCCCATGCCCTCCAGCAGAGGGTTGCTGCTGCAGCGGAACTTGATGTTGTTGATAGCCGTGTCGTCACCAAACAGACCCTGATGGGGCTCCACGCGGATCTGGAAAGAGGTGAGCATGCCCCTGGGGCAGTACTGGGGAGGTGACCAGTCACCAAAGCTGGGCAGGAGAGGAGAAATACAAGAGAGGGATCGGGGGAACAAATCAGGAAGAGATCCAATTTGAAGACTGGAAACTCTGGAAGAGATTGGAGACATTTCAACATCTGAACATCATTTGGAATCCTGGAAAAAAAACGCTTTTTATTTCCACTGTGAACATGATGGGTAACTGCCAGCTGCAGATGACTGTATTTATTACATTTCTATTCAAACTTTGTAATACAGCCAGGTTAATCCTACTTAGATCAAGCATCTCTTTTACAAGATGGATCTGGCCACAGAGTTAAAACGTAAGGCATTAGGAATGAGGCATTCCTCTTAAGCCCCACGGACCCGCCAAAGGGGCCGAAATCACAACATCTGCAAGCAAAAGTGTCTGAGGGCTTCTTAAGATGTAATAAACGATGAATGTTTTATGTCCATGTAACGGGAAGAAACTCAGCTAACTGATCTTTTTTTTTTTTTTTTTTAAACCCACAATGCTAACGCTGAGCCTCTGAATTAGCCATGGGCAACACAATATTAAGGCCGTTAGCACAGAACTCTAGCTATACCGATCGATATACGTATTGGATCTGCACAAACAAGCTTAGATAACATCCTGAGATTCCACAGATTATAGAAATATAAGGATCATCACTGAGCGATCTGAACTCGTGACAGGGGAAGCAAATACAGACAACACACGAGTAGCTTTAGTTAGCAAAACACGGAGATATGCTCACTTTAGCTGTTATTCTGATCAAAAGTCGTGTTCAATGGCATTAAAACGAGAAAAAACGTGGCTGAAGGTTCATCCATAGGTTATAGCAATGTGTCTGTCACTTTGAAAAAATTATTGATAGTCCATAATTCCATTTTTATGCAAAAATCAGAGGAGAAAGATTAGCTGCTAATGATAGCCACCAGAGGCTAGCGCAGCTTCCGGTTTTTCTACGCGTCACTATCACTCCTTATTTGGTAAGCTGTGTGTGTATGGGGGACTTTCCCTCGATTCCATTGGCTCTGACGGTTAGAAAGAGATGTCAACCATCAAAATCGACCAAGGGGGGCCAGAGATATGGAAAATCCACCCAAATGACCCCAGAAGTGTTTTTTTTTTTGCTAAATCTCTCTAAAAAGGTCAAATTTCACTTGTTTTGCATCAATCTTGATACAGGGTACTTATTATATGTTGTACTTTGGATTCCTAAAGCTTTTAGTCTACTAACCCATCATCCAAGGGTGATTTTCACTATAAGTAAAAAAGAATTTTTGGACGGACACTATAATAGCGCGTTTCCACTACAGCGCGGAGCCCCGTTTAAGAGAGCTGTGACGTCAGCGGCCCGTCTTTGGTTGCGTTTCCACTTGGCCTAGTACCGGCTAGCGGGTCCTAATTCACAGTTTTTCTGGCCCCATAAAATCGTGGTTCTAGGGCCAGGAACAACCAGGCTGAGTCGGGCTGAGTATGCTAAACTAGAGAGAGAATCGCTGGCAAGGGGGCTACAACTACAACAAGATGAACATATTTGACCGTGATTTAATTGTAATACCCGTTTCAAAATGATGCCGAAGTAACAACATACTGATACCGGTTAGTAAAAACCATGAATTAATGCTTTGACAAGTCTGCAGACAGACGGCAGGCAAAAAACCTTTTAAAATGCGTGTTTTCTAAATGGAGATTGGCTAAGCTAACGCAATATGTGACCTGCTCTATCGAAATCAGTCGCATTGACCCGAAGACACATTTTGAGTTGTATACACTGTTGGAAAGAGGAGATTCCTAGCTTTCTAATGATATCAAGATTGTTTTTGTACTCCAAATATTAAGCAAAATATGTCACATTATATAATGACTGTCACCGAGTCATCATTTTGAGAAAAAGGCCTTCAAAGTTTCCTCTTCTCTGGAATCCATCGATCTGATTGATTATTAGCGGAGCAAATGATCAAAATAGTCCGGAGGGGAAATATTTCCGTTTGGATTACTGGTCTGGGGGAAGCTCGCGAGTGTGTGTGTGTATGTGTGTGTGTGTGTTTGTGTATTTTTGCGTTTGTGTGTATTGTGTTTGTTTCCCGGGGAAAACACTCACGAGAAACACCGGCTGTTGTTATGCTTGCTGTGACGTTAAATGACTCCGTTCTCCGCTTGTAAATATGCCGTTACAAGCTTCAAAGTTGTATTTATCATCTAAATTTGCCGAAACAAGTTTAATATTCTGAAAGCCAAGACTTTGTTTAATTGAAATCAGATGAAAACAAACTGTAACGGACCCCGCCGTGTTATCTAGATAACTATATGCCTTACATTCATAATTTCAGCCGGAGGGAGGGGGGGCTGCGCTACGGAAGAGCAGATTGCGAGCGAGAGGTGCCTGTCATCTTCCCTTCACAAGCTTCACAAATGTATTTATCGTGTGATTTTGGAAATAAAAGTTTCATATTCTGAAAGCCAAGACTTTGTTTATTTAAAATCAAACAAAACACCCGAACCCCGAAAAAATAGTTTTTTACGCAAATCCACGTTTATTTTGAAATGAGCCGTTGCGACATCCGACTGATTTCGATAGAGCGGGTCACATATATGCTCCGACCGTCCACACTCACAACAACGGCCTATACAGACATAAATTTAACCAGCGACTGTATTCGCCATGACACAGACAGTCTGTGGTTTGTACTTGGTTAACTTTTGTCTAGTTTCTAAACAGATATGAGGAGCTGTGAGCTCTGAGTGCTAACAGCTAACGGCTGTGTTGTTTTTCTGGGGTTCTCATTGAAGATGACGTCACGGCTCTGCCTATACTGCGTTACTATAGATACTACCCCAGTTCCTAAACTGTAATGGAAATGCGCCATAAAGTGAGCCAGTCCTAACGAGGCCTAGCCATACCGAGCGAGGCCGAGCGAGGCCGTGTAGTGGAAATGCGCCATAATTTACAGTTTTTTACTATGTTCAATCTGAATTTTCTTTAAAATAAAAAAACATCTATATTGATTCTGACTTTTCTACATCCAACTCACAGGTTTATCATTACTTTGAGAAAAAAGATTATTAATTTTCCCCTTTTAGAAGTGTAGTTAAGGTCATTTGTTCTGGAAATGTCATTTTCGAGCCTGAGACCTGAAAAACAGGGTTAGGGCCTAACAGGCTATTAGAAAGCCTTTTTTTTTTATCCTTATACTGTTTTATTTTTCTTAATTTTTTTGGTATGTTAGAATATAACAGTGTGCTGGATTATGTATAATTAAGGTGGTGATTTATTTTTCCTTTGTAAATATCTTTGTAATGTGTTTTAATGTGAGACATCTAGACCAAAATCTATAAACTAACAATGTATTAACACAACTGCAGATTTGATTTAACCTTAAACTCCTCATTAATAACATGTATGATTGCTGCCGAACCATGAACATTTATTACCAACAAAAGAAGTGCATTATTATGAAAGAGATAGGATTTATGTTAGTCAGTGACATTTATTAATGGCATTAGTAAATTATTTCTAGTTACTCACTAGCCAGTGTGGGATTCGATAGAGTACATGAAGCTTCGGTTCTCGTCTTGGGCGCAGATGAGGCGGATCCCATTCACAGCGGTGTCATCCGCAACGTACTGATTAGACTCCACCTGAGGAAACAGAAACAGTTCCCAGAACATCTCTTGATAAGCCTGCTTGTTCAGGTGAAACAGCTGCCAGATCTGGTGAAAAACTTCATGTCAGGTAAAGGTGTAGATTATTTGGTAGTCTATGTAGAGACGTGTGGGTTAGTATCTGGGACAACAAGAAGCTTTTTTCTATTTACAGTGCAACTCAGCCACTTAGAATTGTTTCTGTACACAGGTTCACAGACATAAACAATGAAATATTTGTTATAGATGTTTCATCAGCTCTGTTATTATTAATGTGTTTTCTGTGTTTGAAACATCAGATATTTTTTCCCTTAAAGGATAGGTTCACATCAAGTATTAACCTTAAATCTATTTGTACATGTCCATTGGTATTTTTATGCTGTGTTTCTCATCTTTTGCTTGCTGTGAAGGGATCTTTTCTTAATGTAACGCCAATAAGAGATAGGCAGACAACATGCATGTTTCTTTCATTGTCCTTTTAGATGTTCTCTCTTTGACCTCAGCCTGTTGTGTCCCTCAGTTTCTTTCTTTGACTTTCTACTGTTGGTTAAATGCAGTAAAATATTAGTCCTATCTAAGAGTGTCTTTACCCTGAGACTGAAGCCAACAGCAAAGAACTTTTCAGGACACATCTCGGACCAGGTCCAGTATCCAAATTGCTCTCCGTTGGGCACTATGAGCAGAGACCTGTACTGTCTGCCGGTGAAGGCCATGCCAGCTCGCTGCAGGAAGTTCTTCTCACAAAACCCACTGGACAACACAGCCAGCATGGCCACGATGGTGGAAAGACTTGCCATATTGACAGCAATGATTCAGTGTTTCAGTCTGAAATGCCAACTAACAAGTACCGAGGGGTCGGGCTCAAAGCTCTTATAGCTTCCCAGTGATTTCTAAAATAGACCACTCTTATCAGGTTGAATCATTTACAGAGCGGCGCGGGATTGAACAGCTGGTGTTGGAGAAAGAAGTTTAGTTCAAATAGGCTCTCTGCTGGGCTTCAAGGAATGCATTCACCTCTTACATTTCGACAAGCAGTGAATTCAATAGGAATTTGACATTAAAACGCCACAAAAACCTGCTACCTTTACAAAAGTGATCCCTGGGGTAACGTTAAACAGCAACAGAACCTTTTACACTTTAAAAAAGTATTGTAATTAATGTTGCAATGACTGTTGTCCAAAAATGCATAGCTTGAGTGCAGTAACAGTAAATACAAGATTATTAGAAAGGTTTATTTTGTCTTGCAGGGATACATGCAGATATCAGACCTTATCTGATCTGAGAAATCGATTTTCACTGAATTAAAGAAAACAACCTTATTCTGGGTTTCGGTATGTCATACATTGACACTTATTGACACTTTTCACACATAATACTCTCTGGATTTGTCAGCAACACTCTACACAAAAAGGTTGTCCTGTGGTTTATTGTTAATTTTAAAATATTGATTCAAGCAGCTTTAAATCAGATTTTATTTGCAGTGTGGAAGTGTCCAGAAGTGTTTTCAACAACGTTAAGATCCTCAAATGATTATACAGTAAGACAAAACTTCAAAAAACAAAAATAGCTAGATTAATACATTTAATTATATACTATTCATTAATAATATATGTTCTTCTGTCATATAGTAGAGTGGCTTTTAAAGTGTACCAAGTGAACACAGGAAGTTGTCCCCGTGTTTTTGCAAGTATACGTTTGGTTTCAAAGAGAAGATTCTATTTTTTGAATTTATTAATAATAATACAAATACTCTATGCAGTTATTTATGTGTTTCAGAAACACACATCCAACAGACACAGAAGATATGTCAAGTACAAGACGTTGAGTGTTATTTCAAGGTGTGCCGCACCTTTTTCGAATTGACAGGTCTGACATATTTATCCTACAGAATTATCATAAAGAAATGTTGGAGCAATTTATGGCACCTTTATTTCTAAGGACAATATGTCAGATTAGTCCTTGGTTGATTAAAAGGATAATGGAGGAGCTCTGCCATTTTCAGTTATAAACAATTGCGTGTCATCTTCCCACAATGCATTTTTCATCCTCCTCCTTCTTGTATGCTGAAGGTGTCACAAGCTTTAATTCTTTATATTGCAAAAAAGTGCAGTTTTTCAGGAGAACTTTATTACGTGTTTCTTTGTTACAAACTCTTTCATAAGTCTTAGGGATGACTTGGAGATCTTTGTCCTTGTCTGTTAGTGGGCTGAAGTCAAACCTAACACATAGAAGGTTATGAAACCTAACAACTACACAAGATTTAACTGTCTAACAAGGAACAAAATTAACAAGGCACAGAAGAAAAGCAAAGGGTTTCATAATACGAACACTGACGCCAACACACCTCTTTTTCCAAGTCAGTTGTCAGTTGCTCCATCTGGAAGCCGATAAAGAAGAAGAGGATCCCTACACTCTTCTTTATGTGTTTAGAAATGTCTAAATGAAACAATGACCGTAATCACTTTTAGTAACTTATTCTAGGCCAGGAATCAAATACTGTAAAGTTACAGGAAGCTAAAGTTAGCCCCATCTAAAAGCCAATACATTTTCAGAGTGAGAGGTGTGCTCTTAAGTCAAGTTTTCTTTTCGTCATGGAAAATGTTGTATTGAACATATACTGTAGCAACACACAGCTGTGGATAAGGATAAGATATGTGAAGTGTGCCAGGAAACACCACCCTATTGCAGTTAACATCTGATGAAGCGTTTGCTGAAGATCAAAAACAACCTTTTCCCCGTATTCACCTTTATTCATTTGGTGATTTTCCCTCAACTGGATTTCTTAATTCTCCAGCCTTTGCTTTCCCATACTATCACACTGTTCCTCCTACCATTAAACAATCTCACATGTCAGCTGTTCAATGCAGCTCTTAAAACTTCTGTCACCCAGACTGAGTATGTCATGGTTTTGGCAGTAGATATTTCGACTCAAAAGCCAGGCTCAGGGAAAGAGACAAGGTAAAGAAGTCGCCAACAGGCAGTCAATCAGCAAAGGCAAACAAATCCAAAAATGGGGAGCGGGGAAAAGAACAGGCAGGCAGCCAAAACAAAAACAGCAGCTGGAACACTACGTCTTCACAGGGCACAACGACAACCTGGCAGGGAGTGGGTGCTGCCTGGCTGGCATTAAGGACTAATGTTGGTGTGAGTAGTGAAGAATGAATGGATGAGAAGTAGGTGAGCAGATGGGTGTGGAGGTCAGGTGATGCTGAAATATATGAACAACCACAAGTAACATACATCTGTACAGGGGGGAATGTCTGAGGCTGAAGGGAGTTAAAAGGTGAAGACAACTAACCAACTGCTCACCATCACAGCTATCAAATCAAATCAAATCAAATCAAGTTTTATTTATAAAGCACATTTAAAAGCGATTTTTGGTCGAGCCAAAGTGCTGTACATGTAATAAAAACACATTACTACAAAACACAATAAACGACAATAAATTACAACAGATATAACTTAAAAAACAAAATAAGAATAAAACACACGGAATAGTCAGGAGTCGTGCTCCGCTCTAACTAGAAAGCCAGAGAGAAGAAGTGTGTTTTTAGTTTTGATTTAAAAACCCCTAGGGTCTGGGCCGACCTCACATGGAGGGGCAGAGTGTTCCAGAGCCTAGGGCCAGCTGCTGCGAAGGCTCGGTGCCCTCTGGTTTTTAGCCTGGTCTTGGGCACTACCAGCAGCATCTGGTCAGCAGACCTTAAAGCTCTGGCTGGGGTGTAGCGCTGGAGCAGTTCAGTTATATAGGCCGGAGCCAGCCCATTTAGGGCTTTAAAAACAAATAAAAGGATTTTAAAATCAATTCTGAACCGAACTGGAAGCCAGTGTAGTGAGGCCAGAATAGGGGTGATGTGGTCGCGCTTTTTGTGACCAGTCAGCAAACGTGCAGCAGCGTTTTGGACTAGCTGTAAGCGTTTGATTGAGGCCTGGTCCATACCCACATACAGAGCGTTACAATAGTCCAGTCTCGAGGTTACAAAGGCGTTAATAACCCTTTCTAAGTCATTCAAAGATAAATACGACTTGGTTTTGGCCAATAGTCTTATTTTAAAAAAGCAGGATTTTACTACGGTGCTGACCTGCTTGTCAAATTTAAAAGTGCTGGTGAATGTCACTCCAAGGTTCATGACCGAGGGGAGGATGTTTTTTTTGATAGAGCCCAGAATATCAACCTATAACCTAAAGCTATCATGCTGTGTTCATGTTAGATCTGAGTTATCATAACTATTAGATTCCTAAATGTATATATTTATGTCATGGAGAACTCTTTTGAAACTGTGGAATAGGCTGTAATGATATCAGATATCAACTACATAGATATCATGGACAAAATAATTCACAATAACAATATTATCACAACTTTTAGAGAAAAAGAGAAAAATAGCTTTGTTCATTACAGATGTTGTCTCTTTTTTGGAAATTCTTTCCACTCATTTGGCTGTATGGCATTGAAAAAGGTGATGAAGCAAGTGAAACATGGTGAGTAAAGAGTAACGTTACTCCGTTTTTACGTTGGTGGTATCTATCACCTCCTGAGTATATTTTCTCCTCTGGACTAATCCTTACCACCCTCCACCTCCAGGTGTGCCCCCCCCTGCAGCTCACCCTCTCCCCCCGGTAAGAGCTCCAGGTTAGAGTGAAGCTATATCTATATATCTATATACTAGTCCCTGTTGGCCAGGATATCTGTAGATGACACATCTGTGGTGACCTCGACCTGTCTCTCAGCCAGATCACCCTCTCTTCCTGAGGAAATAACCCGCAATGCTTGGTCTGATGGACCTTGACAACTGGAGGCACTGGAGTGTAGAAGTGATTAGAGAACAAAATTAGCTGAATGACCTGCTGGGTGTAGAGCGAGTAACGGGCTAAACAGTTTTCTTTAAGCCATTTAATTAAAGAATAGGGGAGAACAATTGTTTCCTTTTCCAATAAAGCTAATTAAGCCAATAAAGTGGCAATGTTGGGCCTTTAATATCCCGCTTTAAAACCTCCTTCAGTGGAAACAAAGAATAGGAATCTGAAATAATAATAATAATTTGAGTCCAAGTGCTCAAAGACGCTTTCGGAGATTAAAAAATAACAAAACAACATTTAACACGAGGACACAACACTAATCACACATTAAAAGCCAGTCTAAAAAGGTACGTTTTTCTCAATGTTTTGAAGCAGGTAAGGTCTACATGTACGTTTTCTGTCCAGTGTGCTCTTTCCAACCCTGGCTATACTTTCCAACACGAGAGTCATACATGGTGAAAAGCTTATGGTTTTATAGGTTTTTTACCATATACCATGTCTGTGATGTTGTCACCATACTCAGTCAGATATCACCTGATATACATACTGTAGCCACCTGTACAGAGAGATCTGTAATGGCAGACAAATGTGGCTATATAATCATTTGTGGATAAGATGAAAGTTCCAGTGTGACTCTTTACTGGCTGTTACTGTACGGAGGCGTGTTGTGTTTTAAACTTTTATTTGCAGCTCCAGAGCCTGAGACCGAAATCTTTTGATCATTCCTCAAAATCGTACCTTGAGTGCATTTGGAAAGACAAATAACAGCAGCACTGTGAAGAGTTTCATCGCCCTGTTGCAGTTAATATTCTCTGCACACCAAACTGCGCAGGTTTCACTGCCTGCAGCTCCTCCCAAACTCACACCATTGGATTCACATGGGGAGATTACTTCCTGTTCAAACAAATCGATCAATGCATTTAACTCAGTGAAAACAATGTGTACAGTACACCTTGAAAACACTGGAGACACATGCTACTCCAATTTTGACATGAGTGACTGCTGACACCTAGTGGAGGAAAAACATAATTACAATATGTGCACCGGTCAGGAGAGGCACACCTTTTCCACTTAAAATACCAAGTTTACAGGGGTTAACTTGCCTTTTTAAAGCTATGGAAGGACCTAATAAATGTATATCACAATATACTTTAGTATATTCCGATGTCTTTATATGCATTTGTATAGCTGTAATGTAATTAAAAATAACAAAATCACATAAATGAGGGGGTTTTGTGTGCTGGTGACTTTCATTAATGCACAGTGTGGTTAAATGAATCACTTCTCTAATATATTTGTTGCTAATTTCAGTTAAAACAAATTGAAGTATATAAAATATACATTGATTCAAAATGCTGGTAATCTTCACAATTGAGAAACTAAACATGAATAACTATCACTTCCATTGATTCCAGAAAAAAGCCAATGTTTTTCTACAGAAGAGAATGTTTTAATAAACACACTTGTCAAAGGAAAGGTATGCTTCTGAGAGGCAGCGATGCTCCTGTGAACTCTCTTCAGTAAACAACTAAGACTGGAATGAGAAATAACAGCGTGTAAAAAGGAAACGACATAACTCAAAAGAAAATAAGGACAGAACAGCAGAAATACAATAATGTGTGCAACAGCAAATACAGTTTAAGTATATACAAGCATATATTCTTTTACTGAACATTCAACAACAGCTTCAACTATGCATGGGGCTGTAAGGACTTTGATTTCTCTTAATAGGAAACTTTTGCTGTTACTTGTTCAACAACATTGGTTCCAGTAAGTGCTGAGTAGCCAAAAGATTTCTTTAAGAAACTCTCACTGAGTTTTTAAGTGCTACAGATGTCTTCAAGAAACAGCAATGCAATACTTCACATGTTCAGGAGATTCATGTGGAAATTAAAAACCTGCACTACAATCAGATAACATTCAGAAGCCTGTGTCCAGCTCTTAGGAATAGATACACACTTCAATTACAGTTTGACATAATGAAGAGCAATGTGGACAACAGTAAAGAGCTGATTTCAGATACTGAACACAGAATCAACTAGTGCCGTGTGTATAAGACTAGTCAGTCCAACATGGCTGGAGGACTATCAGAAAGTTAGTGCTGCCATCAAAATCAATACCAACTGAATGAGTATGTTACGTCATTGCAAACTTTGTAATTAAAGTATGTTAAGTCATTTCTATACTGTACCATGAACCCAATTTACTTTTAAAAACATGAACATGCCATACAAAGATACTGCAGCTAAAAGCTTGATGTCAAACTGATATTGAACTTCAAGAGAAATGTGTGTAAACACAAGAGGAATGATTCAGAACTCAAACCAAAGTCATACTTTGTCCTTAAAATGTCCGATACCAGAGGTTTGTTTTTCTACGACCTAATAACTCCTGGGAAGGAATCTTAGAGCTCCTTAACAATATATTATTTATCCAAATAACGGAAATATTATAAACAACCTAGATGATTAAGGCCGAGTCTAGGGGTTGATATTTAAATCAAGTGGAACAGAAGGCCAGATGTTAGAGAAGCAAGGCTTGAGACCAAACAGATTGCTTGTTCAAATTCCAGTATTGTCTGAGGAAATGGGGGTAAAGAAAACAAATAAATAAACGCTCTTCCATTCCCTCTCCACAGAGGGCAGCGCAAGGCCAGCCGGAGCAGATTTGTAAGGCCAATCTTTCCACATTTTTTAAAATCCGTTTCCCTCTTTGGGGGATCACCATAAAATTCTTCTTTATAAAAGAAACATACATTTGTACAAATATTTACAAAGGGGAGGAGGGGGAAACCAAGGCATTTAGAGTCTGGGTTCTACCGTTATCCAGAGAGACGTTGTTTCTCATCCCTCATTCCCACATTCAAAGCCACTCAGAGTGTTTTTCTATGTGTTTAATATCTCAGCCCACTGCCGTTCCAGGGTTTGTTGTGACCTGGGCCAGCCCAAGTCCCTGAGTTATTAGCATTTTCTCTGTTAGCCAGGGCTGAGGATCTCAACCAGAGTCTGAATCACTGGTGTCTGAGGACGAGGAGGAGGAGGAGGAGGAAGAGGAGTCAGAGCTGGAGCTGCTTCCACTGAGGCGTGCGGGCTGAGTGTTGGTCTCCACAACGCTGGGCTTCTCCACTGAGGACAGAACAATGAGTACGAGTTAATAAATACTGAAAGACCAGATAGAGCTTTTAATGTACCCTCTAAAATATTTAATGGAAACACACAATAATAAAGAAACAGATTACATCTAACATTTACTTTCAGAAGACATGCACAAACCGAATATGGATGAGAGTGCTTACCTTTAGGTTTCGTTGGTTTCTTGACAGAGTTGAGTTGCCCACTGACGTCCTGCAGCCTCCTCTCCAGCTCCCTCCTCTTCTCCAGAGTCAGCTCCTCTTTAGACAAGGCAACACCGCCTTTCTTTCCTGCTGAAACTGAAAAGACGACGACATTGTTACGGACCTGTGATCCACAGAGTAATGCAGTTAACAGACTATAGTGTATTGGAGTGTTTTTGGATTCAGAGAAATCTTGGAAGGCATGTTAAAGTCAAAGAAAGATAAGTAAAGGTAAAAAAAACTTGTTCAACCCAAATGCTAACACTCAATATCAGGCATATTAGTCTGTGACCAGAAGAGCTGTAGCTACATTCTGCATGCTGCCATTGTACATTTCCTACTATGAATTTTGCTTGCTTTAATCTTTTTCATCTTCTGTTCAGCTGCTTCATGTTCATGTCTGCCACCTCCTGTTATAGTTGAACATGTTTGTTTTCTTTTATTGGTTGTTTTAATAGATCAGTGTTTCCCCTATATACAAATAGCGGCGGCACAGCTAGGGGGCGCAAGCCAGGTACCCAGGTGTGTGTGTGTGAGTGTGTGTGTGTAGAGGTGTGTGTGTGTGTGTGTAGAGGTGTGTGTGGTTCAAACGTAGCAGCCTACGGTCACTCTTTAGCTGTTCGAATGTAGGTAAACACAGTGTAGGCGGTGCGTAAAAGCTCTTTGAGCGCTGGTGCTGCTCATCTCTGAGTTACACGTCCCGCTGCCTCCCTGGCCGAAATGTCCTTAAAATGAAGTCTGAGTTCGAAATATATCTCAAATAATGTATGCACTGTCATTTCCCCACGTAAACATAACTCTGTAAGACATTATTGAAACAAAGATATTCTGTTATTTGATTGCTTCATTTACCTAGTTCACCGTAAGGCTTGCGGGGCTTCTTCCTCAGACAGGTCATGACGTAGCGCTCCAGCTCCTTCAGTGTCGACGGCTTCAGTGTTTCAAAGTCAATCTCGATCTCCTCGGGGTTGGTGTCCCTCAGGGAAGGCTCCCTGGACTGAATGATGTGGACCACCCGACCCAGCTTCTCCCCCGGCAGCTTGTTGATGTCGAGACTCAGCTGGCGCTTCTCATCGTACGACATGGGCACAAACTCCTCCTCTTCCTCAGAGTCGTAGTGCGGCAGCATGGATGTGGGCGGTGGGGGGTAGAAGGGCTTCTTTGTGGGCCTGCAGAATCAAGAGAAGCATACAGTAAAGTCAGGACAATAGCCCATTATAGTGAGCTACTTGATTTTCTGAATAAGTCATGAAATATACAAGGTTGCGTATTTGTAACTGTAGCTTGAGCAACTCTTTGAAGTGAAAACATGATACAGTTTGATGGTATTTCTGTAGGATGGGTCATTATTTTACTACTGACTTGCTATTCTTGCTACTCTTCTTCCCCTGGCTCTTCTTTGGCTGGGAGCCACCTGTTTTGGCAGACTTGCTTTTCAGGATCTTGCCGGGCATTTTCCATTCCTCAGAGCCAGCTCTGCTTCTTTCAGTTCGACTCCTCTTCTCCAGCTTCTTCTTTTTCTTCTTCTCCTTTTCCTTCTCCTTTTTGTCCTTCTTCTCTTTCTTCTTCTTGGCCTTAATGATGGGGCCTTGAGAGAGGGCGGCGAGCTGCTCGTGCATGGCTTTGAGCTGATCAGAAAATAACATTAAAAGACAATTATCTATGTATCTACAAGTTTGTTTCCACATACAAGATGTTGTGATCAAAGATGACTAACCAATACTAAAGGACTTACTTGTGTGCACACCTGATTCTGTAACTCAGCCAAGCGATGTGCTCGCACTTCTTCGCAGTCGGAGTTAGGGCTGCTCTCACTCCCTTCACTCTCACTGCTTGGCTCACTCTCTGAGGTGGAGGATGATGAGGACGAGGAGGAGGAAGAAGAGGAAGATGATGATGATGGATTGCCACTTATTGACATGGCTGAGTGATCCATATGTGGTACATCTGGCATCTTGGCAAATCGGAACTCAAACACATCCTGGGGCACAAAAAGAAAGCAAATAAAGAAACGTTAAGAAAGGGGAGAAAATGAACAATTAACTGTCACAGAGAAAGGTTTTTTTTCACAGTCTGTTGGCCTGATTATTTTAAAAGTACAATTGGACAGATAAGCTCACCTGCAGTTTCCGTGCCATGCCTACAACATCATGGTCGGGTGGGTTGTACTTGTAGCAGTTGGAGAACATGAGTCTGATTTCGCTAGCAAACTGTTGAGCGTCTCTGTATTCCCGACAGTCCATCTTCCTCTGATGAAGAGACAAACAGTTTTAGAACGTCAACAAAATGTTTTTTTTCCTTCCAGTTATCAGTTTAATACTACTTAATACTAATTGCCAATTACAAAACATAACCCATTTGTCCGGCAGTGGCTCAGTCAGTAGGGGCTTGGACTGTGAGCCGTAGGGTCGCTGGTTCAAGTCCCCGACCAGACCTAAATATGGAGTGTGGACTTCTACTTGGAGAGGTCCCAGTTCACCTCCTGCCCTGCCGTGGTGCCCTTGAGCAAGGCACCGGACACCCCCCTTCCCCCCCCACTCCCATTGCTCCCCGGGCGCTGTACAATAGCTGCCCACTGCTCCTAGTACTAGACTCCTTGTACTAGGATGGGTTAAAAGCAGAGGCCAAATTTCACTGTGTGTGCTGTGTGCTCTGCATGTGTGACCATTAAAGAGGGTTTCATCCCTCCCTATTCTATTCTTCTATTCTATTCTATCATATTTTTTTTTTTAAATGAACATTTTTATATTGAAAGATTTTTTATTATTTATTATTACATGGCTTAGTTGAATACTCGATTCTGATTGGTCAATTCAGAACACGTGACACGTTGTTAATCCAGAACAGACAGACCGCTGTCAAGGATTTATTGACCGTTGTTAAGGACCCTAAACTCCCTACTAATCTTGTAAAAAAAAGTGTTTTGATATGTTATAATTCAGTAATTAAAAAGTTAAAAGCAAGTCACCTTGATGGAGTTGAGGTCCATGGGACATTTAATGATATCATGATAGTCATGAAGTCCCAGTGCAGCTGCGTCCACAGGGGTGTAGAACGGCCAGGCGTACGCTGCATGTTTCTTTGACAACATGTCCTTCAGCAGGCCGCTGCAGTACCTCAGCTGGGGGCTCATTTTGCCCTTCTTCAGGGGCTGAGCCTGGACTGAGTCAGGCAGGTCCTTCTTGGGGGGTTTGATGGGGCGTCCGCTGCCCACTCTGCGTCCACCGCCCGCCATCATTGGCTGGAGCAGGATGGGACCTCCAGGGCTCCTCACCAGGCCCATCCCAGACGGGGTCTCCAGGCTCATGCCCCCCATGGAAGAGATGGAGTGCATGGAGGTGTCGTGGACCTGGCCCCCGTGGCCTCCTTTCCCCAAGCCCACCATGTGTGTTGCTCCTGACATGCCCACAGTTAATCCCATGGTGGAGGGGGTGGTGGTGTCTGCCTTACGTTTTACACCTTTTTTCTAGAAATAAAAAAGTGGGGATGTCACAATACTAAGGTTTAAGTCCATCTTCATCATAGTCCTTTAAGATACATATACTACATGTTTCAGCAGCCCCATAAGCAACCCCACCCTAGACATTTGTGTTAAATTGAATGTGCAAAAGCCTCACTTACTGCTCTCGGTTGTCATTCATTGTTTCATTTAAATGTCATAGACGTTATAGGGGTGTAACGGTATCCGTATTCGTCCCGAACCGCCACGGTTCGGACGTCACGGTTCGGCACATGCAGTCACACGACGAATACGCCTTTTTTTATGAGTGGGAAAAAAGTCTGTCACTCAGGGCAGTATCCATTACACAATATATAATCCAGGGGGCGGTATTGCGCCTAAAAGCTGTTTGCCAGCCGCCCTTAAACAACAAATGAAGAACAAGAAGAAAACACAAAAAAAACGAACAAAATACAAGAAGAAGAAAAGTTAATATGGCGATTTCAGATAAGACACAGGAGCTAGAAGACCCATCTGCTTCTTTTAAATCAGCTGTCTGGGAACATTTTGGGTTCCCTGTGTACTAGAATAACGATGGAGTGCGAGTGGTGGATCGGACGAGGACGATGTGTCGGCGTTGTTCGACAGCGGTGCGGTATGCTAATGGTAACACACGCCAAACATGCTAAATCCTATCAGAAGGCATCACCCAGATTTGCCAATCACCGGAGCCCGGCAAAAGACAACAGCAGTTCAACAGCTTATCCCCGCTGTTTTTAAGAAGCCAATAGACATGAAAGCCGAGAGACCAAAATAAATAACGGAAGCTATTGGCATATATATATTTCAACGACTATGCGCCCTTGAAACACTTTCTTATAATTAATTATTTAATATTTTCAAGACATTCTTTTTAGTTTTACAGCTTGTTTGACATCAGCCATTATAGATAATATGGCCATCTGAGTGTGTGTGGTACTGTTTGTGGTTTGATTTTAAAGGTGGGGTAGGTAAGTTTGAGAAACCGGCTCGAGATCGCTAGAATTTGAAAATACACAACCGGAGAAAATCTGCCACTTCCTTACAGAGCCCCTCCTCCAACACACAAGAACGCGCACATGACCAATGAGGGCACGAGATAAGTTTGTGCACAGATGGAAGACTGACAGGCAGGTAGGCCATCCAGTTATTTTAGCCGGGCCGGCTAAAATGATTGGTCGTACTTTTTACAGTATTACGGCTTCCACCGATGATTTTTTTTTAATGGATTTTTTGTCAAAGCACTTAAGATATTCATTGCTATCGGGATGTTAAGAGCATTCCATGGAATATAACAAAAAGTGTATCTCGAACCGGTTTCTCAAACTTACCTACCATACCTTTAACTGTGTAATACAGTTAATTATTCAAAATGTTAGAGTTCCTTATTTTTAAACTGAAACTTGCACTACTGTTCAAAATAAATAACAACAAACCTGGAATTATGCATTTGGGACTTTTTTTTGCTTTTACTTGTTGTACCGAACCCGTACCGAACCGTGACCCCCAAACCGAGGTACGTACCGAACCGTGAATTATGTGAACCGTTACACCCGAGTCATTTAGCTAACTATAAATAACATTAATTAGTTTATTGTACCTTGGTGGTGGGCTGTGTTAGCGGCAGGCTCATGATGTTAGCCGGTGGGAGGCTTTTGGTTAGCACAGTCTGGGGAGAGTTGGCCAGCATGGACTCCCCCGTGTCCGAGGAAGAAGGGGAGTAGGCTGACTGGGACACTGCCGGCACCTGCTGAGCCCTCGCTGGGGAGAGACAAATATTCAACTTTAGTGATGGGATTTAGCCCTAGATTGAATAGTTATGTCCAAACAGTTCAGAGTAAAGCAAATATCTCAGATATATACAAAACATGTCTCTGAAGTGTTTGGCTCCAAATACCAAACAGATCATGCATTGCAGCATCCCACAAACCCCTCTGTTTCAGCCCTGTTTCAAAAGTGCTGATTCTCTGTCTTTTACTTTAGATCAGGGGTGCCCAACCTTTTTTGAACCAAGAGCTACTTTTAAAGTTGCCAGTCTGCCGAGATCTACCAGTCCAAATAGAGAGGGGGGAGTGCTAGCAAACTGTCAACTGGGGGGAGCCGCGCTGCGGGGAAACGGCGTACCTCTGTCGGTGCAACTTCAATGATGCCTTTTTAAAAACATAAAAAATGAAGGGCGGTGACGGCCGTCAGCGAATTGAGCTGGCCCTTGACGACGGGCTGTTCTGTGATTCTCCAGATTCTACAGATGGCCAGTCCACGGAGGACGTGCAACGGGACGGTGTTCCCATGGGAAACAAAACTTAAAATATTAAATGAAACAATCTCATTTCTTAAAATTCACAACTTATTATGAATTAAACATTCACAAACTTATAATTATGTATTCACACGCAACGAACAGAAGAGCGTAGGGCAGAATTAGGAGGGAATTCCGTCTCGTAGCGTTTGTGCACCGTTTTGAAATGCCGCTCTAAATTACCCTTCTTTGGTAAAGCCACGCTCGCATTGCAGATGAGACCGATGGACTTTGAATTGGAATAAACAAAAAAATAATCATCCTCCCACTCGGAGTGAAAATGATATATTTTGGGCTTTTTTGCTTCTGCCATAATTGCGGTCTTGTGTGTGTGTGCGGACTCACTGTCACTCCTGTTGACATGGACAACGTCTGCTAACTAGTGCCCACTGCTAACTAGTGCCCACCAGCAACGCCCCGACACATGGGGTCATGCCAATCACAAAGCTTTGATGCGTTCAAGTGCATTATTCTGGCACAGGAAGATTATGTTATAGGACATTAACGATGAAACAGAATATTGTTGTTCCATTTTTAGACACATCTCGCGATCGACTGGGAATCTCCCCGACTGGTTGGGCACCCCTGCTTTAGATGAAAATAAGGAGCCACTCCCCACGCCCCTCTGAGAGATATTTGATTAAAAAGAACACAATGGTCCTCCAGGAGGAGATTCAGGTGATAAGGTGGGGGGGTGTTACCTTGGTTGGTTTTTGGCTAATTGTTACACAAGCCAAAAAATCGTTATGACATAAAGTGGCCAACATCTGATCAGCTCATTTTCAGACAGTTTTTTATATAAATGGATCAGGAAAGAAAGTGAGCAAATCTTTTTTCCTGAAACTTTCAGAATCTCTTTACACAGAGGGGACACATATTTATGTATAAAAGACATGAAAAAGTGGATTTTGCATAATAGGTGATCTTTAAAGTTGCTGCTTATATGAATGCTACGATAGAAACTATTTCAAAATCTGCAACACAGTCACAAACTCACAGTTAAATTTGCGACCTCCTCCCCGGCTGTTCTTGCTGCGAGGAGTTGGAGGAGGCAGCTCAACCTCTTCCTCGGGCATCTGGGCCACCTTCTGGAGGAAGATCTTCTCTAAGGGCTGGGCCATCAGCACAATGTCGTCGTTCGGCTACCCAAGGAAACAATTTATAAAAACATTAGCACGCTATTAAGAAGCCTTAACAGTAAAACAAAAACTTTTTTTTTCTTGGAATAGAGATTTATTTGAATACACTTTTTAAGTCAGTGTTGTAATGATGTACAAATCATGAACAGTCTGAAAAAACCAAACATTTGCTTGGAACAACTTCCTAAATGCTTGCCATTTGTTCTGGAGTTTGACATTGTTTCTAATGTGTTACAAATTAAATGAATAACAAAAAGGTAAAAACAGTGGAACATGGATGAAAAATATTTTTTAATTATCTGAATCAACCCTCGCTGCTAAGAAAGAATCAACTTTTTTTTCGGATTCTTTACAACTACAATTATTACAACCACGGTCACGATACTTGACTCTATCGAAGATTTATTAAAGAAATCATTGAATGCATCTTTGATTTTCATCCGAAGTTTAGTACATTTCCAGAGAAGTTGTCTGATTTGTTAAAACAAGTAATGGATCTCCCCTAAATCTTATGAGGCAGCAACATGTTTGAGTTGAGGATGCTGATGTCATTAGTTTCTTTGTCAACTTAGCATTTCCATTTTCACTTTTGCATAACAACAAGTTAAATGCAGTACATGCAAGTTAGCACAGGTTATGTTATGACTTAAAATAGCATCCCAGACAAGTTCCTGTTTGCAAAGTGTTGGATAACCCCTTTCTCATGGGAAATAAAGAGGTGTAAAATGTCCCTCTCTCGGAATCTTAAAGGGGACCTATTATGCAAAATGCACTTTTTGATGTCTTTTATACATAAATATGTGTCCCCGGTGTGTCAGGGAACTCAAAAAGTGTCAGAAAACAAAACCCTTTCTCTTTTCCTCCGTACCCATATCTCTACAAAAAAAAGAAAAAGGGGGGGGGCTAACAAGCAGATCCAGAATTTTCGCTCCTATAACGTCATTGGCAACATCCGGCCGACGTGACACGTCCCAACCTATCGTCTCCGTATGCAGCTGTGTGTCTGTGTATTCAGCAGGATGTCTGCTGGAGGCTTAGAGTAAAGTTGATATATATATATATATTATTATATATTATTATATATTATATTATTATATATTATTATATATTATATTATTATATATTATTATATATATATATATATATATATATATATATATATATATATATATATATTAATAATAATAATACATATAATGGCACTGTTCTAGCGGTAAACACTTAAGAAAGAACATGTCAAGCTATGTGCTGTATCAGAAACAATGCGCGGTGTGTTTTGGGAGTAATATGCTGTGTGTTTACATTAGCAAGCATGCTAACCATGGAGCTAACGCTGTAGGCTACTGGAGAGAATATGTGTAACGTAATGTCCTTGTGGTAAACCCTGCGAGAGAGAAAGGTTTGAGCTCCATACTGTTTCATAAATAAAGCTTGAAGAGGTTAGGAGCATAACATGGCCTTTAATCACTGCAGCGTTTAGCTGAGTTTCTCCCGGTAGAAATGTCTCTCTGGCAGGGGAACGCTGCGTGACACTACAAAGGGGCGTGGCTAGCAGCAGCCGTTCAATTTAAAGCAGAATCAGCCTGTTTGCAACAGGGCTGCAAAAGAGGGGTATGAGCAGTATGAGGCATGGCTACAATGGGTGATCTGTTTGGTATTTTAAGCAAAAAACTTCACAGACATGTTTTGTATAGGTATGGCCTTACAATATATTTTTTCAATATAGCATAATAGGGCCACTTTAAAGGAGAGGTGTCATGCTTTTCCGGTTATTACCCGTCCCCTTGTGTGTTATGAAGGTTTTATGCCTGTAAACGGTGTGCAGAGTCAAAACCCTCAAAGTACACCCTATAGCGAGTAAAACTCTAACACAGAAAATACCTCCCCAAAACGCCTCGTTGGAGATACGTCATTGTCCATTTGATTCTTCCGGGTACGGCATGATGTCAACCCGTACCCGGAACGAAATGGACCAATCCGTGGAGCAGTTACGTCCGCGGAGCCGTTACGTTAAGCCCCCGCTGATTGGTCCAAATTGACCAATCCACGGACTTCCTCACACACACATCTGTGTGCAGGGAGCAGGCAGCTCAGCTGATTTCTCCTCCCTGGCTGCAGGCTGATAACAGACAGTTGAGATCGCGGCAAAATTCTCTCTGCAGACCCATTCTCACAGCGTTTATCAAGCCGTTACGTTAAGCCCCCGCTGATTGGTCCAAATTGACCAATCCACAGACTTCCTCACACACACATCTGTGTGCAGGGAGCAGGCAGCTCAGCTGATTTCTCCTCCCTGGCTGCAGGCTGATAACAGACAGTTGGGATCGCGGCAAAATTCTCTCTGCAGACCCATTCTCACAGCGTTTATCAACCTTTTTCTTACTCAATATCAAGCCACACTTATTGTTTTTACTTCGGATGTGAGTTTGTGTGTGCTCAGGATGAGTTTGGCTGTGTTTCGCTATGTATCCTAAACAAGGAAACAACACCTCCACGGAGCTCAGCGCGATTCACAACGTCCCGACCAATCAGAGCACACTGCTCACAGGGAGGGTGGGGGCTGGAGCTTTTGGAGCTACAACGAGCCGTTAAAGGCAGAGAGTGAAATTCAGTGAATACAAGTAGTTTACAGTACAGAGATGCTGTATGAGAAACCAATGTGAGTTTGGAAAAATGCACAGTATAAATCTATTTTAGTATACCTCAACAATGGAATTATGATCAGTGGAAATGGCCATGACACCTCTCCTTTAAGTGAACCTCCAGGTCTGCTTCTGGGCCTCGATCATCAAAAAACATAAAAGTTTTCTATCGTCCGTTAAAACTAGGATATGTTACCAGTGCCTTGAGTCTATATACAATCATTTATTATCCCAGGTCTGGGTAAGGTTCACATGATATGTAATCTGTTTTTTTACCTTATAACCTACCTTGTTGTAGATGTAGCAGTTGGTGAACATTGTGTTGAAGTCCTGTATGCACTCACTTGCACTGCGATAGTAATTGTTCTCCAGGCGCTTTTTGATGGTCCCCATATCCATGGGTTGTTTGATAATTTTATGGTAATCCTTAAAAAACATAATGAAAAAGACAAAGAAATGTTATTAAACAAAATGATGGAGCAAATTGACCAAATCAGAGACATAAATAAAACTTGACAGATATCAAATGAAAAAAGAAAGGGAAAGTCTGATGCGCTTGCGTTTAACTCACCGGCAGGCTAAGCCTGTAGGCATCCACAGGCTCGTGGAAAGGCCAGGCAAACTGATGCCTCCACAGTGACTTCATCAGGGTCTTCTGGAGAAACTGCAGCTGGTTGGTCATGCGGCTCGGCCGGCTGGGATCCTTCACCGGAGGCTGTGGTGGGGGAGGAGGACCCTGAGGCATCATGTGCGGCAAAGACGGGCTCTCAAAGTCTTCGTACAGCAGGGAGGGCTTACGAATGCGTTTGCCCGAACTACTGTGTTGGTCCATCCCGCCGCCGGACAACCCAACCAGGGAGCTGATGGGGAGGAGACGAAGAGGATGAGATAAAGATAAGAGGGAACAATCAGAAAAAACCTGCAGGACCTAAGATGCTACCTCACATTAAAGTTAGAATGAAATTGCAAACATCATATCACTTTTTTAGAGATTATAAAAAAAGGAGAACAGTGAACACATATTTAGGAGGAAAGAAAAAGAAACCGGTCAACAGCAAGAATGTTCGGCTAGTGAAAGAAATTGCACTTATAAGTTCACAGTACTGTATGGCCTTTGTTAACCTCATTGATGCAGCCATTGATTCACAAATCTGCTACCCACGTCCATGGAAAAAGTGTATTGTCATAAAGTGCAGCCTTTTTATATGCTTTATTCCACTGAACCATGACAACTGAATATGGCTCTGTCCTCCCAGTCAGCGATCCGTCATCTGGGAAACTCAGATTCTATCAATAGGCTGCTACTTTTAGCACAGACATGGGAACAACCATAGCATGGCCCCTCACTCTTAACAAAACATTAACTTGTAATAAGTCTAATAAGACCCCAATATCTATTATATCACACAAATCCAGAAAAAAAAAGAATATATATATTTGTTTTTACTTTGACTCATTAAGACATTATAAATCATGGGAAAATAATGATGGGATTTAGCATTAGGGATTTGTTGTATACGACACAAACAATAGGATCGTGAATTACATCTTTGTTATTTCCTGACACTCATACTCAATGAGATTTATATGTTTTTTATTATTTGTTAACTGCAATGATGCACAAGGTTACTGCACAACCACAACTAACTACTAATGTTAATAAACATAACAATAAAGCTAATACATAATGAATATCCAACACATAAATACTTTCCTAAAACAGGTCCTTATAAGCAGGGCACGTTGGGTTCAAATCAAGTCTGCTCTTGTCGGTACAATATTTTTTTCCCTCCTATTTACAAAATAATGAATGTCAGGGATACTCCAGCAAATGCCCTTGATTTGAGGCACTGTGGCCTCAAAATTGGAGTTTGTCCTTGGGCAGTACAGCTGCTCAGAACTCGTACAGTTAGCATTAAGAATTTGTAGGACACATTTCCCAAAAGGAATTGAAGAACTTAAGTTTTAGAAAAGAGACTCTAAAGATCAACTTATCAGGCATCTCTTCAGACTTAGCTGTGGTTCAACACAACTACATGGACAAATTGTAAATAGGCCCAACAAGTCTCTCTGTCTATGAAGTTAGATGAGGTCATCATGTCACCATAAACCCTATTGTTCCATTTTTCCACTTTATCTCCCCAGAGCACATGAACCAGATTTAGAAAAAGTTAAATCTCACCCAGAGTTCAGGACACGACACACACTTGCCCCACTGACACACAAGCTGTGGCAAAGCCTGTGAGCGCATTTTCTACATCATTCAGAATGCCAGCAACACAATGAGAGGCTGCACCACATTAGCATTTAGAAAAACATGAGCCATTGTGTATTGAAAACATACAATATAAACTTCCAGTCAAATGTATTAATTTATTTAAGCTTTCCAGATTATTTATCAAGTATTATGTAATTTTTATTTAATCGAAACAATAGAGATTTATTCGTTTTTTTGTGATATTTTACTTGAAATGCACTAGAAAATCTTAATCACTGTAATAATGAAAATGTAGCTATATTTGTCTTTTTGGTATTCGTTTATTTTTTTACGGGGGTTACTGGTAATGATTTTGTGGTGCTTCTGTGTCCACGGAGTAACGGTAATAGCTCTTAAATATAATGGTTTCATGCCTATTTTACCACAAAAAATATATATATATATCTCAATCATGTGGCTTTCGCACGAACAAAAAGTATATACATGATTATAAAAAAATGTCTGGCAAACATGTGTCGTGACACAGACGATACTTTGTGCTGTAAACATTTGCTATTAAAAATAAATATACATTAAGTTATTGTTGTAGAAAATTATTGTTCCATGGGAATTAACCTTAGAGGCATTTTATAAGTTCTTTACCTTTTGCACACTTAATGTTTGGAAGCATTGCATTGTGTATCGAAGCATTCAAATAAGATGAGCAGGACCTTGTAGATGTTCTTGACTCCTGTGGTAAAGACACAACAACGTTTCCCTCCTTCAAGGTTTTGTGATATTACTGCAGTATTTCAGGCTGAGCATATGCAATGTTAATACAATGATATAGTCAGGTAATGACAACTGAGCCTCAAGTGACAGTTGACCTTAAGTATACTTTTCCCACATCAATAATCCTCTTAGCTCATCAATTCTACAGTAAATTATTTTTAAATGCAGTCTATTACGTCGTGTCATGAGAATTAATCGTCCTGCATGAATCCTAACGTCTTAATATACGATATAGACTACTGTTTTATTATTAATTAGTTAACATTTACAGGTTACTAATGTGGCTTTGTGTTTTCAACCTGCATTGCATAAACGTATAGCCTTACTTAAATGTCTCAGTTCTCACACAATAGAGCTAAAAAGCACCGTTGTTTTCTTTCAAAACAAAGAATAGTCAGACTCTTGGTTTTACAATTCAACAGCTGGTGATCGCGTGGTTCGGACGCCCCGCCCTCACTGTTTGTAAACACTGCCTCACAATGACAGAAAAGAATAATGGGGAGAAAGTTAATGTCAAATCAAGAACAAGAAATCCTTATTATGCTCTAGGAAAGGCTACATTGTGATTCCGTTAGTCGATCCCACTCATTCTCCACTGCATACAACGTTATAGCACCGGAACAGGAGCTATGAAGCTAACCAAACAGCTAACGCGCCACCGGACGGTAACACTGCCTGACGAATCGGTTAATATGGGGCTGCTACATGTCGCAAGATATGTGTATTAAGCATGTGGTATACTGTCTACATTTCCAGTTATGTTCTGAGATAGTCACATGAGCAGTGGGATTAGCGTTTGCAGGATGTCTGAGCGATGAATGACCGACTGACAGAAAGCCGGGCGGGGAACCAGCCGATGGGGCTGCAGCTGTCATGATCTGCCTCCCTTTAAGCGAGCTCTCTACAGAAGCTAAAAGCTAAAAGAAAAGGGCTGCACATAAAGTGCAAACACATTTAGCTGCAATGAAGTAAACAAGTCATGTTTTGATAGTCTGCTTTAAAAGCTAGCTAAACAAGGCACTGTACAGAGACAACCGTTTGCTGACAAGCTAGCGTTGTTATCGAGAGGCTAACGGTAACTAACGTAGCTAATGTTAAATGATGCACTCAAAGCTAACGTTAGTCTTTCTTTCAAGACATTTACATCGTTTCATTTCACAAAGGTGTGGACAGAAATTACAGCGCGCTTTACCTGTCGTGATGCGGGTTGACGGCCGCTTCCATTGGCCTGTAGGCGGAGTGTTATTACAATCCAATTTTTCCACCACTGTTTACGCTGCACTTCCACTGTTACACCACTAAACAACCCCAAAATGAAATGGCGACCTATCGCTTCCGCTTGAACCTTATATAAACCTCCGCGTGGCCGTGTTGCGTACTTCCTGTCACGTTAGGGGTACTTCTGCCCTCCTATTGGCTGTAACTAGACGTCTATCAAACAGCACACGCCCAGCATCTTCATGGTCGGTACTCAGTCATATTTGAACCATGGAGCCACAGGCGTCATTTGCGCTGGGGACGCTGGAGACATGTCCCCACCACTTTTTGAAATGGCCAATTCTGTCCCCACCACTTTTTAAAAGTATAACGTACAAATGTTCTGAAAAATAGCGTGCACAAAGGAATGTAATAAACAAGAACACTGGTTTAGTGTCAATATGTGCAATTTGTACATGTTAGTATACTTTTAATTTAAATTGTAAAAAAAAACATTGCTCCCACTTTGCAGCAGCAGGGCGAAGACACTGCACTTTAATAAATGTAAGTGAAAATAAATGTAGAAATACATTAAAGATATATAATGTGTGTTCTTTTTAATTCTCTACTTATATTTTTTTCTTGTGTTTATTTAAATTCTCTGCATTTATTCCCACATTTATTTATGTATTCCTGTATTTGTTAATTTTTTCTTGTCTATATTTATTCCTGTATTTATTTCCAAATGTATGTATTTATTATTCCTGTATTAATTTATTTTTCTTGTGTTTAGTTATTCCTGTATTTATTTCCACATTATGTTCTTGTATTTATTGATTTTTCTTGTGTTTATTTATTCCTGTATTTATTTCAGTTTTTTCCACTTATTTATGCATTTATTTATGTTTGACTTATGCTGGTAAATTATTCTTTCCTCCATACCTGTGTGCTCTTTGTGTGCATAAAGGTACACATTTAATCCAAATCACATCACAAGACCTATAGTTGGGCATTCATTATTTTCAGAACACATTGGTGGTCCAGAGGTCTATGCATTAGTTTGTCATGCAGGTGCTTGAGGTTCAACACCCAGCGGAGGGACATCTTTGGTCCACTGCTATGCTGATGTTAAATCTGGAGAAATGCCCCCACCACTTTTTCTAACAAAAATGCATGGAACACAATAGCAGCGTTGAATCTTTTTATTTTTTACATTATGGCTTCAAAGTGTTCACAATTACGACTTTACTTAAACAAATGAACTAATTTTGTCTGCAGGGAATGGTGGAATTATTATGTTTTTTTTTTTTAAACAATTTACCATGTATGTACAAACATATTTGCATTAAGACCAACAGGATCAGGTGAACATGTAAAAAACCAGAAACATAAATAAAGTTGAAGTGCTAGCGATATTTCGGAAATGATATTCTTCTATTATGCATTTGATTAAACCTTTGTTGCATGTTTGCCATGAATCCATAAATAATTTCCTTAAAATAAAAGTTTCTTTAATGTACACATATTTAAGTTGTGTCAAGCCATAAAGCTTCAGAATAAATCAGTAGTTTGAGTATCATTACAAAAATAGAATTCCTTAAAAAACTACATTTCAGCCCTTTTAGCCATGTATTATAATTTTAGAAACAAAAAAGCTCAAACTGTAATCGTTCATTTTCTGATAGAAATGCAGGGAAAAGCTATCAAACAAGCCTATTTGATAAAACAATCACAATATACACAATATATACAATCACATCATTACACACAATCTTAAATCTCTAAAATGATTATAGGGATTTAAGATTATAGTCTAATCTAATCTTATTATTTACTTCTGCTTTTTTTTTGCAGAATATCAACATAAAACGTGTGTATGAAGCAAAGAAGTGTGTGATAAACTATCTTCAAGATGATTTCTTGTAATATTATATTTTGCTATAATGTTATGTTTGTTGTGAAGCACTTTGGCAAACCCTCTGTTTTTAAAATGTGCTATAGAAATAAAGTGGATTGGATTGGATTGGATGATTCATATTCACACCCATTGGCATATTGCAACTCCACCTGCTTCAAAGGGGCATGAAGAAGGGAAATATTCCTAATAGGCAAATACTCACAACACTTGTATGTATGGATAATAATAATAATAATAATAATACATGACACTTATTACATTACATGTTACTTGTTAGACGCTTTTATCCAAAGCGACTTACATACTCAATAATGTGGACAGTCCCCACAGGAGCAATTTTGGGTGAAGTGTCTTGCCCAGGGACACAACGACATGCTGACTGCAGTGGGGTTTGAACCTTTGACCCCCTGATCCGAACACCAACACACAACCCACTGCGCCACACACCTCCACGTAGCCCTTTTCCAAAAACTCAAAGACTCTTTGATGTATACATTTTGGTCTCACAACTCAGTCGTTATTTAAAGCTGGAGTTTTGCCTCTTCATGTCTTGATTTTTAACTAGCAACTTTCCGGTAACACGTCTGCTTTTCTGATTTGAGGGCAACCCCTGCACGCACGTATCACTGAGCATCATTCTTCACCTCTTCTTGACGGTGAAAGCCCATATTCTGCTTTCTTAACAGTTCAGCATAAAGGCCGCCTTTCCTCGACAGCTCATCGTGAGTGCCTTCCTCCTTCAGCGTACCATCGTCGAGGACAAATATATGATTGGCCTTCTCTACAACACTCATCCTGTTGGATATCAACAGCACGGTGCAGTTGTTGGTTTGGTTCAACAAAGCTTGCTTCACCTGTTGAGTACAATAATGACTTAGTGTTACATGAAGAAATCTGGTTAATATGAGCAAAATGTATGAAACTCAGAGCAAGAATTTCCTACCTGATATTCATTCTCTGCGTCCAAGTCACTGGTGGCGTTGTCCAGGATCAGGATTTTGGGACGTCTGATTAAAGCTCTGGCAATGGCGATGCGTTGCTTCTGTCCTCCTGACACCTGGCCTCCCTTCTCCCCGGCATCTGTGCGACACAAGGGCATGCTGTTATTGTGTTTATGTACATCTTTGGGGAGCAGTGCATTTTTTATTGCATGAGGAAAAACCACAAGATGTACTGTTGGTTAAACGAGCACTTTCTCATTTTCAGATTCATACTTGTTTCTAATAGAACATGTTTTCATGCTAAGGTGATCAACTTACTCTAACTGTATTTCTGAATATACATTTATTATCCTTTACTTTTGAACCACGTTTTCCATTTCTTTCCAGTAGTATATAACAATAACAGAAAATAAATGGATGCATTACCTGATTTAAATTTGAAATGGTTTAAGTTAATATGAGTTTTTGCTAAACTTGATACGGTGATCTAGCTACTCTACTGTAGCTGTCAGTAATAATATTAAAGTGTTATGTTAATGAAATTGAAGAACTTTTATTACTATCTAAGCTTGTTTTTGGAGGAAACATAATCATATGGTTTTCAATACCTGCATATACTCTGTTACCAAGACACCCTGTCACCCTGTTTCTACTACTAAGAATATGTAGATGATTCTAACATTGTGCAAACATTACAAAAAAATTATATTCTTTTAATTCCAGGAAGTAAAAAGAACCGATTGGAAGAATTACACATAAGGATTGAATGCTAATGGATTGTGTCGTGGCTCGGACCTGTGTCGTATCCCTTTGACAGCTCCATGATGAAGTCGTGTGCACTGGCCAGCTTGGCAGCTATGTACATATCCTCATCAGAGGCATCCTCGCGGCCGTACTTGATGTTCTCCCGCACAGAGCGAGCAAACAGCAAACAATCTTGGCTCACCACAGCAATCTATAAATAAACAGGATGCACAGGAAACGTCAGTTGCTGTGGGACTGTTGATTTACAATGAGCGTAACATCTGACAAAAAATAAGCAGAAATTGCTACTAAGTGTTCTTGTAATATTCCTGTGACAAACATATAAACCTACAGGGTTTCAGCTTCCAGGCTGTATCTTGTTATGTCTTTTTTCATCTTAATGCCCAAAAAAAGAATGCAGTAATTACGCTTCTTGATATTTCTGCCATAAAGAAAGTTCTCAAAAGACTTGATAACTGAATGCAGTCTTTACTGTTTGAATATGCTGTTCTTCTTGGTGAAAAATAGATATCTCAATTATACAAATTAATGTCTTTACGCATTCAACATAGGAATGCATTCGAAGAAACATTGATCCCTGGTTAAAACACATCATGGGTCCTGTACGTTTCTGATTATTGTGCTCAATGAAAGTCAAATTAGACACTTTCAGCTTAAAATATTCGAAAAAAAATTGGTCCTGTAGAAACCTTGTCACGTAGGTACTGGTCTTTGTAGTTTGTCAGAGGTTTCCCATCCAGTAGGATCTCCCCTGCTTGGGGCTGGTAGAATCTCTCCAACAGCTTGACGCAGGTGGACTTCCCCGATTTGTTGAGCCCAACGATGGCAGTGACTTGGCCTGGCTTTATATCCAGAGAAACTTCCTGGTAGATGAGAGGAATACGATGAATTGATAAATACTTGTATTCAGTAGGGATGCTCGGATAGCCAATTTTGGGGCCGATCGCCGGAATCAGTATCGGCCGATACCGATCACCGATACCGATCGAGTGGGCGGGGCCTACGGGGATCTTCCATTTAAAGTGATGTTTACAACTCAGTTAATGGGGCTCATTCACTGGCGCTTCCACAAACAACAACCAACATAATTATTACATTCAAATTAAGTACATTATTCAAGTTTACATTAACTTTGGATAATAACACGGGAGAAATGAGCGGAAGCGCTCTCTTTTCCTCTCTCCCCCTCGCTCTCTCTCTCCTGACAGCCTGTCAGTATCTCATGCAGCTCGCTGATCCAGTAATGAGTGACCCAACAGTGAAGAATAAATATATGTATAACTAGTTTAGCTTGTTCCAGAGGTAGATATAATAGCTTAGTGTGTTAGGTCTAACTCTTAGTGTGTGTTTTGCTCCGCTCACCGGTCCGTCACAGCGGGTGGAGCTGCAGGATTTCTGCTTCACACACGTTGCATACCGCTATTTTATTGTCATTTTCGGACACCTTAAAATACTGCCAGACTGGTGAAGCCATTTTGGCGAGCTTGTTTTGCACAGAGAAAAGTGTCATGTATTTTACGTCATCATTTTTACGTCATGCGATCGGCTCTCGCGATCGGCATTTTTAGAGAGCACCGATCGATCGGCAGAGAGTGAGTATCGGCCGATATTGATCGGCGGCCGATCGATCGGAGCATCCCTAGTATTCAGTATGTAGTTGTATTAAATGTAAGATGAAATACATGCACAACAGTTAAACATACCTTGAGCACAGGACTGCTATTGTCTGTACTCCCGGGATAGGAAAATGTAACATCTTTGAACTGAATGTGTCCCTGAAGATCTTTGGGGGACAAAGTGCCGTTTGCTGGTAATTGAGGGTTGCGATCTAAATATTCAAAGATTTTCTCAGAGGCACCAATCGCCTTCCTCACTGCCGGGTAATATTGCATGACAGCCTGAAAGAGAGGTGGTAGAATGAGGCACATTTTAATTGAACTGAAATACATTTATTTTGAAAAAGAATTCTGTCAATTCAATTTTCATTCAAGTTTTATGTTGGCTTGTAGCTTACCTCTACAGCAGAGGCAAACTGAAGCTCATAGAGGACGAATGACACCAAGTCTCCACTGCTGACCTGCCCCCTGGTCACAAGAGTCCCTCCATAGTACAGAATGCACACCTTCAGGGCCAAGGTCGTCATCTGGGAAACAATTAAAAACGGGTTAAACATTTAATCATGCAGATGTGTCTCTCTGTAGTTGGCGTAAAGAAGTGGAATTATTTGCCGAATGATTTAAAGGGCGGTAAGAACATGTATATGTTTAAGAAAATGTATAAAGAAAGCGAAATTAGACAGTATGAAGTTGACTTTTGATTGTGTTCTGGTTTTATGTTTCAGTATTTGTAAGCAACTGTGACTGAAAGAATATTGCTTTTATTGTACCTTTTTATGGTTATTTCATTTTTATTTATTTTTTAAGAAGGGGCAGGTAAAATAAGATTTTCTTCTCACTGCCCCTTTCCACCATGCGCTTTCAAAAAAAACAAAACAGTATAAGGGTACATGTTTTGTTTTAAAATAACTGCCATGTGTGGAATAAACAAATAAATAAATAAAATAAAGCTACTGCATTTAATTGTATTTAATATACTTCAACGAAAGCAAAGGTCAAAATCACTGGCCATTGCATGGTGAAATGTCAAAACTAATGGAGGTTGAAAGTATATTTCTCAGTTTTTTCCCAAGGTTCTTAGTGTCTTGATAGTAATTTTAGCATACGAGCATGGTCGCATATTTTAACCCCACCAATGACTTATACTCACAGATACATTTAGGCTTAGAAATCGCTGCACACAACCCATATCAGTATTCAACTCACACTGTTAGCCCAGGTAGAGGTTGCATAGGCCAGTGCTTCCTTTTTGTTGAGAGAGTAAGTGTCCTCCAGCCGCTCTCTGTACCTCTCTGTCTGTCCATCTTCGTTGGCAAAGCTCCTCACCGTCTTCATGTTGGAGAAAGTCTCCGTGGCCACCTGGTTGGCCTTAGCCAGAGACTCCTGAACCTTTACAGCAATAGTCTGTAACATGGATAAATCAAAATGACACGTTACATATTTATACATCAAAACAGCGGACTAATTGTTGCAGCTCTACTAATAAAAATACGAGACATATCAGGAAGTCTTCTTTACCTGTTGGAAGTGTCCAATGAGCTTGGGTATGACCCAGATGATGGGCAGTCCCATACAGGTAAGCAGAGACATTTTCCATGACTGGCTCACCATGAAGAACATGAGGAAGGCCAAACGCGCCGTGTACCACATCACAAGACTTAGTTTCTCACTCAGAGCCTCACTCATGTCATTGGTATCCGTGGTAACCCGGGACACTAGTTCACCTAAGAAAAGAGTTGTGCATGTACCACACATTTTGTCAAGTATATCTATTAGGAAATTCATTACTATAAAGAAATGGGCTTGGCTTCGATAAGAAAGTGTGTAGCATAAGTGAAATAAATGGATTTATTAATGATGACTGATTGTGTACAGAACCTTTTCCTTAAAGATTACTTTCTGTTGAGTTAGTCATATATACAGGACACGCATGATTTACCTGTTGTAGTTGCCTCAAAGAAAGCAATCTCCTGTTTCAGCACAGCCTGGAAGACGGCCCCCTGCACTGAGGTGTGTATGCAGCTCATGGTGACGACGTACATGAGGTCACATACAAACTCAAGCACAGCACTGAAACATAGGACACAAGACACATTACAATGTTAAGTAACCAAAATATACAGTAAGTACTTAACACCTCTACTTTTTAAAATCATTTTCAGGTACTATACAAACTTAGAACCGGTCAAAATAATTAGGTAAAAGGTTGCATTACCTGGCAAAAGTCATAAGTGTCATGACTGTGATGGCCTCTGTGAATGCATCTGGTGTTTCTTCATTTATGATCCAGTCCGCCACACGACCAGTGTATTTAGGGATGGCCATCTCACCTGAGGTCAGAAATTCACATCAAATAAGTATAATTTAAATATGTTATGTATAGCCATTCCAAGCTTCACAATTTTAACAGAAAAACAGGAATGCCCTAATAGCTGTACTTATAAAATGCCTCTAAAAATACTTGATGCTAAACTAATTGCTTGTCGACGACTTCATCATTAAATAATGAACGAAGCTTAAAAAAACCCAATAAAACTAAGAGATATCATTCTGAACGTTGCAGTTGTATGAGAACACTTCATATAAATGATCAACGACAAGCGAATAATTTAAATGAAAGTGTCCTACCCAAAGAAGAGAGGATTACAAGAGTCAGCACAGAGACAAAGCGCCAGAAATAAGGCTGCATGTATCCCATCAGCCTCTTCAGAGGGTCACAGGTGTCTTCCTTAGGCTTCTCAGATGGCGCCTTCTTCATCAGAGAGGAGATGTATTGACCACATGAGAGCAAAAGTGATGACACATATCGACTCCAGTAAAGCCATGCCACTGCCGTCACAACATAACCCTGTAACACCTGCAAAACAAAACACAGGTTCAATACACAAACCAGAAAAATATTATTGGAAATACATATTTGAATGCCTCAAATGATTCTGACAGGAGTTGGGGTAAAGCAAAAACAACATTTCTAAAATGGAGGATGTATTCTCTTCTGACTTGTTTGGTTTTGGTTTCAGTCTTGTATCTGTTGACATTGTTGTTACAGAAAGAGGGCTGGTAACAGTAGAGATTATTTAGGAAAAGCAACTAACCCTAACTTTTACAACATTTATTAATCCATAGCTATGCATATTATTATATAAAATCATCACAGTTATATCTAAAATCCTAATCTGCAAAGTACCCAGTTAATATAGCTATCAGATACATGTACAGTATTAGAGCAAACAGTACAGTATTTCCCTCTGAAATGCTGTTGAGTAGATGTATACATTTAAATGAAATGTTAATATTCAGGTACAGTACAGTTACCTCACAGTTATGCTTAGCCACATTGCAACAATAGCATCTACCCACTCACCATATCTGCCAAGTGGCCTTGAGTAAAGGAGTTTAACCACCTTCATATCATACATTTTAAGACATCCATGTTTTTTACTAGTTTAAATTGGGGTACAAAAGCCTTAGCTGCTTATCTGGAAGTCTGGCGAGTTTTCTATCAGCACGTTCACACACACACACACACACACACACACACACACACACACACACACACACACACACACACACACACACACACACACACACACACACACACACACACACACACACACACACACACACACACACACACACACACACACACACACACACACACACACACACACACACACACACACACACACACACACACACACACACACACACACACACACACAGGATAGGGAGCAACAATGCATCATGGGCCCTGCACTAACATTGTCACCCCCGCAGCAACATAAGGTGTTAAGAAAAGTGCCTGCTATTATATTGATGTTATCCCTCCTGCAACAAACACATCAATATATAAAACACAGCCACCCACCCTTTCCCAGGAGTGCCACCCCCACACTTCATCCAAGGTAGACTGATCTAGAGCCCAGAGAAGAGTGATGAACACAGGGAAGTGGAAGCAAAGGACCGCTAAGCTCTGAATCCCCTCGAAGCTCCTCATCCACAGCAGGCTTCCAGGGGAGGTAAGGGTGAAGAGGGCGAGGAGGCAAGCCCTGGCCAACCCTCCTCCCCACAGGGTGATGAACGGATGAAAGACTATGGCGGATGAGATATGGGCCAAGCGGATGGCGTGCACCACACACACATCCAGGCACACGAACAGTAGGGGGGAGAAGTAGCTCATTTTTTGCATAATGCCCAGATTCTGCAAATACAAGTGACAGGGGGGAGGGTCAGTAGCTGTAGTATATTCAAGTCAGACACACATAGACAGGAAACACAAAAAACATATATATAAACACACAGCACCAAAGGGTCATTTTTAGACACTATGTACTTGACTGTGCAGTGTGAAGAGGTGCTGTAATGCATGGTATTCATAATTGTATAATGTGTTTTATATGAGGTAGCTGGATTGAAAGTGATACAGCATGTTTGTTTTCATAATGACTAATCAAGCTATGTAATGTATGACATTTTAGCCTGTTTACCACTTGATAACTATACAAACTAAGACAAAAACGTTATATTGCATGAACTTCGTGGTGAGAATCTACTTTCAGTTTGCAGCAGTGTTCTGCATGAAGTTACTTTCATTTTCTTCCACGCTGCGGATTTCTTTGAAACGGTTCCACAGTAACCCCAAGTCAAACCCACCCAACGAATAAGCTAAACACTCTTAAATACAATATTGCTATGCAGTATTATTAAGTCGAACTGTAACGTATGCTTATGGCAAAGCTTGATAGCCCAGTTTAGCTGCTAGTAGCATTACAGTTGTTTATATTCAACTTACATTTCCTTTCGACCAACCAAGTCTGATGTGAAGGTTTGAAATTAGCCTGAGGACGGAATCTGACACCGATATTTCTCTTACAAACTCATTGTTTTTAGTTAATCCCAACAGCCTGCTAGCTCAAACGTCGACCGAGTCTATCTGTCTGTAACTGAAACCGAAAGTAAACTATTTATATCGTTTTACAGCGGAAAGTCCCATATCTGCCACAGTCACGGACGAAGACTAACGACTTATAACATGCTCTTTGGTTATATGAAGTTTGGTATTTATCCCAAACCATGCTTTCAAAAACTATAGTAAATGGCAACAATGTGTGTTGCACGTTGTGCAGTGTAATAGTGCTTGGTTTGAACGGTTTGAACGGTTTGAACCCTGAATATGTGCAGGGTATGTACAAACAGTCCAGCAGCGACACCATGTGGCGAGAAGATGTAACTGCTATAGCTTTCAAACCTTAGACCTGGAAATATGTGCATTATTACCATAGACTGTATGATTATTACACCACATGTCAACAGTGTAAATTCAATAGCCTCCTAAAATTAATTTCATTCACGGTTTTAGGAATTCGAGTTGAATTTTGAATGCACTTTGTTTGGTTTAATGTTGCCTTGCTGCAAAAAAATAATTTCAATGGAATAATAAAGAGTTAACATTAGGCCTACAGTGTGCTATAAAAGTTGTGTTAATAGATATCCCATTTATTTAACCTAGATCTATTTATTGAAATACAGTTTTTCATTACAGTTTTATTTTGTGTGCTCATGTTAACATACACTAAATGTCTATCTTACCATATGTATTTGGTTTTAAATTAAATATACACCCATTTAATGTAAGCATAGCTAGTTGTATTTCTATTTGATGCTGTTAGCCTTACTTGTTTACCCGGACTTTTATTTTGTTTAGTAAGGTTCTATAAAGTTGTATCTATTTGTATGCCTACCTATATTATATGAACATTTTTCAAGATTTGTGGGACACATTTTAGTCAACAAGACAGTTTAAAATCAGTCATTTTATTTTACAAATGTGCAATTATTTAAACTACCAAAAAACAATTGACAGGCTATAAACCTGAGACTTTTGCTGTCCCTGCAGCTGTGTGTCTGAGGACAGTGGCCTGCTTTATCCAGTTGGTTATTCTTGTCATGTTTTGCAACCCATTAAGACAACTGAGGGGAATGAAACCCCAGCAGAAACTTTGAACTTCCTGATAGCTTCCTTCCTTCCCCCTGCTTTCATGTTAGAAAGATAGGATGAGTAAAGCTATATATATAATATCCCTTTTTTAGGGAGCCTGTTTTAAACCCTCCATAAATCACTTATATGTTTCCTTTGGTGTGTATTTTGAAAACCCAATTACATTTCTTTACAGTTTCTTTCTTGGAGGAAAATTATTTTACTTACTTAGATTATTTCAATTAGTTCTCATATATGAGCTGTTAGTAGTTCCAAAAAAAGTTTTAAAAAAACCAAATAAATATTTGTGGAGTAGTTGATTTTTCTTATATAAATAAGAAATATGAAAAGTAAGGAGTATCTGGAGATACTCCTTACTTTTCATATTTCTTATTTAATTGGGATACTTTTGCAGATTTTTGCAAAAAAGAACCTTTAAAAATATCAACAATATTCATTTATTTTTTTTAGTTAAAATTCCAAATACAGGACTACAACTGAATACTACTTCCAACACTGCCCACAAAAAGAAAAATATTATACAATTAAAAACTATTATTACTGTGATTAATAATATTATTATAATTATTATACAATTGCTGTTGCTGTTTTTGTTGTTGTTGTGTTTTTTTGTGATTTTTATTTAGCTGAATGAGTGAATTAAAAACTGTATTTACACTGAAAGCCAGTGCGCATGCTCGGACATGGCAGCTGCCAGTGGGAAGCTCCACAGAGCCCACAGTCAAATATATTTATCAAAATAAAACGTGAGTTAGCTGAGCTGACAGAGGTCGTGTTTCACTGTCCGAACCATGAAGGAGTAAAACCTCGGCAGTGGGAGAAATCTGATCTGGATGGAACCGACCCGTCTACGAGACGTTTTCAAATGTATAACACTATGTAAGCAAAGCCAAAAATATGTGTAATTTTAAAAGTGGTGTTTGTTGTCTGCCATGCAAGCAGAGTTGCTAGGACTTAGCTGCGCATAAAGTTAGCTAAACATGTACTATGACCAGTATTACATGCGTTTCGACTTACCTTCCGATGAATCAGGCCTGCAACGCCTACTTCTACGTAAGCTACCCAAACATCTGGATTTAGACACATCACATGGCTTTGTTGTCAACAGTAAAACATGCACAAGCAATGTTTTCTAATTGCTTTTGAGTCTGAATGGACAAGCAGGCTAATGCTAATTACAGAGTCTGGATTGTAGGATTAGGACATCGTTTTTTGCTAAATCTTTAACACTCCCAACAACCTGCTTCTTGTGTTTTAGCTATTGCAGCAATGGAGGATATTGGTTTCCATCCCAAAGCCACCAGTGATCCCCCTGTTCCCAGACCCACAGTCACTGAGGCTTTTGGGCTGCACCACATCCCAGCAGGTCTGTACGGGCTCAGAATATGAAGCAAAGCAGTGATTTGCATGTTTAATGTAGATGTTTATGTGTGTTCTGTTTCATCCAGACAGTCTGCACATCACTGATGCAAGCAGGAAATCTGACACGTATAAAGATGGTTCATCCAGAAAAAGGTCCCACTCAGTAATGATAGCAGAGCCACAGATCATCCCCCAGTTTCCTCTACAGAGTGTAGGCGCTGACACCAGTAAGTAACAGTGTGTTGAAGTTGTGTTTGCAGTGGATTTCTCGAGTCTGCAGATGTATAAGAAGGATGATTTAATCTTGTTTTAGGATACATTAAACTGTACACTGTAACCATGTGTAGTTGGAAGCACAATTGTGTATGCTAGTTTTTATATTCTATTGCTGTCTTGTATTTGTTTTTTTCTACACACATTTTCTACATCCACTTACACTCACAACCCACCTAAACTCATCCTAACTGATAACCTGTTTATATATGTATTATTTATACTGTTAACTGTGGAAAACAAAGTGTTTTTTGGGATGTGAACAGAGAGAAAGGGATCATCAAAACATTTGCATTACAATATTAGTCTGTAGATCTACATACAAAAAAATAAATAAAAATTGAAGTCTTGAATCCCAGTAGGTTTTTGCAGTTTTTAGCCAGAATTATGAATAACATTTGTTGTTGCGCAATATTTTGAGGGATAAACCACATATGATATTTCCAACCAATGTTGTGTTTTTTTTTATTTCTTCTGACTGATTTTAAATGCCATTTTCATAATGTCTTCCATTTTTGTAAAGCACTTTGAATTGCCTTGTGTTGAAAGGTGCTATATAAATAAACTTGCCTTGCCTTGCCTTGCCTTGCCTTGCCTTGCCTTCTTTCAATAAATATTATTTTTTGTATTTTATTTTCAGCGCTCCCGTCTGCTGCCAAAAATGGAAACACTTGTATGGATAAGTCAAAGGCCGGCAGGGAAAAACTCAACGCCAAATTTGCAGATCCATCCAAGTGGAGGCAAAACAAGCAGAAACAGCTGAGGATGGAGGGTAAATCATATGTGAGCAAACGCAAAAAAGACGGCGAGGAAGTAATAAAACAGCCAAGATCAATCGGACCGCGGTGCATCTCGAATGCATGCAAAAAGGCAACAAATCGTCTTTGTAATGAAATCAATGAGGAGGCCAGGAAGAAAATGTTTGATGATTTCTGGGAGCACATGAACTGGGCTCAGAGAAAACTGTATGTAGCAGAACAAGTGGACCGCGACCCTGTGGAGAGATCTCGGGCGGTGGGATTGCAGTCGCGAAGATCAGTCTCTCTGCGTTATCACTTGATGTTGGATGGGAAAAGGCAACAAGTGTGTAAAATCATGTTCCTGTCAACTCTGGGGATAGGAGAGTGGTCTGTGCTCAACTGGACACAGAAAGGAGAACAAACAAATAATGAATCAAATGAAGACAAATTACAAAAGAGCCAGACTGTCCCTCATTGCCCACAACACAACCCAGTTACTTCTGCAGTCAATAACTCTGCAGAAGGTTCCCAGGGTGAGTGTTTTCTCCTTTTTAGCTACTTACCGAAGATAGTTGTAGGTCTGAAACAAGTATTTAATGACTGAATACTCAACTGGCACAACATTGAGCAATCATATCAAGCAAAAATGCTTAACATGTGCTGGTTCTAGTTCCTCAAATGTTATAGGAACTAGATATAAAGCATTGTAACTCGATTGGGTGTATAGCTGTTGATTGGACAAAACAACCATGAAATGTCCCACTTTTAGATTTTCTATGATCTAAATGATTAATCATCAGTCAGAAAAATAATCAAGAGATTCATTGAGAATTAAAACACACTGCACAACTTAGTGCACTAATGTACAAATTTAAGTTTGTGCCATAAATAGTTTTTGTTCAGCATTGTAGTTTATCACAGTATAACCTCTTATATGTTAACACCATTTCTCTGTTTTTTGCAGAACAAGTGATTGCCACTGACAGAGACAGGCAGCCAGAACCAGAGGGGTCAGACGGAAATAAATCCAGAGTTGCCAAGCCGCTGACGTGGAAGCAGAATCGACAGAAGCAACTCAGGATGGAGGGCAAACCGTACATCAGCAAACGAAAGAAAGACGGCACCACCATAACTAAAGGTCAGAGGACAATGGGATCGGGATGCTCGTCCAGTGCCTGCAGAAGGGCATCCAACCGCTTCTGTGCTGACTTCAGTGAAGAAGGGAGGAACCAGCTGTTCACTAGTTTCTGGCAGTGTATGACGTGGGCTCAGAGAAAGGTCTACGTGTCCGGATTAGTCGACTGCGACCCGGTTGAAAGAACACGAGCACCGTGGACTCAGTCGAGAAGGTCTGTCTCGATGCGGTATCATTTGATAGCCGACGGCAACAGAAAACAAGTTTGCAAAAAGATGTTCCTCTCCACTTTGGGGATTGGAGAGTGGTCAGTGCTTAACTGGTCACAACATATATCCCAGCAGGACAATTCGGAGCAAATCACTAAGAAACAAACACAAGGGAAATCCCGTAAAGCGTCTGAGCATATAATCCTGAATGAGTTCCTCCAGAGTTTACCAAAGGTTCCCTCGTACTGTTGCGGGACGTCCGTCTCCAAACTGTATCTGGAGCCAGTCTTCTCCAACATGTCCGATGTGTACAGGCACTACTACAACCACTGCTCAGAGAGGAAGACCACAGCGCTCTCTCGCCAGGTGTTCTGTGCTGTATTTAAAAAGATGGATTTGAGGTTGTGTGAATCCAAAAGGGATCAGGGATGTTCTTTCGGTGCGACTGGGAATTTGTTTAATGAGCTCTGGGAGGAATACTGCTTGGAGAGAGGAGGGCCACAATCAGAGAAAGCGGGTAATCCAGTAGAGAAGGGTTCATGACCAAAATATATTATGTTGGAGTGACTTTAACATACACATATACACATTTTGGAAAGAACAATTCCAAGACTTTGCCTAAATGACTTCTCACATTTTATCAAATCATTATGAGCATAGACTGTGATAGATTCTATAATCAACACAGTCTCCATGCAGCTGAGCCGTCGTTTCACTGGAATTATCTAAGCACTACATTTATTAATTTTTTTTAATTGAGAATGCGTTGTTGTTCCCTAAAATGTGAGTTATTTTGTGAGATATATATTCTTCACCATTATAATTAGTTCAAGACTAAAACAAATGTGTGTCATAATGTGTTGGAAAAATACTAAAACATATATATCTGTTAATCTACTGTTTGGGATTTCAATATGTGTGATGTGAAAGGTCATCGTAATTTGCCTTAAAGTATTCGCAACACTGCAAACTTTACAAATTATTTGTTTTATTTATTTTATTCTGTGCTTAAGACAGACATTAAGAGACATTTAAGTTTTCTTTTCAACAGAAACAGTTTACATAGTTGTTTTAGGGGCAGAGCACTAAAAGTCTGTTTATTTTCCCGACTCAAGAGCTAGACTAAACCCACTCTTTCGTAAAGGTCAAATTCAAACCACTCCGTCGCCTCTCACCCTGTAGCTTTTACTCATTGAAATAGCGGCTCCTCTAACACCCCGTAGAGTGTGTGCTTTTTTTCAAGTTTAAACACAGTAAGAGCTACAAATCTCATGCATACACATACACGTACGGTCATCAACCTCCTATTCTTCTCCACACAGTGGCAGGAAGTTGTCCAGATATCCGCAGGGCCTCTGAAAAAAAGGCGAGTGAACAAAGTGGGCTGGGTGGTGGTGTTGGAAGGTGTCGGTGGTGGCGGCGGTGATGCAATGAGCAGCTTTACTCAGAGTTAACTGTTGGTTGTGAACAGCAGGACTGCAGCTACACCACAGAGCTACAGATTAACAACCAAAAAAGGGTCAGAGGGAGAAGATCAGAGGCAGGCTAATAAACAGCTGGACTGGACTACTGGCTCTCTTGAGCGGAGGAGAAAAGGCCCGCAGCTGGTGAACAACCTGAAGATGTTGGTCCTGAGGACATTTGTTCTGCTGGGACTGAGCTGGATATCTGAAGGTGAGTTAGCCACCCTATTCTCAACAGATTGTTATCTATCCTTTATAAATACTCCAAAGTGTCACCTGTTCAATCAAAGTTGTGCGATACCTTATCTTCTGGATGAAGTGTATAGGTAGACACAGGGGTTAAATTGGGCCGGAGCTGTCCGGGGCTCAGCCCCGGCACATAGGACGATGCTCTGACGTCATCACCCTCGCTCATTTGTCATTTGTTTAAGCCATATGTTAAAACATCTCTCGTTCTTAATATAGACTTTATTTAGGGTCGATATGTGTTGACTTTACTTTAAAATAGCAGATCTCTGTGACAGGATATAGTTTTGTTCCGCTTAGTGAACGTGTGTCTCTGCTCCGATCAGGAGCTGCAGCACCGCGGCTCCTTCGTGCAGAGAGTCTGCAGCGGTGTGTGTGTGTGTGTGTGTGTGTGTATTTTTGGTTTACTGTCCTATACTATACATTTAAATGATTTCAAACCTGTTTATCCAAATAATTATAAAGGAGTGCCTTGGAAATATTTGTTTACATAAATTGCATTTATCTCTCTCGCTCGATCCCACGCCCACTTTAGCTGTGAGCTGCGGACGCCTGATAAGCCAACACCCCCCACTTTCATCACTTACAGCGCCCGTCAGGGCAAATGAAAAGTGTAACCGGGGTGAAAAGGGTGTTACATTTACTTAATTATGAATGTTGTTACATCAAGGCCGAAAATTAGGATGAGCGCAAAAAGTCTAAAATGTTTTTTTCCCTCCCAGAGCTGCCAGCGCAGCGCCCCCCCAGATCTGGCGCCCTAGGCGACCGCCTATGTCGCCTATGCCAAAAACCGGCCCTGACTTAAGATAACAACTTATTTAATTTGTTATCACAATTACTAATGTCATGTTTTTTTTAGTCTTGAAGAGAATGTCTTTTTTTCTGGCATTCTTCCAGGATTAACAAAAATAAGAATAACATTGAGAAAAATCTTTGAAGTAAATGGCTGTTGTTAAACGGTTCCCACATTTACTTCAATCGTACAGTAGAAAAGATAAAAGTATCCAAGGAATACACAATAGAATATATAAAGAATAAATGAAAACATCTCTACAAAAGACCAATACACTACAAAAACAGAAACTTATTGACATATATACATCAAAAAGGCTTCAAATGTATTCAGTATTGTATGAACATGTTTTAATTGGGGTGTCGACGTCACATCCTCTAGGGGGGTCCGGGGGTATGCCCCCCGGGAAGAAATGTTTGAAAATTGAAAGTAAAATGCTTCAATCTGGTGCACTTTAAGCACACATTACTAGAGACTAGATCTAGGGGGTACAACTCTAAACACCCATATGAAAAAGATCGGTTTACATTTTAATAATCAAATAAGTATGTGAACATAACAAATAACCTACCATAGCCAATAACAAATAAATGTAACTTATTTAATTTGTGTTGTTCATTCATATCTTATTTTACCTAGTTAACATTTATTTATGCATATTTTTTTATCTCTCAAGTTTTAAACAATATTTTTGGTTTACTGTCCTATAGTGTACATTGAAATGATTTCAAACCTGTTTATCCAAATAATTATAAAGGAGTGCCTTGGAAATATTGTTGTTACATCAAGGCTGAAAATTAGGATGAGCACAAACAGTCAAAAATGTTTTTTTCCCTCCCAGAGCTGCCCGTGCAGCGCCCCCCCAAGATCTGGCGCCCTAGACGACCGCCTATGTCGCCTATGCCAAAAACCGGCCCTGACTTACGGCCCCTACACACGGCGGCGTGCGTTGAAGCTTGCCGGCGGGCATGTCTGACGCTCGACCAACAACCAATCACATGAATCTCCCGCCCCGGACACACAAGCAGCGGTTTGATTGGCTAGAGCTTGTACTGGCATATGATTCGATTGGCTGACGCTTCCGTCGAAGCTTCAAAAGTAGAACATTGCTCTACTTTTGAAGCGAGCAACGCGAGCAAAGCTACGCTTTGCTCCCACAATGCAGTTCGGCGAAGCGTGACGTCACCCCATTCCAAGTGAATGGGCAGAAGCGTTGAAGCTTCAACGCACGCCGCCGTGTGGACGGGCCGTTAACCTAACAACTTATTTAATTTGTTATCACAATTACTAATGTCATGTTTTTTTTAGTCTTGAAGAGAATGTCTTTTTTTCTGGCATTCTTCCAGGATTAACAAAAATAAGAATAACATTGAGAAAGATCTTTGAAGTAAATGGCTGTTGTTAAACGGTTCCCACATTTACTTCAATCGTACAGTAGAAAAGATAAAAGTATCCAAGGAATACACAATAGAATATATAAAGAATAAATGAAAAATCTCTACAAAAGACCAATACACTACAAAAACAGAAACTTATTGACATAGGTAATATACATCAAAAAGGCTTCAAATGTATTCAGTATTGTATGAACATGTTTTAATTGGGGTGTCAACGTCACATCCTCTAGGGCAGTTGTTCCCAACCTGGATCGCAGGGGGGGGGCGCCAGGCCTCAGATGATTTGATGGCATCAATGTGTGCATTTGATACAGATAATGGAGCAGTTGCTTTAGGGGCCACAGTGTATATCCCTTAAGGTCAAATAATGAGATCCTCAACCTCCGTCCCCCTCTCGCACCTCCACACAGAGCCCCCCCACATATCAAATCCCAACTTAACCCCTGGGTAGACATCTGATCACCAATGACTGATTTAGCAAAAATGACGTTGACTCTGAGAACTGCATTTAATTTATTTTATGGAGGATTTTTCAACTTAAATTAATGTCTTACAATAAAATATGAAGCCCTTTATTTGTTTAATACTGATGTAAACTTAAGTAATCATCTAGTTTTATCATTATTATTAGTTATTTGTTTTTTATTATTAATGTATAAAATGAATGAACCTTTCAAATTATTCTTATAGGTTGTTCAAAAGGACTAATTAAAACTTAATTTTATAATAACTTATTTTTCCATTCCTCCCATACCGGGAAAGCTCTCTTTGATTATCAAGTGGAACAGAAGTGTTAAACATTTTACATGTCTAATTTCAGCACTATTGTTTGTACTTTTTTATTGTTTGTATGATTTTCTGCTCCCGCACACACCTGCCAGCCCATTGTCCAACTCCATCACATTCCTCATTTCCACGGTAACGACCTTTAACCTTTATCAAGTCCCAGCCCACTCCATTTCCTGTTGCTATTCGCTTCTCCTTGAAACTTCCTGTTTATGTCGGGCCCATTTCCTGTTTCCTTTAACGGTCCGTATCAGGACCCACCTCTCATGGCTTGACCTGCATTGTTATGAATAGTGGCTAATGCTCTGAGACAATGAGCCTCTTATTGTGTGGGTCAGCTGGTCCTGCGATAAAACATTTAGTGATAACAGTTTGTGTCGTTAAATGAAACTGCAAGACCTCATGATATAATCTAAAAACATAATTGCCAAGTGTGCACATCTGTGATATTTGGAGTAATGTTGTTTGCCTTTGACATATCTACAAACTCTCTTGCATTTTAAATAGACATACATGTTTCATTCATTTACAAGACACTGAACAAAGCATAGTACATCTTGTTTATTTTTTAACCACAATTGAAAGATAAGAATGATCACAATTATAGTACAACATTGTTGACTATTGCTGCTAATCAGTGTTTGTGTCCACAGCTGCGTCTGGTGATCCGTGGGGTCAGTGTCCTGTCAACAGAAAGTGTAAAGACAAGTTTGGAGACGGGTCATGTGACAGAGAGTGTATGGAGCCCGAGTGTCTCAGAGACGGCTTCGACTGCCTGAAGGACCGGGGACACTGCAAGTAAAAAAAATGTGTTAGAAAACCATCAAAACCAGCTTTTTACAGGAAATGTTGTTAATTACAATATGTTTGCTTATTGTGCCAGCTGTGGCTGTCTTTTAAAATGATTATTTGTTGGTTTATGTGATGTATTTTTCATCTATTTTTTCGTCATTTGCATCATTATATGACATACAGTAAATGACATAAATAATGTTTAAGGAGGTTTTTTATTCGATGTGGACTCAACTCGATATTCCTTTCAATAGTAATAATTATTATCAATAGTAATATTGTCCTAATCAGTTCAAATCAGTTCACTTGTGAAAAGAAAAAATGAAATGGTTACACAATAAATCGGTTTTTCTATACAATTATTCAAAATACTGTAAAAAGTGTAAAAATGGCAACTTAAAAACTAACATTATTATAAGAAAGATGTTAAATCATTACTCCCTGTTCTGGATTTTTTATCTTGAGAATTAAATGTCATTCTTGACCTTAGAAATAGTTTAACAGCCAAATACCACATTTTATAGTCAACTTTTTTGTCAAATATCTTACTGTGTCTTTTTTTCTTAATTTCTTTATTCCTCCCCATCATTGTTCACAGTCCGGGCCATATCCAGTATTGCCGCGATCACTACGCCAACTCCCACTGCGAGCAGGGCTGTGACAGCGCCCCCTGTGGATGGGATGGCAGCGACTGCTTCAAACATCAGAGCTCTTTGTGGGCCAAGGGGACCCTGGTCCTTCACGCCAACTTCCCACAACAACGTGGGGTCTTCTCCAACAGCTCTCTGCTCTGGGCGCTCAGTGTCCTCCTCCAGTCGCCATTAACACTGAGAGGATCCGCCCCCCTCGCCGCTAACAGGAACTTGTTTGACTTCGACCCTAATCAGCTCTCCAACCTGCTGGCTCAGGCTCCTGCGGCTGACGCTGATGGGTAGGTACTAAATGAACTGTCAAAAATAATGAGTTTAGTCCTGTTTTATTAAACAAGTTAGCCCCCTTGGCCAAGACAGCGTAAAACAATACAAATTCAGGTGAAAAAAAAGACAAATAATACTTAAACAAGTTTACTATTTCATTAATAAAAGAAACAAATAAACCTAAAGACAAAATAAAAGTGGCCCAAGCACAGAACCTTGGGGAACTCCGTTAAGTACAGTAAGCCAATCTTGTATACATCTATACTGTGTGTATATATTTTGCAATAAATTATATGAGCATTATTTTTTATTATTTTTTATAATCAATTTTGGAAAGAGAGTGTATCGATTTCTTTAAAATAATTATTTCAATGTTAGTACAACTACCAGATTTAAAAAAAAAAATGTATTCAAGACAACACAAAAAACAAAGACTCAAGCTGTTGCAAAGTCATCAGTGCGCAAAACATCAGATAATAAAGCTTTAAAATTGTAATGGTTATATAATTTATCAACAAAATTACTCCGGCACTCAACAATTATGAACCTGCTGTTTCCTTTTTCTCTCACTCTTTCCTATAGCTCCCTTCTCTTCCTCCAAGTGGACAACAGGCCGTGCTCCCGGCTGCCCTCTACCTGTTTCCCCTATGCCACAGAGGCAGCCAGTTTCCTGCGTGCCGTACTGCTGCTAAAGCCGAGCTTGTTCCCCACCCTACCAGAGCTGAAAACCGTCATCAGTATAAGAGGTGTCCGAGAGGAAATAGGAAGCAGAGAGAAGGAAGTGGTTAAAGAGGAAGTCAAAGGTAGGCTCACAGGTCCTCCCCCCCCCCCACACACACACACACACACAAACCCATCAAGCTTTGAATGTCATCCAAACAAAACACTATAAACAACTCTCCGTTTCCAGTGCGTAATAGTGATGTGTGCTTTTTTTTTGGAAAATGTTGGATCACTGTGAGAATATGACTTCCTATCAGATGATATTTAGTACTTTAGTTAATCGGATCACAAACTGATATTTAAGTATTTAAGACTGTTAAAAATCTGAACTTTTGAAAGAACATCCATAACATTAATCTGTTTGCAACTTATATATATCAACATTCCAATTACTTGTATACTGTAGACTATTCTGCACCATTTCTATTATATTCTATTTTATTTTATTTACTTGCACTATTTTATCTGTTTTATTGTGTTATACTGTTGGAGGAGTCTGTGACCTAAGATGTTCATTGTCATAACTACACTGAAGCTATGTACAAATGACAATAAAAGCCTTGAATCTTGAAAAACGATTGAGTATCTTGATATATTTTTACATATTTTGCTGCTTTGTTTTCAATCCTTCCTCTCAAAGAGCCAACTCCTGCATGGCTGTGGGCTGTGATAGCTGTAGCGATTGGCCTGCTGCTGGTGCTGGCCCTGGCTGTGTTCCTGGTGGTGAGGAGGGTGAGGCAGCGGCGGGTGGAGAGGGTAGGCGGTGACAGGGTGAGACACCGGTCCACACTCACAGACAATGACCAAAAACCCAAGGCCTTGACCCCGCATGGAGCCCAGCAAGAGCAGAGGTCGAGATCCAGCAGAGAGAAAGAGAAGCTCGGCTTGAGGAAGAAGAAGAAAGCGAAGGAAGCTGAGAAAAAAAGAAGGAGGGAGCCGCTGGGGGAGGATGCCATTCGAATGCAGTGAGTTGCTTTGAAAAACATTAGAGGAAGTTTTGTCTGCTGGAGCGATGAGGTCATGTAGACGAATACAGTGAAGTCTGAAACAAGTAGGAGGTCATCCTGTGTTGAAAATGCTGAATACCACTTTTTCCTGCTAATCAGTTGGATATGACCTTTATCCTGTATTATTATTATTTAAAGGTCCCATGACATGGCCATTTCTACTGATCATATTTCCATTGTTGAGGTCTACTAGAATAGATTTACATTGTTTAATGTTCCAAAATCACATTGGTTTCTCATACAGCATCTCTGTATAGTATGTGTATTCACTCTCTGTCCTACACGCCTTGTTGGAGCTCCTACCCCCCCCCCCCCCCTCCCTATGAGCCCACTGTGCTCTGATTGGTCAGCTCGCCCACTCTGTTCTGATGAGTCCACCACCGTTACAGCGGAACATCAGTGATTATGTGTTACAATGGCGTTTGTTAGCAACCAGAAAATGACACCATTAATGACAATCAGATGAGAATCCTGCGTGGGGTCTGGGTGCCGTGTTGGCGGGACGTTGCGGGGCTCGCTGCTCCGCCCTCCGGACAGTGTGAGCTGGATTACTGGTGTCGTTTCCTGGTTGCTGCGTGGGTTCTGCGAGACAGCGAGATACCGCGGAACTCAGCCTGAGCACACACACACACACACTCACAGCCAGGCTGTGAGTGTGTGTGTAGAAACTACTCATTAACTTTTCCATCCCAATTTTCTGAAACAATTAGTCGATAAATTGATTATTAGTTTAAATAAAAAAACAGTTTTAATATTCAGGCAATCATTTAAGACTAAGCCGAACATTTTCTATTTTACATTCAGTATGCTTAACTCTCTTATATGTATAATTGTAAAGACATTTGCATCATTTGGTTTATGACTGCAGGTCCCACAAAACAAGCAATTTGAGGATTGGATGTCACCATATGGGCATTTTTTTATTAATTCATCAAAAATTTGAGCCAGAAGCCTGGTTGCAAGTTATAACCCCTTCTCTCTCTCTCCATTTCTTTCCTGTTTTTTTATACTGTTATTCTATCAAATAAGCGATGGCAATAATTGCAAAAAAAAATATTTACAAAGAAAGTACATTTTTGGGCCCCATTCTCTCAGGGTCATGAAACAATAACTAACTGTAATTCCTGTCATATTGCAGAGTCCATTTCCTCAAAACCTATCAATCAACACATGCATGTTTTAGGAAAACATACCCTGAAACGGCGAGACTGTATTGTATTTGGGTTTGTTTTCAGAGCTTATGGGCGACTCATAAATCAGAATAATAAGAAAAGAAAAGAAAACACAGTATTACTGTTGGCAGTTTTTTTATGTAATATATCAAAATTGTGCTTTTGCTTTCCAGACCTCTCAAAAGAGACCAGGATATAGGAAGTGACACAGATTTTACCCAGAGTTCAATGGAAGACATCAACACGAGATCTTCCAGGCGACAGGAGGACGCCTCCATCTGCGACCACAGGACCCAGGAGCAGAAACACTACCGGGGGGGAACATCGCAGCCCCGCAGACCTGTACAACGTAAGGTTTAACATCCATTTGTTTTAACATTAAGGCAGTCGCTCATTCCTACATTTATTAATCTGGTAATGTGACATGCACTTGTATTATTAGCAAGCATTACTATCCCAAACCACAATATACTAACATCAGTCTGGAATCTGTAAACATTTTTGGAATTTCTACTTTCAAATACCTTTTCATGCATTATTCTTTATTTGTTTTTTTCTTGCTTTTAAGTTACCTGTTGGTTTCTGTTGTATGAAAAGTGCTGTGTGAATAACACTTTTTAATGTATTGTTATTTGTTATCGGAAAAAGAGCTGCAGCAAATAGTAATAACAATGAATTGAGTAGAATGTAAATAATGAAATAATCATTATTTGCAGCCGTCTTACCAAATAATAATAATAATAATAACTTTAATGTATATAGCGCCTTTCATCAACCCAAGGTCGCTTAACAAAGAACATATAAGGACAAGACATAGGTGGCAGAAATGGAAGTGTTACATTGCAGGGGGGGGGAAGAGTGAGTTAATGTTGGAAGGCTTTGTTGAACAGATGAGTTTTCAGGGTTGATTTGAAGATGTTCAGAGAAGGGGCGTTACGTTAAAAATGATTAAACCTCACCATTTTGTCACCACATGCAACGCTGTAATTCAGTGTCAAACTCTGAATTACTTTGTTCAACAAATTATAATAAATAAATCCACAGGAGTTAACTAAGGAGTCAATGTAGACATTATATTTGCAACCACGTGGTGTAAAGCTTTGTAAGTCAAACAGAACTCATACTGACATTTGTTTCAATATCTTGAAGGTGGAGATCCACCCTTACTCACCATTTGTTCTCCTTCAGCTCCACCTAGAGGATGGGAGAGAGATGCCATCCCTCCTCCTCTGCTCAGTCCTCCTCAGCAGGTCCGTTCCTTGTTATTTACATTTTATTCTATTCATTTTATCAATGTTATGAGGAGTTAATGTTATTTAGCTTCAACTATTGGTGATGCACTTGTTTGTTCTCCTTTCCATGTCTTTATGTTAGTCCACACTGATAAATGTATGCATATGTGAAATGTGTATTATGTGTAGATCCATGATATATAATAACCATGGTTCTGTTGTTTTGGCAGTCTGCAGAGTGGTGTGGTCCGGACGGCTCAGTGGTTCTGATCCGAGCGGTGCGTAGCGGGCTGGACAGAGTCGTTTTGGAGCTGTTGAGAGCAGGAGTGCCAGTCAACAACACCGATCATACCGGTAAGACATCTGTGTCACAGATACTAATACTAGTTTACATGAACTCAAGACTAAACCTCTGTCAAACAGAATTTGCATGTCGTTTTTTGTACCTGATTTAACCTTATTGAAGTAGGAGCAATATAAAGCAGACATTGAACATTATTCTGTTTAAGTTACAGTAAACATCATTCATATCAAAAGGAAAGCAGGATTAAACAGAAATGAAGAATTATATGCAAATACAATTCTTTTTTTCATATCACTATAAGATCCAACCATGTTATGTCATCACAGTCAGTAGCAGAGATTGAATAGTTAAAAAGAAAGCCTTTTATAAATATGATTTAACTCAAAAACAAAACAACATTCTAAAAACAAAACTCAAAAAGTAAGTAATTAGATCTTCCTTGACCTTTATTTAATAATTTCATGGGGTCAATCAAACTATGATCAAAAAGCACTCACCATTACTACTACTATTACTACCAACCGTAATTGCAATATATAGACGCCGCTAGCTTGGCTAATAAACTGACCTGTCCACCTGCCATATAATGGATCCAGTGCATGAATGGGTTTATGTAGAGCTTCTGAGCAGCCACCTGTACACTGAGGGGCTGAGTAACTGATGTAACTTACCCCGTCTCTCTCACATCCTCTCTTTGTGTCCCTCCTCTCCCGTCCTGTGCTCATCTCTCCACGGCTTCCATCTCTTCCTTCTCCAGATCCCCTTATACCCTCTGACTCTGAACAAAGTTAACGTGCTCGAGTGCTCAAACTCGGGTTGATGGACGTAGTAACTTTGTTGCTGATCTTGCTTTTGCAGTCTTTTTGTTTCTCTGTCTCACTTTTTCTGTCTTTCTTCCCAGTCTCTGTCATCTATTGTTCACTTCAGCTAAGATAATTCCTTTCTACACCCCTCTATTCTGCCTCTCTTCACCATCTCGGGCTCGACTCTGTTGTGTAATGGTTGTTCATTGGCTGACTTACTCCCTCCCTTCTTCCCCCTGACTCCCCTCCGCTCACACTGTCTCTCTCAGGGAGATCAGCCCTGCACTGGGCATGCTCAGTGAACCACCTCTCCCTCACAAGGACCCTCATCCGCTACGGGTCCGCTGTGGACCTGCAAGACAACAAGGTGAGTTCTGAGTTTCTACTGTACACTTTACATTCTGTTTTATATCATTTATTTGAATTTTACATGTATACAATTTACAAATTCCTGCATTTTACTTGCAATCTTTTGACACTTGCACAATTTTTCTCCACAATTTATTTTCTTTCTTTCCTTTTATGTAAGAGGTAATTTTTGAAGGAACCTGGGTTTTAAAGGTCACCTATTATGCAAAATCCTCTTTTTCATGTATTTTCTACATCAACATGTGTCCCCTCTGTGTAAAGAGATTCTGAATGTTTCAGGAAACAAAATTCACTCCTGATCCATTTATATAAAAACCTGTCTGAAAATGAGCTGATCAGATTTTGGCCTCTTTATGATGTCATAACGATTTTTTGGCTTGTGTAACCATTAGCCAATCACCAACCAAGGTAACACCCCCCACCTTATCACCTGAATCTCCTCCTAGAGCACATTTTGTTCTTTTTAACCAAATATCTCTCAGAGGGGCGTGGGGAGTGGCTCCTTATTTTCATCTAGATTCTAAAGTAACAGACAGAGAATCAGCACTTTTGAAACAGGGCTGAAACAGAGGGGATTATGGGATGCTGCAATGATCTGTTTGGTATTTGGAGCCGAACACTTCAGAGACATGTTTGTATACATCTGAGACCTGTAATATATTGATGAAAAACTGTATAATAGGAGACCTTTAACATTAAAGCCTTTGAATCCTTTGAATCTTACATCTTTAGAAGCCTACATGCGGACTGTGATTGTTTGATTTATTTCCTCCAGACATGATAGAATTATGTTGTTTTTATTATTATATCTCATGTAGGGCGAGACAGCGCTCTTCCTCTCTGCCATCCATGGTTGCTATGATACGGCCAGACTCCTCCTCCTACACGGGGCCAACCTGGAGCTTCACGATCGGAGAGGGCGTCGCCCAATCGACGTGGCCAGAGAGGGCATCCATCACCAGATCCTGGAGCTCCTATTGGCTCACCAGATTCAGAGAGGGCCTGTTCCCGTGGACTCGGCCAATGAGATGCTGTGGGAGGAGCGCACTCTGATTTACTCGCCGTGGATCGGGTCACAGGGCATTCCTGGAAGAAGTGCCTCCTTCTCCGGGATCATAGGGCATCGAGATGTGACCCCACCGCCACAAAAGTAAGGTTTCAATCATAAAATGCTCAAGATGATGTGCCACCAAATAAGTCATTGAGAATTTTACGATTAGAGCTAAGTGAAAAGATAAATCAACTAGTCCATAAACAGAAAAATTTTATAATTATCAATGAACCCAAAATAAACTATTTTTTGTAAATTATTTGCAAATGTTAGTCAATTACTGTAAACATCACATAATACTTTGTATTCGCTGTTGGCATGAAATAAGTATTTTACACTTGTGTATGAAATAAGGGGTGTGGGCATCGAGTACTATAACAAAATAATTGACAAATCAGATATCACTTGATAATTACTTACTAAGATAAATAATTCTTATACAGAATTTACAGAGTTTTTTTGTAAATATTGTCCTAATGCAGTCCCTGTTCTGAAAATGCTTCAATGGTGGTGAATTCAAGACAACTTGGAGTACAAGTTTAAAATGTTTACCCTTTCTTCACGAGGACAGAAAATCTATATTTGACCAAACGTCTCTGTTACTGTTGGGCGTCGTAACATTGTGATGATTTTCTTGTCTTGCCAGTGATTGGTCGATGAGCCGGGTGCAGTACCCATCCCCTCAGAACTGGCGACCACAGCTCAACCAATCAGCAACAGCGTTGGTCCCTCCAAGAATCATGGGCCGCTCTCCTCGGCCAATCAGCACCTTACAAGAGGTGACCTCAGAAGACGAGGATCGTGATAGGAGCCAGGAAGTCCCCAGAGCTGCAACACCTCACTTCCTGTCGCCCCAGCCTGCGCCTCGGCAACGTTCCTTTTCCTGCACCCAGCATGCATTGCAGCGTCGCTCCAGTGGCCATCAGCCAGAGCCCAATTACATTATCGTGACAGACAGAACAGCCAATGAGCCCGTAGAAAGAGTTGTTGTTTCACCTCGCACAGATGCTGCCAACCAATCAGATCGCCCGCCAGTTGTAAACGGTGATATTCCCAGAAGAGCAGAGCAACCAGCGGCAAATTCAACAAATCCAGAGCATAAATCCAGAGGTGAGAGGTTAAACAACGCTTCTGACTCCACACAAACAGCCTTGTAGAAAACCCAGCTACACATTTCTGCCCATTAGAATAGCATTGAAGAACACGTGACGATAATGACAATGCAGCATTATGACAAAGAGGCACTGAGTTTTAGTTTGGTATTTTGAGTATTTTGAGCAAGAGTCCGCAATCTGCAGGGAGTCCAACCTTGATTTACTACTGTACTTTTGGGATTTTGTTATCCATTATGCATCTGTTGTCGTCTGACTGATTTGCTTGTTAGATTTCTTATTTTTTACATTTCTGTCAAACTAACACACAGCAGCACTTCTTTCTTAAATCACCACCCCAGTTTTCACTCAGCCTTGTCTAAATTATTATTATTATATTTTTTACTAGGGAGGAGGATTTTGTTTTTTGTAAATATTATGTTACATGAGATGTCAAATAAAAAACTGTTCTGAGATGAACACCAGTCAAACGTGATGAATATCACTGAAACTGCAACATCTTCTGAATCTTGTTGACAAATGTTGTAATATATACATATTGTCTTTACATCAAACAGGTTGTATTTTGATTATTGCAAAGAGAGTCAAAAATAAATAATTAAAAGAAACATGCGCTTGGTTGCACAAGAATGTGAGACCTGATGCATGCAATAAAGACTTTTCCATGCACATTTATATGGAACTTTTTTTTTCAGAATGTACCTAAATTAACTTTACTCATACACTTATTATCTAACCCTACCTAACCCTTACTCAGCATAAGTGTTTTCTCAGTTTGACTGCCATAATAAATGTATTTTTTGTCTTAATTTATACTTTCATACAAAATCTTAGGGTTACACATTACAAATACCATGCCCATTTAAGACTATACTTACGTTATTATGATGTTGTCTGCAAGTGTGGGGACATACAAATAATATACTCTATGACCTTTAAACATATTTCTTACACAAAAATAGTGATATTTTGGTACACAGGAAAACTTTTTAAAACTGTAATTAAACTCTTTTTTGGTTATACGTTTTTCTTTAAACATAAAAAAAAAACATTAAGAAGGTTAGGACACAATAGTTTGATAGAACATGGAACAAGAGACAAACTTGAGCTAAAAATAACTCAACAACAGCGACTTATATAGAGCTGTAATTGGAACAGACCTCACACTAAATGTTTTTAGATAAAGAGACGTCAAAGGTTTCATACTCTTTCTCGTGGGAAAAGAGGAAGTGGCGCTGCGTTTACAGCTTTATGACCTGTTAAAACTGATACATGTCTGCAGAGGGTCGCACACAGAGAGGAGACACTTCCCACGTTCCCACGCGCATTCGCAGACGTTTGAAATGCAAATTAGTTTGAGACCGTATGAAAAACTGCTTTACGCACGGTAAAATACCTCAATCTTTACCCACTCATTAGTAACTCTGGCCAGAACAGTGATTCTTATTCTAAATTAAATCTCTATTTAAACTGTCAAAACATTTTGATCAATACATTTCGTTTTTTTAAGCTATAGATATGACCTATGGCACGAGAATCTCACTTTTACGCAATACTTTCATTCCTTTTCCTTTAATGAAAAACATTTTTTTTTTTAATGTATGGTTTCAGTTTAAATGTAACTACAATTATAAGATATGCATACAGTTTTAAAATAAATATGAGTATCTAACATACTTCTAATTGAAGGCTTATTATCTTACATGTATGCATTTCATTTTTCTAATGTTTGACCACGTGTATGCATATCAAAGATCTTCAAAGGATTCAACTTGTTACATTGTGTGAAACGTCACTGCATGGCGCCTCTCATCCTCACGTATGGCAGCACCAGTCCACACTTATGCTTATGTTCCTCAGGGCACGCGCCAGCAACATCAATTAACACATAGCATTGTTCAATTATTTTTCCTTTCGTTTATTCGCAAATGACAAATAAATATAAATTAAGGTGCAAAAATACGTATCAATGTGACATAGTTAGCCTTTAAAGACTATAGCAGCACTTGGTGTGATCAAAATACATCAAAATACATTTACAGTATTTACATATTGCCAGACTTAACAGAATGTAGGATTTCGTGTTGGATATATTGCACTGAAGACTTCCTTGAAATCGAATTAACAACACATGTTCTTTTATAAATAATAACCGGCCTGTTAAGAGTCATTAAAAGTTCAGTTTTTGGAGTCACTGCTTCTGGATCAGGGCCAGGGCCTCCACAGGCCGGCTGTGATGCTCTGAGACGGGCTCTGTTTGCTCGCTGGACTCGCCACTTTGCGGGGCTGGTGGGGAGTTGTGGCAGAGCGATGTGATTCTCCGAGGGTCTGAACACAACTGAGCACAGAGGGGGCAGGTGTGCGCAGCTTGTGCCCGGACCTGTGTATCAGCATCCGTAGAATATACGTGGAGGAGTTCCTGAGAGAGCTGGACGAGGAGTAGACTCCGGTTCTTCTATGGACGCCTGCAGAATGAGAGTCTAAACTGGAAACGCGAGCAGCAAGAGATGCATCCAGTGCTGCTCCGAGCCACAGGCCTTGCCCATCAGGTCCGAGGAAACGAGACGCTCTCTGTAGGCAGGTGGAGAACCCGTCCTGGTAGGAGTGTTTCTGGGCTCCAGCAGCATCTCCAACTCTCGTGTTGTCTTCTTCAGCAGTTCTCTGCAGGAAGAGCACAGTGTGCTCGAGTATCTCAGCTTTCTCCACTCTGCGCTGAGAAGCTTCCTGGGAAAGACAACAAATAATTTGGTAAACAGTGTATCAGACACTTCTAAAATGCATTTAAACCCGAAAAATGAAAAAGTATTCCAGAGAGTTTGGGTTCCTTACCTGTTGCTGCAGTAAAAGTGTCTTCAGGCTCTCCAGACTGCGGTTCATTCTCTCTCTTCTACGTCTTTCAACCTGAGGTTTGAGATTCTGAGAAGAGGAAAACAGATACAATGATTAATGAATGAACGACAACTGCAGGCAAAATAGTTACAAATAAAGCTGGGAGATTCAAAATATTCTTTAAAAGCAAAAAAGATTAAAATACCTTTCTGTCGAACTTCGCGTCCTCTGATTCGTGAATCAATTTCATGATAGGTTATTCGAAGATCTTGTAACAGCAGTGGAATCGGTGTCGGTCAGAGCTCAATGTGCACATCGATGCCACAGCTCGAGCTTTTATTCCATAAAACATGTGGGCGTGTCTTTAGGCTCCACCCTCCATATGGTCACAGACTTTATTTCCCCCCAGGTTTTTACACCTTAACGAAGCCACTAAACTCTATTTAAAAAAGTCGTCAATGTTTGTAAAAAATATGTACCTTTTAAAATTGAAAGACTACTCATGTTGTGACCCTTTTTTTGCTGTAGTTTGTCTGCTTCAATTCAATTAAAAGTCATGAGCTGGAAGTATCAGTGGAAAAAGGTAAGCTATTATTGTTGAAACATAAAATAATAAGTTTGATGTTTTATGTATGTCTTACTTTCTCTATTATTTATTTTAATACATTTCGATAATTCTCTGAAGATGACTGCAGAATGAACAGCGCGCCTAAAGACCCTTCACTAATCTGCAGGCACGTGCAGCTGCCCCGCTGAGTGTCAGTGCCACGCGCCTGTGAAAGGTGTTGCCAGCTCGTGTGACACATTTTACATATATGTGAGAAAGCAACAAGCATCCGCCAGAACAGCGTGAAGCCCAGACAAACGACCGAGGGTGACTTCTCACGCCCTCATTATGGACGACCAAACGAGACATGTCCCCAGGTCTATACTGTCAGAAAAAAATCAAAGAATATCGGGAGAAATCTCAAACTTTTTTGATAAGGGCTCAGTAATGACTCACTAATAATTGAGGTTCTCATAAATTCTCTAAAATCTTCACCAGGGAAACTTTTATGTCGTGCGTAAAGTCCACTCGTTTATGCACTGCTTTTTTGACGGTTGCCTCATGGTTGTAAGTTACAACAGGTCAGAAATCGCAGTCCAGTGTTAAATACATCTTACTGTATTCAAAATATGTTTCTCAATATGCAACAACTCCAAAGTCGCCTGAAATTAGCGTTTACGTGTTGCGCGTAAAGGTACCTTTTACGCATGGCTCTGCCTCTGCACATATATGTGAAAAGATACGATTAAAACCAAATGGTACATTTCATGATCACATTCTGAGAAGCAGCTCGTGGGAACCCGAAAGCCACGTCTCCCCCAAGCACGCTTTGTTATGATGTATCGATTCTCACACGTAATAAAGTAAGAATACAGCACCGTGCCGAAGTTTCCCATGAGAGGGAGTTGAAGGAGCTATTCTCACAATTTACAATATTATTGAAAGTGTGTCGGTGTGGAGAGTCCACTGAGTTAACACAAAAATAATCAAGTCCTTGTGTCATCTGTTGTTGTATCATTTAAGCCTATATTATCTATGTTCAAATAGGGTACGTTACATTTTGTCTAATGAAAGTACTCAAGAGACAACACAAGCATGCGTCAAGACTGTTCTTTTACGCATGGCTATTATCAATTAGTTATGGATAACGACATCATTTTTTTACTCTTGTCAAATCCTTTAACGGTTATTTTCGGAACGTCCCCTGCTTGTGGGAAACTGAACGTCACCTCTCCTCCAAGCACACTCTGAAAATGAGGTATCGGTTTTAACAGGTAATAACATGCAGCCTCCTGCTCCACGTTCCCATGAGAAAGATTTTGGGGATATTCTCCCACGACGTGCCCAAGCTATTCTCACAATTTACACTATTATTGAAAGTGTGTCGGTGTGGAAAGTCAACTCAGTAATAACACAAGTCCACACAAAATAATCAAGTTATTGTGTCATCGGTGGATCATCTAACCAGAACTCTATTTGATATATTACAAATACGTTACATTTTGTCTAGTGTAAGTACTCAAGAGACAACACAAGCATGCGTAAAGACTGTTCTTTTACGCATGGCTATTATCAATTAGTTACGGATAACAACATCATTGTTTTACTCTTGTCAAATCCTTTAACGGTTATTTTCAGAACGTCCCCTGCATGCTTGTGGGAAACTGAACGTCACCTGGCTCTCATCCAAGCACACTCTGCAAAGAGGTATCGGGTTTAACAGGTAATAAAGTTAACATGCAGCCTCCTGCTCCACGTTCCCATGAGAAAGATTTTGGGGACAGTCTCCCACAGCCACACTTATCCAACATTTGTCTCTGAGTGTTGACTCGTGGACAAAAGGACATTCGTATTTATTATGATTTGGTTTGAAGCACACGCCCATTTGCCTCACTCTCCCAACAACAGAATAATGTTTGTTTTCACATTGCATTAGCAAGCAGTATTGAAGTAATGGCACCCCAATCCTTTATTTAAGAAAAAATACCACTAGAACAAGGTAAATATGCTCCATTACAGAATACCTGCATTCAAAACTATACTCAGAAATATCAGCAACATGTTCTCGTTCTGTGGTGGTGCATATTCTGACTCAGATCTTTAATAATAAGGCAATCATTTGAAAGCAACCTTTAAATGTTGAATTTGCTCGAAATGTAGCTGCTTTTGACTTCAGGTTCAGGCGGTTTTTAGGGTCATGAACCTCCTGGGTTATACACACTAAAATCTCAATTAGTATGTTACAGTAACTTTCAGTATGGAGTAAAAAGTAGGCTACAAATTAAGTGAATAATGCTATAATATCTTAATAGTGTAAAGTAAAATACATGCATATTCAAGTAGAGCGCCTCAAACCGTGTTTCTTTGTTATTTAATGAACTTTGAAATCCAATAAACCCTTTTGAAATGGAAAGCCGAGCAGCTAGTGACCACTTCACACTTATTCGAACACGCGCCAGCTGAAAAAAACGTTTAACAGTTCACTGAATTCATTAACACAGTTACAGGCTGCAACAACTTAAAAAAATATATGTTTGTACATTACAGGAACTTGACTAGTTTGTCCCATCAAGATAAAACTAAAAAGATAAATATAATCAAGAAATATATATTTTTCCTAAACTCAATATCAGAGGCTCCTGAGTCGTTATCAGCTATAATATTTATGGCACGTGCCTCCATTAAGAAAGACAGACAAAGATACATTTCGATGAAAACTTAAAAATGTCCCCAGCCGAATCTGTAATCCTAAATGTCAGAAATGAACCCAGCATAGGACTCTCCTGCTGCCTTTTATTGTAAACATTGAGTTAAAAAACGCAAATGTAGTGCCATAAATTGACTTTGCAAATGGAAAACAAAAGTAAACTTTGTTCACAAGAAACCACTACACCATGTTATTGTTACAGCAAGTAGAGATCAGCTGATAGAGGCATAAAACATTATAGTGGAACAACTACAAAATGAGTGCTATTCACTGTAACTGAAGGCAGAGGTTGGGTTAAAAACAGGTCCATTTATTGGTGTGAAAGAAGTAAAATGACGGGGCAATGTTACTGCGTAATTTGCATTTGAGTGACCAGCGTGCGCAATCGTGTGCCTGGGAACCTGAAAGCTCGCAGTCCTCCACACACTTATTTAATGATGTACTAATACTAACAGATAATAAAAGTGCTAATGGACAAGTCGCTTTCTGTTTCCCATGAGAAGGAGCTTGGAAAGTGTCTCCCACGCTCACTTACATCGAATCAGTGACACCCAGCAAGTAACATTTATCCATAAAAAAATATAATACAAACACAAATAAATAAAAGCACATTTTCAGTTGTTTTTTTAACTTCAAGAACCAATAAAACCTCCTTTATAATTTGGATTTCTGTCTACCTGTTCAGCTTAACCAAGTAAAACACCCTGGCACATTTATCTGCGTAACCGGACAATCCACCAATTTCTTTCTCGCTTGACGGTTTTCAAATAATGTTCAAATAATTGTATTTTTCAGATACAAATCGATCAGTATTCAGACAGCTATAACCAGACAAATGCCCCCTGAATGTGACGGAACTTCAAAGGGCTGATGGAGGTGTTAAGACACGTTTTGTTTCCTATGTGACACCAGACACGCGTAGGAAACAAACGTCCTGTGAGCAGCTGGGGACGAAGAAGGTGAGAAAATGAATGCTAATTACAATGAAAACAAACGCAGACGTGGGCTGAGGTGGGGTTGTCAGATAATTTAACTTCATCTGGTAAAGACTATGCTAACGAAGTTCACTTTTAGCTAAGACTGTAAAGTAGTCCTTGATGGAAACAGTGGAAAGCTGTGGAACTTAGAGAGACTCTGAACTGACATAACCAATGGCGTATAGTCATTTTATAAAAAATTGTATAACACTAACTGTAGGAGCAGAATTTAAGAATAAGTCAGAATTTCTTCAAGAACATTATATATTGAGGTTGCACAGAATGTGCCAATGTAGTTGGGGAGTTGTAGAGTGATGTGATGTTCTGTATACTAGTGGGATTTTCAATCATTTAACCTCATTCTAACCCTATAGATAATTATAATGTAAAAAAAGATAAAGAGTGCTTGCTGGAAAAGCAGCTAAAGTGCTCAATAAGTATGACAGAGACTCTGCAAATAGGCAATGTTTTTGTAAATAGAATAGAATAGAATAGAATTGGGAGGGATGAAACCCTCTATAATGGTCACACATGCAGAGCACACAGCACACAGTGAAATTTGGCCTCTGCATTTAACCCATCCTACCAGGAGTCTAGTACTAGGAGAAGTGGGCAGCTATTGTACAGCGCCCGGGGAGCAATGGGAGTGGGGGTGGGGGTGGGGGGGGGGGGGGGACTACAGGCACCACGGCAGGGCAGGAGGTGAACTGGGACCTCTCCAATAGCAGTCCACACTCCAAATAAGTAACAGATCCCTTTTTTAAGTTGCATTCTTTCATTTATTTATTTGTGGTGGTAAGCCTTTAGCAGTGACTGGCTATATTAGCTTCACACCTCCAGCTCCGACTAAAAGGAGCTGTCAATGTCAGCACAAACAATGGGCCTTCAGCTATAGCTTCGGGAAGAAAAAAAACAATCTGACACAATTTTTATATTTTAAGAAACGTTTTTTATTATAAAAGAAATACTGCTCACCATAGGGAGACATCCAGAATAAATTATTGTGCAAAATAGGCAAATCGTATATTTAAACAGAATATAAGTTATATTGTTGACATGTTTCATTTCAGCAGACTTCATGGCACACAGGTGAATGTGAGGGGTCGCATTGCCTGCGGTAAAGGATGGACACTTGATCGTTGTCCACAGTCTTAAATCTGGACAGTAGATGCATCAGAGGGTTTGAGCAGAGTATGAAGGACAGATGCATCATGATACTCACATCTGAACTTTCTCTTCAGCACAGCAGCCTCCTGATCTAGCTCAGGTGTGTCCCATTCTGAGAAAATCACTGTGCCTGCCTACTGACTACTCACATGCATTAATGAGTATGTTCATTATTTACAGGCTTTGAGCTTTGTGTTAAACATTAACATCACAATCAGATGACCAGAGGCCATGTTCACAACATTACAATGCAAATGTTCTTTCAGGAGCACTATAGTTCAGTTGATAGTCAATACAATTTTAGTTTCAGAGTCCACTTCCTGGTGGTCAGGGCCAGGGTCTCCACACACTCTGGCTGAGCGGGCTGCTCTGGGACGGGTTCTGTTTTCCAGCTCGACTCTCCACGCTGATCTCAAGATGATTTTGTCTCAGAGTCTGTTGGGGAAACCCCTGCTGGACTGGAAGTTGGTACGGATGAGCAACACTGTGGCCCTGTGTGTGCAGTCTGTGCTTGGACTTTTGTTTCAGCATCTGGAGAATGGTCTTTGTGTGCGGCAGAGAGCTGGAGGAACACGCTTCAGTTGTCCTTTTAACACCTGCAGAATCAGAGTCTGAGCGGGAAAAACGAGCAGCAAGAGATGCATCCAGTGCTGCTCCGAGCCACAGGCCTTTCCCCTCAGGTCCCAGGAACTGAGCAGCATTCTGCAGGCAGGTGGAGAAGCCGTCTTGGAAGGAGTGTTTCTGGGCTCCTGCTGAAGCTGCAGCAGATTTCGTCCTGTGTCTTTGGATGGTGTTCTGCAGGAAAAGCACTGAGTGCTCGAGTATCTCAGCTTTCTCTACTCTGCGCTGAGTCCCATCCTGCATGAAACAAATATATGAGTTAATATAGTTTATTGTCAGTATAAGGCCTGAATGCTACATAATGATGCAAAAAAAGTAACATACCTAAACAATTCTATCTTCAATAGTATGCGAATGTTTAAATGTGCCTGAATTTGATAAAAGATGCATATAGGCTACTCAGTTGACCAGTTACTTTTTCTTGTTTTATGAAGCAACATCATTAAATATCAAGAGATTTAAATCAGGCAGGTTGTTTAAGATCTCTATACATTGAATGATAAATACATCTTTGTAAAACTGAGCTATAGACAGAAACCATAGTATCTCTTTTCACAAAAGATACAAGTTCACTGAGAGGTTTTTGTGTGATTCCTTACGGGTTGTGGTGGGTCTTGGAGCAACATGGTCCTCAGATGTTCCAGACTGCTGTTCATCCTCTCCCTTCGGCGTTTCTCCATCTGAGATTTTATAATCTAAAAGAAGAAGAAAAAGATGTGGGGATTAATAAAATGTACAGTTGTGGGAGATTCAATTTCAAATAGTCTGATTTCAATGTTTCCTATGGTTTTCATAAAAACATGAATTGAGATGTATTTCTTACCTTTCTTTCTTGTGGTGCATCCCCCGCTTCCTGTAGCAGTTTCATTATAGCCGGTGGTCCTGTGAGCTCTTGTTATGTGTTGTCAGTTCTGCAACTGATCAGGCAATGTGGCGCGTGTCGTGTCTGACTGCTTTTTATCCTCCTCATCCCTCAGGCTCCTCCAGTAACACATTTTTACAACCCAACCCCTCCCGTCAGCTCTTCGACTTCACCCTTTTTATTGCCAGTAGGATAGCATTTGAATACATTGGACTTTTTCTTACATTTTAACTTTAGAAAAAAAATCCGAAAAAGGCTGTAGTGTTTGTAGCTGTTTTACTGTAATTTAAAAGCCTTACATAATATGTCCATAGATTGTTCTTGAAATATTACTAGCCTAATGCGAAGAGACCTGGATGCAGCTGCGCGTAAGAGAGAGCGTATAGACCATTTGTGTACCATTTGAGGTGCGAGTGACTGGATAAATTAGCACTTCTATCCATCGTTTCATCTGGTTTAATAATGTACTAAAAGCCGGGACATCTACGGACAAGGGTGCCATTTCTGATGGTAGGTTAAACAATGATAGTCTACATATTTTGTCTAAAGCATTAATTACACGTGGCTCACCAACATCACTTTTGAGGTGTTATGTTCCTGCTGAATAAGTCTGTCTTTATTTCTTTCTTCCTTATTGGTCCCTTACGAACTGCGCGCTCACTTACGGCGAGTGCCAACACCTTTCCATTCACACTTGACGCCTTTGCATTTGTTAGTCAGAATGCAGGGTGTCACAATCCATGGTTAACATAATGCATTCACACCTCGATGTCACAATAGACCACGCGTGCCATTTGGGCAGCCGTCTCGTGCTGGCGCAACTTTTAGCGCCACAGTTGTTCCACATTTGCTCGTGGAAACTCTTTGAAGATGACAATGCCACCGTGGGACAGATGAGAGAGGGTGACAACGCACACGTGGCACTTTTTGATCAAGTGGTGTGAGCCCGAGAGCCCTCAGGGGACCTTTGAAGATGTAGATTAATTAACAGCCTTGGTTGCATTATAGCTCCACACGCCACACTGCATAGGAATACACATTTATTTTCTCTTAACTCATTAATACTAAGATGTTGCTAATGTTTGATGCGCCTGTATTACTTTGTGCACAATTTAGTTTATGTGTTTTTTATCATATTTTCTTAGGTGTAGCTTTAGATCTTACCAGGGACAACAAATGTGTTTTTTTTAAGATCAACTCATTTACAGATCTTTTTGGTGTTGAATGCTACCCTTGTTTAATAAACGAATAAAAGGTACATTACGTTAGAAAAGCACCATATGAGCACAATATACACTGTTAAAATGAATGTGTATTTTGACTCAATCTGATCTGACAGTGCATGAGATTAAGCGATTATGCACTTGGTTGATATTGTACCTATCTGGTCCACAATAGTTTTAGGAAATTCAATTAATGTCTTAGTCTTTTGGGCAGTTACCCGCTTTACGGTGATGGTACAACCTTTAGGGCGATACACAATAACATGTTGTGCACAGTTTTCATTATGTCTACCTCATAAATATAAAGCAACTTTCAGAGAAATCTGTCCATGAGATCTGTGGATTATATAATCTATTCACCTCCATTGTATTGGGGAAAGAGAGGCGAACATTTAAAAAACTGGGCCAATCAAACCAAAACTGTTGGCCTTGCTAGATACAGTGTCTGTGAATCAACCAACCTTTTGTAGCTTGACGCTTTTTGACCTTGACTCCAAATAACTCTGGACCAATCACCATCTGGTTGTGAATACAGAGAGTCTTTATTGTAAAAGAGGTAGAGAGAATACAGGTGTTTCACTGTACAGAAAAAAGACAGCACTGCTGATATACCCATTCAAACAATTGACATGGAGTCACACACGCCTCACTCATTTTACAGGGACACATAAGCCCGGTAGAAAACAAACAAACAGAACAGAGAAACAAACACACAAAATCTTTGGATTTTTCTCTATTGTCTTCTCATTCACTAAATGCATTCTCTCTTTTTCTGAGCGGTTAAAATGATAATAGTTGTAGCATTAATAATAAAACGGCAATAATATTAATAATAACGATATAGAGTGATAAAAACAATGATACTGCTGTCCCCCCCCCGTTCCTTCCCAACCACAAACACACACCTCAGTAACATTTGACAAGTGGTGGAGAACAAACCCTTCACCCTGATAATAAAACCACACCTGCATGCACACAACACACACACACACGTTTGTCACTCTACCATCCGTGCACTCAGCTAATCAAACAGACATAATAATGACCAACGCTGAGTGGTAAGAAAATAATAAAATACAACGTACATTTAAAATAATCAAACCAAACAAACAATGTACAAAAACAACTGCAGCCAAGTGGGAAGTGTATGATCATTCTTTCGGTCTTTTCTGCCATCAATCTTCCGTCGCTGTCATTCTGTGCCAGTGGGCAGGGTCCTCAGTCAGAGTTGTCCGAGTGGTCGCTGTGGGGCGAGGCGCCGGCGGGGGGCGAGTTACGACCGTTCCAGTTCCCGTTAGCCTGGGAAATAGAAAGAAAAACAAAGAGACAAAGTGTCAGAGGACAACGTGGGCCTTATGTCTGCTTTGCACTTGCCATTGTGTCATTTTTTTAACACACCACATGTTATTTTTAGCACCTTAACCAACAAGGGTGCATAATTAGTGCATCTACTCTACATAATCACAAGATGCTTTGGATTAATTTCACATTTTCTGGGTAGCTTCTATCACAGTTTATGTGGGGGAATGAAGTGCAAAAGGCTTGAAATAAATGTAGGATAGAGTTAAATGTGTTTATTGTGCATTTTGTGGAAGGTGGAAGGAGAGTCTGTAAATGCACAAGGGGGTGAAAAGAAACGACAAAACAAAATGGGACTAATGGATACTGAAATGTATAAAGCCATAATATTAACACAATATTTGTGTGTTATTAACATGATTTTAGTGTTTGTTTTTTCAAATGTCATAGTTATCAATAAAAGTATATTGTTAGACCAATCACATTAATTGAAAGACCAAAACCAACATGTGTTTCTTCCCTCAGTGTGTGTGTGTGCGTGTGCGTGTGTGTGTCAGTATGAAGGAACACAGTGACGCTCAATTATGTGTTTTTGATAGCTTTTCGAATGAAGCTCTTTGACATAGAAGAATAATATATATCAATTTTGACTATAGATCAATTTATTGTCGTTTTTTATGTTTCATGGGATTTGTTGACGGAAATAAAATATCCCCAGCCTGATCATTTAAATATGTTTGGAACTACTGCATGAGTGGTATAAAGTACCTGCACTCCCATTGGGTAAGCGGCCTGATCGCCGTTCACAGGGGGAACTCCCAAAAACAGGTCAGCTGACCCAGACAGAGAGAAGGATCCAGATCCTAAAGACAGACAACAGAGCGTTAGAAACTGTTTCTGTGTTGTTGTTGTTGTTGTTGTTGTTGTAGCAGTTTAGGGAGGAACACTATGAATATGTGGTTATTGGTATAATCGATGTCTATATTGTGTGTTATATTGCCTTGAAATGAGAAGTCTCGGGGTATTAAAAAAGACCTAAAACTTGCAGAAATGTAGGATGAAATGCTCTTTATATGCTCTATATCAAGCCAACATGTTCAGCCTGTACAGCTTGAGCAGCTAGATGCTGTATCTTACTGCTCAAGCTGTCATATTATGATTCATACAAGCCAGTAGCCAAATAAACTGAGGCAGGGAAAGTGAGTCTAGCAGTCACAGAGCAGGTGAATTACTGAAAACACCCACTATGTGCTTGCTCAATGTCTGACAACCAGAAACCTTTCTGATTTCCTGAGCCTCAGGATATACATTGTGTTAAGGTTAGGCATATGATTGACACGTTCTGGTACAGGGACAAAGGGAGGCAGAGAGGCAAAATGCAGAAATGTTTTAAAGCCAGCAGCTGCAGAGTGTAGCTTTGGTTGATTTTTAGTACCTGTGGAGTTGGGAGTGTGCGGGGAGTCGTTGCCCTGCCGGACCACCAAGGCTGTTTTCATGGCATAAAGGTTCGCCTCCTCTTGGAACTTGCCAATGTTTTTCTTGTAGCGGATTCTTTTGTTGCCAAACCAGTTGGAGACCTGGCAGTAAATACAAACAATACAAAGGTCAGTTTACTCTTTCAATGAAATTGATAAATCCTGAGCAGTAAATTGTTAACACATAAAGCAAAATGTAATTGACGAATTACAAGAGAGGTGTCTTTAAGCTCGAGTATAGAAAACCTGACACTTTTTGTTTCACCATCACAGAAACTCAACTACAGACCGCTTTAGAAACATTGAATGTCAACCCTAGATGGATTCAAAACAATAAACAATAAACCCTCATCCTTTCTTTCTCCACCACCCTTTCTTGAGGCTCACTCCTTAATGTACAGTCAGGTTTACCTGAGAGACGGTGATTCCACACGATTTGGCAAGTTCCTCTTTGGCTTCTTCACTGGGGTAGGGGTTGGACAGGTGGGAGTAGAAATACTCGTTCAGACCCTCTGTGGCCTGTTTGCTGAAGTTGCGCCTCTTGCGCCTGATGAAACACAAACAGGCATATTATTTAATCGTTCAACCTTTATTTATACTCGAGAGAACTTTGAGGGCAACCCTCATTTACTGTGACATTAAATCAATTACTAAATACAAAGAAAAAAGTTAAAAAACTACGAGATATAAAGAGAAGAGGCCACACAATTATGATGACACTAAATATCCATTGACATTTCTTAGATTCTGTTAGTCTAAGCGGTTTTTTTCTTCAAATATTTGTATGAAAATAAAATAATTCTCATGTTAGGACACGTGTCTGATTATTACAAAAATAATAATAAGATACTCATTTGCCATTTGAGACCATAATAACTGGAGTATCCAAGCTGCCTAAAGTTAATGTTTTTCAAAAAGGGGAATGTGCAACCTTTTCAGATCCACATTGCAAGCCTTCAGGGTTGATTACATGAAGCTCAAAATAATTAATTGCAGTATTCCTTTAAAAAAAAGACAACAACTGGGTATTTGTAGATGCGTACAATTCGGAACTGTGTAGAAGGTTAATAGCAAAAATATATATTGGTTTACAGAACTCGAAATTGATAGATACATCCTACCTACACCAAGGAAAAGTGGGAGCGAGAAGCACATTTTACTATTACGACAGAAGAATGGGGACAAATATGTAAACAACTATGGAAGACAACCAATTCCCAGACCTGGAGGGAGTTTGAATGGAAGAACACGGTCAGGTTCTTCATCACGCCTGCTCAAAGGAAGTATAGGGAAACTGGGGCGGCCTGCTGGAGGATATGCGGTAATGTTAATGCCAACCACTTTCTCCTGTTCTGGGAATGTCCATCCATAATCCTTCTTTGGACTCAGGTCCACAATTATATGGGAAAAATACTTCATGCAAAAGTACTATTGAAATTTGAAGTGATGTCCCTGGGGAAAGTAGACTTTGATATCATGGATAATGACAATAAGTACATGTTTAACATTTTAAGGGTGGCAACCAAAACATCTATAACGAGGAAGTGGATGAGCCAAGAGGTTCCGACCGAGAGAGAGTGGATGGACGTGATTCATGAGATATATGTAATGGAAAAGTTGACATATGCACTGAGGCTACAGAGTGAAAAGTTTGAGAAGAGGTGGAAGGAATGGCGGGATTTGGTGAGGCCCACAAGGCCAGATTTTGTTTAGCTTAAAATAGGAAGATTGCTGAATGACTGTTAAAGAGCTCTTGCCTGCGAACAAGAGATAAGTAGCCCTGATGTGATGTCGTTTGTGTTCTTATTTGTCTATGCATAAATCTGTTTGTTTTTCTGCGAGTGTTGTTCCTATATTTGTTAACCTGTAAAGAAAGGAAAAAAGATAATAAAAAAAACTACACACGCCTACCTGGCATCAAGGAAGCGGGACCTCAGGATCATGACAGCCTCACAGGTGCTCTGCTTCAGCTGGGTCTGGATGGTGCTGAACTTGCGGTGGATGATGCCCACCATGCGCTCAATCTCTCGCGGAGTCACGGGCCGCGTACGGGACTGCTCTCTCAGCAGGTTCATCACATGGGTGGTGAACTCTGTGCAAGCCTAGGTTTGGGGTGCATTAGACAAACAGTGAAGGGCGGAAATTCTCAAAGCAATGCACTGAGGTGTATTATTTCATGTGAGTTCAATATGAGTGATCAAATGTGCAACATGGCCTTGCTTGTAGGCAAGCATGTATAAACATGTACAGTAATGGCATAATTACTAAAGATCCCAGCATAACCGTTTCCTGGTAAATTGAATGACTCGTAAGGCAACTCTTTACAACTTTACTGTAGAGGGGTTGTTATTTGACATTTAAACAATTTATAGAAGGTTTATATTTGTGTTGAAAGAGTTATGTACTGTATGTTGGTGATGAGTAGCCTTATAATAGTGGATTTCACAACACATCTAAACAGTGTTTTGAAAGAAAAAACGATGGGCTTTGGTCAAGGTTGGAATATGTTTTCTGCTAATAAAATAAAAGCCTCCTTTCATACAGAAATGTCAATTATAGCTGGTGTGTTTTGATCAGCAACATAAGGAGATAAGTGTATTACCCGGCAAATGAAATGCAACTGACTGAACTCTAGACCTAACATGCCAATGAATTACGCTTCTGGCGAGCAGCATTAGTGCAGGTATGCGTGTGTGGGCAATGTGAGTGATCGTCTCCTGTTTCTACACGGTACCTGCTCATACTTCTCCAGCTCCGTGTGGTAGATACCGCGAATCTGGGTCAACTTGATTTTGTAGTCCGAGTGCTCGAGCGAGCTGTCAGGTGACATCCCTCCTGAGCTTGTGGCCGCAGACACAGCAGCGGCAGCTCCTCCTCCCTTTTCCGGCCCTGCGACACCTTCTGCCAACAGCATGTTGTCCAATCGCACCAGCTGAGGATCCTGAGACTCGTCCTCCTGGGCATTCCTCATGGACAGGCCTGTCAATAAGACAAATGTCAGTTGGCTTCATAAGATGAAATATCAACAGAGGACTGTGTCAACTTGTGATACAGTTTTGCACAGTCTAGCCTGTGCAACTCATGCATTTTACATTTGGAACTTGTAGGTCAGAGTTGATTTATTAAAGTGTGTATGGTAGATTTTCTTTTATGTATGCCTTTGAAAAACTGCTTGTTTGGAGAAAAAAATATATAGATGTAATCAAATAAGCTGTTGTAGCATACATAATAATATCTAGCAGCACTTCTACCACCCCATTATTGCACTGTAAAAGAAAATCAACCAGCAACATAATTGTATAGCCCTGTAGGCATTGTGTGTTTCTTTGTCCAACTGCTGTAGATCGTCTCTATTTTTACACCATATAGGATTTTACATAATAGCTGTATTATTACATTTATCTGGCTCTAGGTTTGTTTTTGTTATTGCAAGTAGACATATTGAGCTACTGACAACCTGCGTGAAATCCCTTTTGTCTGTGTGTATGGTTTACTATGATTTTATTGGCTTCTGGTGACACACTGTCAACACAGTCTAATAACGCTGCAACGAGGCATAAGCTCCTGTATAGCAAAACTCAGTAAGGCGGTAATTTGTAATGAAATGCAATATGACTGACAACAACAAAACTCTTTTTAGGCAAATAACGTTACCTGTTTTTTCCTTGATCTCGCAAAGGACGCTGAATAAAGCAGGTTTCATTCTGTGACAATTAAGTGCATGTTTCCTGTGCAGAAAGAAAAGAGCGTCACTTATAGCTAACAGGCTAAATGCAAGCAGAAGTATGGTGACAATATGCAAATTGACCAAAACAAAAACACAACATAATACCCACTAGGTTAGCTTCACCGTGGCTAATTTAGCAAACGTTAGCTTCTCACAAGCTAAGAGCTAAGGAGGCAAATGTTCACCGGCAATGTCTGTATACGACAACCAGTAAGTTTGGTCATCTTATAATTTTGTTTCACGTAGTAGGTCTTTACATATGAAAGAATTGACTGTTTAAACATTTGCATCAGCGCTACCTGAAAGCTACCTACTGTAGCTTCAGCTAGTTAGCCTAGCAAGCTAACAAAAGCTAACCGTACGCTTGAGACCATCCCTGCTAAATATAGCTTTTGTAAATGGCAGCAACTATTAACATTTCTGTCTTATATAATAATATATCAGAACAGGTTTTAACAAAATAAAGTTTATTCTAGTTAGCTAACGTTTGCTTCTTAGTTAGCTACTGGCTAAATGATCTAAACAATGCATTGAAGTTCAGTAAACTTTGTCACTGTTAGTCGGCAAAACAAAAACAAAAAGACGGCTGCAGTATCGACACACTTTTACATAGATACAAAAAACTAGTTTTCACTAACTTTGCTTGCGCTTCGTCCAAACTTTGGTCGGTGATGGTCATAATTTGTTGCAGTATGTCACCAATATCTCTGCGGTTTTCATGTCCGTTTTCTGTGCCCTCGAGGGCCGGGTCATCGGACCGGTGCTGTGAAGGTTGCTGAACCGAGTTGAGCACATGCATTCCGGGGTGGCCACTCAAGCCGAGTCCCCGGCCGCTGGAGGGCCCGTTGCCCGTCAGAGGCTGCTGCTGCAACATCTTCAGCGACGCACAGTGGCGACGACTGCTGCCCGACTGTGCTCACAGACACACAACACTGCCTGATCCGAGGCATCGTGCAAAGCAGGGTCCCCTAGCGAGAGACAGGAAAAGGTACAAGCCATGTCTACACAGTGCACCGCATGTGGTAGGCAGTGAACCTGCTGAGTTAAAATGAACTGCAACAACAAAACATATGCACTCAAAGAAATAAGTATGCGTATCTGGGAATAACATAAATTAGTTGATCTTTAAAAAATGTAGATATTGGGCTCCAGTGTCATCCTATGCACTTATCAACAGAGACATTCAATGATTTTGTATTTGTCTGGTTTGACGTGATCACTTAGAAAAACATTCTCTCACTTGCCCGAGTCTACTTCTCGTTCTAGTTGCACGTCAACAGGATGTGAGCCAAAACCACATCAGTGTCAGAAGAGTTGCGCGCCTGTCTCAACATGTTGCAGTTAACTCGCTCATAATCAAATGAGAAGCACTCAAAGCGGCAGCTGCTGACAGCTTAAAGTTTCTCTCAAATGTTGATAATAACCTTTGTTTGGACCATACCTAGCCTCATCAAATGCATGACCTGGGTTCCTCCTGCGTTTGACACCTTTATTTCACAATAGCATGGCGTGTCAGATACGGGCCGAGTAAATAAGGGTGGGCTGTGGTAAGAGGAACAGGAAGAGAGGAGACGAGAGAGAAGGTAGCGCGGCAGACAGAAAGGGTGAGAGCTTGTCACTTCGACATGCGAAACTCTTCTAAGCAAGTTTATTTTCTTGTTTAAAGTTATTAACGAGGCAGAATCAAGCCAAACATGCTGTGGTCCGTCTCTGGGGACTTCAGGAGATGATGCTTTGAAGAGAAAAGTTTAAAATACAAAGGTAAGAATGAATTTACTGAATTTATTTGCCGAAAGGCTACTTTTCAGACAAAACAACAAGAATTACCTTTGGCAACATTTCAAACAGAAATGAATCGACAACAAGAAGTTTTGATTTCATGTAATCATGTTATCAGGCTAAATCACACAGGAATATACTTATTGGATTTTCGGCTTAAACATCTGTAGTCAACATGCTACAACTTGCCAAACTGGTTCCTCATACATTTCTGTGCAAGGAAAAGACACAGCTTCAGTTTTCATTTCTCTATTCCAAGTATTTTAACAGGTTTGGTTGCAGTATTAACAATGGGGTCCTCAAAGTCTTTAACCTAACCCCTGTTTATGTGTATCTTCTTGTCAAGGGTTGACAGTGAGATTAATAGACTGCACAAACATCCAAAGTTGAAATGGCTGAAGAGGGGCTGCTGGAACGTCTTGTCATCACCGAAGAGGAAGACATGACTGAAAGTGTTGTTGACAAAGGGGCAGCGAGTAGTTCTGCTGTCATCCTTCAGAGCCGCAGCGGAGAGTCGATTCTGAAAGAGGAAGAGGAACACAACGAAGCTGGCAATAACGAAAAAAAGACAGCAAGTAAAATGTGTTTGGAACAGCAGATCCCCGAAAAACAACAAACCAACAGAGAGGAAGACCAGACTGGAGGGGTTGTTGTGACTAAAGAGGGAAAACCAAATAACATGAATGATGGACAAAACAGGGGTGAGATTGAGAGTGAAGGGCAGACACATGTGGTGATGAGGAGTTATAAAATACCGGAGAAACCAAGTGACAAAGAGCATGAAAAGGTCACACAGAATGACCCTCAAGTGGACGTAAACAGGTTAAATTCTTCTGTAAAACAACGTGAAGGGACACAAAACCAAGAGGAGGATCCAACAAAGGTTTTTATGTTTTTATTATTTTACTTTGACTTCATTATAGGCCCTGAGATTACCTTTATAGTAATTGTAAGCATGTATTTGTTTATCACGTTCTTGACATTTAGAGAAAAACCCATGGTGGAAACAGCATGTGTCATTTTGTTACAGAGCATGTGGGAGTACGTAGGAGTTGAAGGATTACATTTGCTTTGCCAACAAACAGTTTGTGATGCTAACTGAGAAACCCTTACTCCCTCCTTCTTGCTTTCTCTTCTTCCTACCTGTGTTTTCTCAGGCTCACAGGTTAACCCCCGACTTCCCAGAGGCACTGTACGAGCTGCTCTTTACCCTTCAGGAGGGGAGACGCCTCAATGACCAGCGCTGCTCCTTCAGGCTGGAGACTGGGATGAGGAGGAGGTGCCACTCTGAGCCCAACGCCAACAGGCCAGCACACAGAGGTGGGAGTGTGCTTTGAAAAGCCCTATTTTGCTTTACAGTGTTACAGTGATAAGATGGGTGCAGCCATTGCATTGTTTCAAATGCTGACTCCTGTTGTTTGAGATAAAACAACATGAAACTACATACGTATACTCACCCTCATGTTTCTATGTCTCTCTTGACAACTTAATGTTTTCCACCATCTGACCATCAAAGCTTTTCTCTCACTTTTATCCACAGTTGTGTTTTCCTCCATGACTTCACTTCAGAAAGAGGAGTTTTTTGATCTGGTGGCCACCGCTCAAGCTCGCCGGCTCGATGACCAGAGGGCCCAGCTCGAAAAGTCTCAGCCACCAAAATCAAAAGGCAGAAGTTTCAGGGGCAGCATTAGGCAACTCTCTTTTGCAAGAAGGCCAGCGCCTGCACCAGTGCCTGTGCCCGTGCCCAAAGAGGATCTCTATAATATGATTCTCTCGACACAAGTGAGTAATTTGTAAATAGTTTGATTCAATGCTTTTATCATGATTTGAAAATATTTAAACATTAGTTCTGGCATTTATTTTCCTACTTATTTTCCAACCTCAGGCCCAGGGCAGGCTGGAGGATCAGCGCAGCAGAGCTCCCGGTCCAATGGATGATGAGGATTTTTTCTCCCTGCTGCTGAGGGTCCAGGGGGGACGCATGGACGAGCAGAGGACTGAACTACCTGGCCTGCTACAAACCTGAGACCGAAAAAACTGTAGGGCTGTAGTGCAGCCGCACAGTGTTGTCGCTTTTTTTGTCTGATTTCTGTTAAAACAAGTATTTTTTGTCGACCCCGATGATGCTTTGTATGCCCCTTGAAATTGTTGTTCAGTGTTAAAGCTGTTGAGAAAGTAGCAAGGAACGCTAATGTTTGAGCAACAGAGCTTTTAACGTAACTTGAGGGATGTTATGATAAGATTGTTAAGTTTACTGCTTGTTAGCTATTGCTTTCTTTCCTGGTAAAAAGGACCAGAAGAGATTCCTTCTTATCTTGCCAACATTTTTATTTTATTGAGTGTCTGCGATGAGTGGTTGGAGGACTTTGTGTGTGTTGCTGTTCTTAATGTGGAGGAGGCACTCGACTGATCTCAATTGTTTTTCCCTATTTGTACAGTTGGCATTAAACACACCATGGACAGTGTTGAGGAGATAGCTTCAAGGCTAAACTGTGCTTGACTGTATATGGATGATTGTGCTCCAGGAAATAAACAGAATGTCTAGCAGAGTCATTTGCATTTATCCATTTATTACATTTGTCTAAAATGTTGTCAGGAGAAAAGGAGATTTAACACACTCTAATGCTATCATTATTTCACATATAAAACACACAGTAATTGCCTGTAAGCCTGTATTTGCAGGCATTTAAGCAGTGCCACGAACAAGGATGTGAAAAAACATGTTCAATAATTTCCTCGTTATTCATTCCCTTGCTATGTCACATTCCCACAAACTTGTGATATGGTCTAATCTTTTTTAAACATCCTGTAGGGCGTAAATCAAACATTCACATAGAAAAAAAACAGGTAGCTATTATAGAACAAATGAGGAAGAGATAAGGGTGTTAATATCTCACAGAATGGATTAACTGAAAGCAGGTGTTATCTCGAAGTTCCTTAATGTTGTCATTTTTATTGAAGATCTAAAGACAAAAATGAGATATACACATTTAATAGGTTTATTTTCATGAATATTAACTTGTAAAACTTGTCTGATATGACTTCAATACTACACGTAATAATCCAATGCCACACTGTGTCAGCAGCCAGAAGTGGTCTACTTTGACCTTCTCTAATTTGGGTTTCGTCCACTCAGCTTAGAGCGAAATGTTTCTGAGGAAGTCCTGATCGCTCTGCACCAGTGACGGTAGCGGTGACAGCAGAATGCTCTGTCACTTCCTCAAATTGAACACACATATAGAGATGTTATAGCAACACTGATCAACACTGATACTTGAAATCCACATTGAAAGGTGTAACCCTATTCAAGTTACATGACATTGCATTTAGCTGACGCTTTTATCCAAAGCGACTTACAATAAGTGCATTCGACCAAGAAGATACAAACTTGAAGAGGACAGAATCATATAAGTACATCAGGTTTCATAGAGCCAAAACATTTCAAGTGCTACTCAACTAGCTTTAGATAAGCCAGTCCTTTATTAGTATATAAGTGCTTTGTTAGTAATTTTATTGCTCGAAGTGGAGTCGAAAGAGATGAGTTTTTAGTCTGCGCCGGAAGATGTGTAAGCTTTCTGCTGTCCTGATGTCAATGGGGAGCTCATTCCACCATTTTGGAGCCAGGATAGCAAACCGACGTGTTTTTGCTGATGGGAACTTGGGTCCCCCTCGCAGTGCGGGTGCAGCGAGCCGTTTGCCTGATGCAGAGCGGAGTGCACGTGCTGGGGTGTATGGTTTAACCATGTCCTGGATGTAGGAAGGGCCAGATCCCATTCACTTGATCCACTTGAATTTCTTATGTAAGGTCAAAGGTCAGAATGTATGTCTTAATAAAACTCAAGCAACCTGCTTTTATGAGCCTGTGCTCCAGACATCAAGTCAAATAAAGTGGAAAAAGGAGGAGAACAATTAAAATGCCACCTAACAAAAAAATAACCACACACAATTGTGAAAGAGTCAAACAGGAAGAAACTAACTACATTCACGGTCAAATTTTAAAATGGAGTAGGATTGGTCAATACACTACAATTTTTCTTGTGAGGCCTTTGCCAGATCAGCATGTGTTTTTTTTCATTTTAGATGGTTGATTGAGAGCTCCTTTTAGTGTGGTGATGGGGTATTTCACTCAAACAGATTTCGAAGTGTTTAGGTCTATAAAACCTCAGATACATCTAACTTTAGCGTGGAGGTTTACTGTCTATGCATACAGAGTTTCCTAGGCTTATCCACAATGCAGAGACATATAAAGGGATTAAAGACAGTAAATGTCTCTTTAACTGGGAATGATAATGGTTACAGTTCTCAAATATTTTTAAGTACCATGCTCTTTTAGATTAAATAAAATAAAATCAACTTTAAAATTCAAGTTGGCTAAAAAGTTTTATGAGAAAGTAAATAAAATCTTAAAAAGTTAATAAAAAAACATAATGTCTTAATATTACTCGGCATTCAAGGGTTGTACTTTCTTTCTTTATTTTTCTTTTTGTGTTTATTTGCTAAATAATTTAGCTATGACCACTTTTTCTACTCAGCCCCGCCCATTTAGTGACGTCACCGAGCACTTCACTGAAACCAAGGACGTTTATAGATTTAAAGGCTTGGACAAGGAAGTGACTAGCATTTCAATCTAAAATAAATAATGTTTTTTTGTCAATCGTAGTTTCGTAAACTTGATTCTCTTAAGAGTTAACACTTCTTAGTTGATGTGTCTTGTGTGTAGTTCAAGAAGCCTGTCGGTTTAATGACGTCACTGTCTCATCCCATTTTTTCTTTTTTTGCCTAAACAAGGATGTGGACAAAAATGAAACCTGCTCAGAAATGTGGAACTACAGTAGCTACAAGTTTGTGCAAAAAACACGATAGTAACACATTGAGGACATGCATGAGGACAAAGACGCTCAGCTAAAGGTGAGTAGAAGTGGTTAAATTAAACTTTATTTTCCTACCGTGTTTAGTACCAAGCTCAAAGACTGCGACTTGCTCTGATTTACGTTATACTCCCCCTTCAGATTTTAAACTCAGTATGATATTTATTAATAAGTTACTAAGGTCACTAAGGTCTGTCATAGGAGGAGTAATATACTTTTCACTCCACTACATGTATTTGATATATGTATTTACTTTGATGCTTCACGTTATTGATACTAAATACAGTCAACAAATAAACGCAGTATTATTAGAGAATATGCTTTTATGTAGTATTTCAAATAGATAGCCCCCCCTTTCACCAGCTAATATGCTGAAATGGTGCATTCCTTAAGTATCCAACTGGTGAACTTAAAGTAGCATTAAAGTGCTTCAATTATATTTGTACTTGTATCTATCGCATGACGTAGTCTTGTTAGATGTGCCAAGAGCAAGGACTGTCTTAGGTAAGACAGCTTTTATGTGCGCAGCTCCACTTGCTTGGAACAATCTTCAGCAAGAATTGAAACTGAGCAATTTCATTCCTCTGCATGTTTTTAAAGCTAGTCTAAGTGAAATGCTCTTTGAAACTATGGCTACTTGTAAATGTCGATAAGTATGTAAATGTAGCCTGTAAATATGTTGTATGATGTCCTTTATTGTTTTATGTTGTTTTATGTTTCATATGGAACCTAATTGCTGCAGGTCTCCCTTGAAAAAGAGATCTATGATCTAGGGCTGTGCAATTAATCGTTTTTTAATCGCAATTACGATTTTGGCCTCCCACAATTACAAAAACAACATAATCGAAAAAAACGATTATTTTGCTTTGCTAGGTTGTGACAGTGCACTGCAACATATTTGATCTAATTTATTTTATAGTCTAATTTATTTATCATATTTATATATGTTTAGTAGCTTGTTGAAGTGCGCTCCAAATTATATATATATTTTTTTATTGGTATTTATTATTTTGATATTATTTATTTAAATGTGAATATACATCATTTATCATTTATTTTATTTATTGGTTTTTCAGTTGAATTATACGTTCAGGGTAATCAACAGTTAAACAGATACTGTTCAAATTATTATTTTAATTTGTTTTAAAGTTCAATAAATGGATGTTTTCAAAGTCAATGAATAATCGTATTTAATAATCGTGATATCAATTATTGACCAAAATAATCGTGATTATGATTTTTGCCATAATCGCACAGCCCTACTATGATCTCAATGGGACCAATCTGGTTAAATAAAGGTTTGAAATTAAATTGAAGTATAACTTCGAATGTAAATGTTAATTTGTAATATCTTCACTGTTGTATTGGTACCGTTATAAAGTTTTATACCAGAGTACTTCCTCAATTTTGGAATGAGGCACATAGTATCTCCATAGTTTAAAATATGTGTTGTTAACAGGGGGAAAACTCCTTTAGCCAAAGTAATGCAGCAATTTAGAACCCAGTTACAGGGGTTAATACACAATTATTGTAAAAACATATTTACGGTATGAACAGTATTAACTGTAATGACTATTATAAGTCTATTTTGTATTCTCAGATGCTTCTGTTCCTGTCCCTGCTGATCTTCTGTGTGCCTTCAGGGGGCGACACCTCCCCAATCACCTGCTACAACGACAAAGGAGATGCTGTGGATTGGTAAATCACTGAGTGCTGCACAAGACAAGCCTCTGCAAATACACTAAACACCTAAATGCACGTGTCATAAGAAAGCTTTCTAGATTAAACCAGCATTTGCATATCAGTTTAATGTCAAGCTGTTTCATCTATATATTTTCTTGTGTCTCGTTCTCTGTGTCAGGTTCTATTTGTACAAGCTGCCTAAAGAACATGGCAAAAAATCTCCCCACAAGGGTGAGATGTATTTACTGCTGGACAAAGGGAGTGAAGGCTGGACTAACGGGAAGGGGACAGTGAACGACACCACGGGCGCTCTGGGCAGGACCGTCGGACAACTCTACTCACAAGGAGAGGTCTGTTTCCATCAGGCGTCTTTTTATCTGTATTGAAACTGGAACAAATACTTAGTCTAACTGAAGCTTTGTTTTACTGAGAGCTGGAGTCAGCATACATGTGACACTGAGTTATTAAACAGTTTTCACTTCCTTATTATTCATGTTTTTAATATGTATGATCATTGTCAAATGGCAATTCCAAAGTCTAATTTTTGTAATGACAGATAGGACTGTACATGTTATTTAAAAGCTCTTTAAAATGCAAATGATACCCATTAAAAGTACAAATTCATCCCAGTATTTGTTTGATAGATTTTATTTATTCTAAAACTGACAGTCATATAAAGTATAGCATAGTGGTTTTAAACCTTACTCTCAATGTTACATTTCTTTGCACATACCTTTCTTGAATTTCCACAATATAACTATATTCAGCTCAAGCAATATCAGTAGTAAACACTTGTTTAAAATGTCGTTTTTTGCTGCTTTTAATGTTTAACGGTAGACCTAAGAATTCTTAGTTTGATAGAAATCTTGAAGATTCAACTTATTGTGAAGATGAAGAAGAAGATTAAACTTATTGTCATTACGTAGGAACTATGTAACAAAATGGTTTCTCTGCATTTGACCCATCCTAGTGTTAGGAGCAGTGGGCTGCCATTATGTACGGCACCTGGGGAGTAGTGTAGGGAACGGTGCCTAGCTCAGGGACACCTCGGTAGCACTTGGTCTTTCCGGGACTTGAACTGGCGACCTTCCAGTTGCCAAGCCAAGTCCCTATGGACTTCGCCACCACCGCAATGCTATGAGTGTGCCATGACTTGACAAAATTAGATCAAACCTGGAAACTGAGAATGAGAACTGAGAGTTGTTTATTTATATGCAGTCTGTGTCTGCTAACAGCTGTGGAAAGATAATATCGTAGTTTGCATGATCGTACAAAACAAATGATTGTATACCTTACTTATCTTAACATTGTTATGCTGTTTTATTTCGTTTAACAGATGTGTGTGTTTGGAATGTACCCAGGAATAACATTCTTAAATGTTCCTAAAAAAAAACTCTCCCTCCACAGAACACAGAGGTAGCATACATCCTTTACAATGACCAGAAGCCATCCGAGGACCTTGGTGACAGATGGGTTGACAACAGTGGGAGTAAAGGGGGTCACACAAAAGGTGAACTCCAGAGTGGCCCAGCTCCATTACATGAATAGTTCATATATGCTGCAAGTGATTTGACTTTATACTCAAAATCAGCAAATATGGACAAGTGTGTAAGGACTATAGCTCTGTCAAAGAAACATTTCAAAGCCTATCGCAACACTGTATATTTGTTAAGATTTCTTAAATTGAAGCTTTGTTACACACCTTAGATTCCTATGTCATTACAGCCTTACTTCTTGTATGGAAGTATGGGGAAATACAAATAAAAACAAATGCTTATCTAGTTGGTCAAAAACACTAAAACAGAACTCCTGACAGAGACTTGGATTAGATTTAGATTTAAAGCAGCCCAACTCATGTTTAGTGCCCAAATAATTTCATTGCTTGAGTATGCAATGTAAAAAAGGACAATGTGAAAGGACTCACTGGTAGTGATGAAGCTACAGATAATTATCACCTTTAACTGCAGCATCCTGGCCTGTTATTCGAGAGTTATGAGATATATGAGCATAATTCAGTTTAGTTAGTTTTGGTTTGGGTATCAACCACCTGGAGGGAAGACCTTGAAGTTTTTTGTTGATCATTTTAATATGTTTGTTCCTCAGGTTTTGTCCTGCTGGATAAAAATCAGGGCTTCTGGTTGGTCCACAGCACCCCTCATTTCCCCCCTGTACGGAAGGCGGGAACGTTTTCTTACCCTCCTAGCGGTGTGATCAACGGGCAGAACTTCATCTGCGTTACCTACCCGCTCGAGCGCTTCCAGACCATCGGTAAGACTGGAGTCCTGCCATGAGGCTGGATAGCACAGGCAAAGATGGTATACAATGCACTTAACAGTAGGGATGATGGTATTAAATCACAATAACAGTATGAGAGCTGGGAGCGAATAACGATTAATTATCCGCCTTCTATCTGCTATTATATATTAATGAGTAGTTTTAAGAATGAATTCATTTGAGAAACTCCTATCCATCAAATCTACATTGGTGAGAACTATCCTTTTCTATGCAAAATATATAACAAATACCCAATCTTGTAGCTTCTTAAATGATGATATTTTGTAAGCAAAGTCTGCAAGAGAACAAATAAGATTAGACTGATAGATTGGGTGTCTGATACATTCTACGTTTTTATTAAAATTACATTCAAGTTATCACATCAGCCGATCATGTAATCCCCTGCCAATATAATAGCAGTTCTTCCATAAAGACAAAACATATTAAAATAGTCATAATAATACATTTAATTTTTATAGCGCTTTTCCTAGTGCTCAAAGACGCTTATATTAAACCTATAATCATGTACAATCTATCTGAGACTTTCTCTAAATGTTGATAAGAGCATTACCCGGCCTTCAAGAGCAGCTTGGTGTAAATAAGTTTCAATACGTTTTAGTCTTAGTTTCCCATGAGGGTGTAATTGTTGTTTATAAGGCTTTACCAAGAATATTCTTCCTTAATTATTTCATAGTCCTTTCATGTCATTCTCTCTCATTTCAAAAGGGATTTCTTAAGTCATTATTCTCTTGGGGGTGCTTTATAATCCAGTCAGGTATTGACACAACAACAACAGGATAATGCAGATCTAGGATAATCAGCGTAAACAGGTGTCACCACCGTGTCACCGCGCTGCCTGTGCAGATCCCTGGCAGACTCACAAGTTGGCACCGTTGCTATGGCAGTGCCTGGGGTAATTTAATTAGATTGAAGTATGTTACCATAGAGATATTGGCCCTGACACTGCGGCATATATTTGCTCTATCAAATATTCGGCCTCTCTAGCTGAGGAGCTGAGAGCGTGACCGTGTCCTGGGTGACATGCATACAGAAGGTGTCACGTTTCATTTTTAAAGCACCTTGAAGCAGGAATCTGCACATTAATGAGGTGAAACTGAGATTTAGTTTAGTTTATCACTAAAATACTGTTCACCAAGTTCACAAATACGACCTCTCCAATGTGTTAGACCAGTATGTGGTCAGAAAAATGTGCTTGATAATGATTTAATAAGCCTAATTACTGATTTGATTTGTACAGGTACTTATGTTTACCAGTTAGAGCTGAATCAAAGAGCGTATAAGTCAATTGATCTAATCTGCATCAACAACGATTTGAATAGTTGATTAAAAGGACTTATTTTAAGGCAGCACAACCACCATGTTAGAGTCTGTGTGAGGCTGTAGTTTGGCTCGATGTCAACGAGCTAACATGCTGATGTTTAGCATGAAATATATTTACCATGCTAATCTTCATAGTAATTTAACAAAAAGAGCAGCTGTAAACAAAAGAAATGTAAGCCGTTTTGAGAATATTTTGGCAAACATTGTATTGGATTAATTGAAAATGTAAGTTCGAAAAAACGTATTATGTTTCATGAATTAAGGGTTCATGAATGTCAATCCCAAACCGTCAAACTCATGGTGGCCCTATCAGGGATGTCCAAACTATGGCCCGGGGGCCGTGGTCCATTTTTTTTATTGGCCTGCAGCAAATTCTAAAAGTATAATGGACCATCATGACTGTTGTGCAGAATTTATAATTCATTTAAATAATTCCTCTAAGCAAGCGTCACCTTGGACTCTCTAGAGGTTTTTATATTAACTGACTATTTAATTATAGAATAAACAATGGGTCTAGGCCTCTGATGATAAAGCAGTCTATTATGTAATGGATTGGTTAATCAATAATAATGGTTAGAGAGAAAATGTGCATTGTTTAAGTGAAATAAAGAACAATGTGCTTATTTTAATACTCCTTTGTTTAAAAAAAAAAGGAGATTTGCATCAAGAATGGTTGAAAGAGAGTAGGGACAAGAAGAGCAATTATAAACATCCAAATTACTCCAATTTTACATGAATGATTTTTTAATTTATTTTTCAGTATCTATAATTAGATATATGTGTCTGTGCACAGTGTAGCAGTGCAAGTAATGTATACCCCTCTGTACCAACTTCACCAGGATAGTGCTGTTCATTTACTGTACCTAACAAGTAAAGGGCCTACAGTGCCGTTAGCAGCGTTCGCCTGAAATCTAATTTGTTTTGCACCGCAGGAGAGCAGCTTCAGATCAATCAGCCTAATGTGTACGACTGCGACGTCCCAGAGTCCTTGGCGTCCCTCGTGCCCGCTCTGGCTGATCTCTGTGCGAAGAAACATCCTTCTGTTCACATCTTTCCACACATCAAACCTGTATCCAATCGCAGCGTGACTCTGACCTCAAAGGCTGGCACCAACTTCATCAGCTTTGCCAAAGGAGCTTCTTTTGACAACGGTACGACTTTGGAGAGATAAAATAAGTTCTAAAGTATCTGTCAGCTTTAACTTTGAGTTTATTTACAGGTATAAACTGGCCAATGTGAGCATGATATGTTCTCATTAATGAAAAAAGTTCTTCCTTTTTACTTTATTAACACATTAAACATTAAACACATTAAACTTTTTATGACACAGCATGACTGTTTAAAGGTCACCTATTGTGCAAAATCCACTTTTTCCATGTGTTTTATACATAAACATGTGTCTCCTCTGTGTAAAGAGATTCTGAAAGTTTCAGGAAAAAAGATTCCCTCACTTTTTGTCCTGATCCATTTATATAAAAACCTGGCTGAAAATGAGCCGATCAGATTTTGGCCACTTTATGTCATAATGATTTTTTGGCTTGTGTAACCATTAGCCAATCACCAACCAAGGTAACACGGCTTTCGAGCTGAACACTTCAGAGACATGTTTGTATATATCTGAGACCTATAATATATTGATGAAAAACGGTATAATAGGAGACCTTTAAGATAATAAAAACCTGTTCTTTTCCATCCTGCCTCTCTGCAGACCTGTACCACTCCTGGGTGGCCCCCAGCCTCCAGTCAGATCTCCTGGTCCAGTTCTGGATTCGCTCCACAGGCATCCTCCCCTCCGACTGCTCGCTGGGATGGAAGGTCTTGGACATCAAGCTCATCCACCCGGGGCAGACGTTCGACTTCAAGAACAGCCAGGACCACTCTAAGTGGGCCGTCAGCCCCACGGCGGGGGGGGCGGGGTCCGGAGGGGGATGGGTGTGTGTGGGAGACATCAACCGGAACCAGGCGGAGGAGAAGCGGGGCGGCGGCACGGTGTGTCTGCAGGACCCCGTGGTGTGGAAGGCCTACAGGACGGCGGCGCTGCAGTGCCAGGGCTGTGGAGGAGCAACGGGTCAGTGTTGACTCGCTGCTAGAGCATGATCGGATACCTGGGCCTGAGGAGAGGAACAACATGCATAAGATAATAACCGGCATGTGGGTTTTTAGGTGAAATGTTTGCACATGTTTCTTTTCATATTTGATTAAATTGAATTAAATTAATGATCTTTTCTAAAATTGGAGGGCTGAAACTTATCCACATTTGGCAGGAAATGGTGAGTTCATGTGGGACTGCATCACTCAAAGTAAGAGGCGGATTAAGGTTTTTGGTACCCAAAGCAATTTGACTTCCAAATGATCATTGGATGTTATTAAGGGCTGTTGCATCCTCCTCTTCAGACTAAAAGCATACAGAACAATGCTGGAGGAGGACACATATGACAGGAAGCAGAGGGCTTTATGGGAAATTCAGTGTTAATAATAATTAAAAAAAAACCTCAAAGTGCTACTTTAAATTAATGCATTTTGATCAAGGGTCTTAAACAATGCTGTGAGCTCTTTTAACAGAAACTGAAGAGACATTGTGGTAAACGGTAGATATGAGCTACCTCCATAAATTAAAACTTTTTGATGATTGTTTTCTCTATTCGCCTTAAATGATTTGTGGGAATGTTCTCAGGGATTCTCAAGCTTTGCAGGTTGAAAATATAATTTCACATTTTTCAACAATTTGGTATTATTAATTGTTACATTCAGCAGAAAGTGATGTTTTACAAATAATTCAACTACAGATACTGACAACCTTCAGGTTTAAGGAATGCTTTAATACTTTGTGTTTCACGAATGCTCGTATTATTAACTAGGTTGGTTATAACTGTTTATGAATTTCTAATGTGCTTTTCTGACATATCCAGAACTCTTTTTTTTGTGTCTTAGATTTTATAGTTGTATCATACATTCCTTGATTATGCTTGAAGGTGGAGTTGCTGGCTTGAATCTGAATAAAGAATCTAAAACAGAGTATTATTTGATTGTACATTAATTTAGCTTGTTTACCTTTTCCATTAGAAAATAAATAAGGTGTGTATTTGACGTATACAGGCAGCTTTACTTATATTCATGGGATACTGAGCAGCATTAAAAAATATATGTCTGTATTGAACGTGGGATGTTTTACAGCAAATCAGTCAGACGCATTGAAATTCATAGAAAAGTAAATTTATTACCACAAAAATAAGACATCCTGCATGTAGTGCATAAATAGCTTTGATGTGAAACTGCACAGCACTGAGGTGACTGCGATTCCTTCACGTACACTGTATACATTCTAAATCAAACACGGGAAAGATGAGTATCCTGTGGAGAAAGGCACTAAAACAATCAGTAGCATAGTATCATGCTAGTACACGTCATCCATTATTACCCAGAATCCTCTCCCTGGTCCGCTATGCTCAAGCCTCAGCCTGTAAGGAGGCCTCACAAGCACTGAGCAGATACAGCCAGAGGTCACACGTGTTTCAAACCTACATGGAAGGTAACAGGTTAATTTATAACATGAGGCTTTGTACTGTATGTAAACAGTAGTGAAGCTGCAGAGCTGGGTACGAATGTGCATGAATTACATTATGCACTGTTGATAATGTAAGACCTGTAAAACCTATGAAGGGAGATCAGATTTTCCTTAGTGCCTTCCTCATGGTTTTGGTACAGCAGTGAGGAACTGAAGCACAGCCACAAGCTTTAAAAGTGCTGCGAGGTTGTTTTTTAAAGCTGCAATAATCAATGTTTTGGCCACTAGAGGTCAGAAGATTTTTTTAAACAAGCTATGACAGCTTATAAAGTTGCCAAACAGCTGCCTAATTATGCAACAAGCTGAAGAGGAAGTGTTTATCTGGAGTTGTATTACCGTCAGACTGATAACACAAGTGCTTATCACTCTCCTTTAAGGGGTGGTTTTGTCTAAAACAACTCTTGAGAAAAGATATCTTTCTCGTTAGCTGACATTGTTTCACCAGCAAATCTCTAACTGTGTGTGTCTGCTGTCGACAGGTGGCATTCAGGGGCTTCACCCAACAGCTGCTGCTGAAACAGGGTTGATGACAGCTGTGAGAATCACCATGAAGGAACTTTCTGTGTTCTGCAAACCCTCCAAATGTTGCTTAAACAGGACAAAACGTGTTACATAGCTGTAGTCAATCATTATTTTTAGGTTAGTCAAAACAAGCAGCTCCTTTCAAATAAAAAATAAATAATTTTTGATTGATTAATGCAGCTTCAAGTTTATGTTTAAATAAACATCTGTATGACTAAAAATTTAAAATCTTGCAGGTATTTGATGCATCTTTTCTTTTAGACAATTCGGACACATGGACCTGAAGCTCCTCGCCAGTGTAAACACGATGTTGACATCATTCAGACGTACAAAATATATAAATATGTACAAAACATATATAGGTCTCATTTGTCAAGCTCCAGTGCACTCTCACTATGTCTTTGGGCTCTCCTCATGTGTGCTCTTCACCAAGAACTCGTCTGACAGGCTCTGTATATTTAGATTTCCTCATGCTTCTTCCCAAATAAACACTCTCTCCTTAACCCTTCATCAGCATCTCAGGTTTTTACATTTCGAAGCTTCGCTCACAACTGAGGCACGCAACAACAAGGGAATTTCCGGATTGCGGATATAAGCAATTAAAACAGATCTTATTCATTGAGATGGAATGAAAAATATGCATCAAGTGTCCCTGACTGGGAATCTAGAGCCAGCACCAAAAGCACTCAGATAAAGGCTTCCATTGCTCTTTCTCTTGGTGTAAAGTTATGCATACTGTGTGGAGAAGAGGAAACGGACAGTTCTTCAGCAGCAGATTCAGACGTGGTCCTGGTCTTGGTGTTTTGGTAGAAAAAGCTATGTAGGAGCATGAGGGAAAGGCATGTGTGAAAGGCCACATTTACTGTTTGTGAGGAGAAAACCCCGTCACTGTGGACAAGGTTGGGTTGAGGAAAGTCTGATGTCAAAATAGTGTCCGGACCAGTCTCCTCCCCTTGGCTTTGATTCGAGGAAACGTGGCGCTCGTCTCGGTGCTGAGCGGCGATGAGCCCAGAGGAGTGTTCCCGCCTTTCCTCCTCAAAAGGAAGTCAACACTAGATGATGTCATGGCATAGAAGACATTTCCTGTAGCAGGGATGACCAGCTCTGTGTTCAGAGAAGAAGAGAGAGGAATACATGAATACATATGACAGGGTTCAATAAAGCTTCTCCAAAGCTGCTGCTGCGCTACACCAAAAACCAAAAGTTAACCAAAGTTATAGATAGCAGAAGTAGAAATACAATTATCAAGATGAACTCAGTTTGTGTCAAAGTAGACCACCTACCACAGTGCCAGATACCTCTTTAATTTTGTATTGTCCCTTTTAAACATATACATACTGCTCCTTAGTTATTTTGACCATGGTGTACTTATCTGCTTTTAGTTTTTTACTTATTGTGTTTTTTATTATTAATAACTTTTGCCTACTTTGTTATTTTCTTAACATGCAAGTCTATTCTCTTTACTTTACTCAGTTACACTTATTATACTTCTGCTGTGGTAATAATGTCAATATCCCTGAATGAAGGAATTCTGATTCTGATACTCTTAAAAGTGAAAAATACAATTTGCATTTCTTATAAGTGTTTTTTGTTTGTTGCACTGGAGTCACGTGTGTCTATACCTTTTCCTTCAGGCAGAAGTTGGATCAGCTCATATCTGGACGTCTGTTTGGGGTCCTGATTGTGCTTCTCTAAGGCAGAGCTGATGACGGTGGGTGTCTTGTCATTGCTGGTGACCTGAGGGGAGCGAGGAGGATAACAATGAGTCTGGGACAGCTTGATTTGCACTAATTGATATCCTGGCTCCATTGAAGCCAAGGATCTGATCCTGATGACTATCATTACGGGATCCTCGCAGATAAGAAGAAAGGCCGTAAGTGCAGCATGTCGCAGATAATTCGGGACCAGAGCTTTTCTCATTACAGCCGTTAATAAAATAGCTTGAAAAAGTACCAGTATGCTTCGGTATAAGTTTCCATCGTGCAGGTCCATCCGTATCCTGATGATTTGCATGTCAGGCCCCGACCCTTGGATGTTGTACGTGGGGTTGTTGCCGCAGGAGACTGATCGGCGGTGTGATTTTGTGGGAGTGGTTGGGGTCAACGTGGCAGGGATGGATTCAATGGTTGAAGACGACGTGTCAACATCCAGACAGGACACAGACGGAGATCTCATATGCTGCAATCAGAAAAACAGCAACGGGGCAGATGATAATCAAAGGGTTTTTCTAGTATAACTTCCAAGTTCAGTACAAAGCTTTTTAGCAGATTTAGGCAAAATAAAAGAGTTGTTTCTGAATATGTCTGTGAAACAAGCTAATACAAATTGGCCTTTAAGCACAAATCAAACTGTATTACCTTTGTGAGTTTTGAGAGGAGATGATTGACAGGGGAGGGAAAGTCAAAGAGGCTGTCACTGTCACCCGTCAGGCTGCTCCGAGAGTTACTCAGGCTGAAAAACACGAGAATTTTTTTTCAAATTAGGGTTGAAAGTAGTGCTTTTATTATTAGTGATTAATCAATCTTATTTTTAAAATGAATCAGAAAAATGCCAGAAAAAGGGATCAAAAGCACAACAAATGTATGTGTGGTATAATGGTAATTTGTCTGTTTTATGTGTGTGAGAGCAGTCAGTATAGCTTACTCTTGGCACTGTGTGATGATGACTGTGGGAGTAAGGCCACGGGGGCTGGGCTCACCAGGGGCTTCAATTTCACTGGACAGCCTGTAACTGAATTACAATATCAACAAGATCAAATATATGTAACATGTCATACAAATGAATTTTCTTTATACAGAATATACATGTATATATATGTACCTCTGCTCCTCTGTTAGTGTAGGGACGCTCTGATACCACTGAGTGAAGGCCTCGTCACTGGTGAACACACAGTTTTTGCAGGAAGACTGCAGGAGACGGATTTGAGCCAAAACCTCAAACTCCTGTTAACAAAGAATCACCTAAAGGTTACATAATAAAACAAAATGACCTATGTTGGCTAACCTGGTATTACAGTGCTAGTTTTTTTTTTGTTTCTGCACCACAAGGCCCTTTCCACTCTCCCTCCAATATTATTTTACCTCTTTTCAATATATTACGCTTTATCTAAAAGATTATGCCATGCATCTCTTCTTTTTTTCACAGGGTCACGTGACTTTTTAATGATTTTGCAGAAACAGAACATTAGTCAAGAGCATCAGCTCAACCTTTTATCTCTCACACCGATTGCATCACTCACCCTTCTCCTTTTGTCAAAGTTGATGTAGCCGTTCTGTGAAGGGAGTGACAGGATGTGTTAGGTCAGTTTGATAATTGTAAAATACTGAGCAACTTTATGACCAGCTTTCCCTTTGGTAGAGATAGGAGCAACTTACATCCAGCCTGTCTTTGACCGCAGTGTCCAGCATGGTGAGGTCAGTGAGGAAGATGCCCAGGTAGGGCACTGTGCCCTGGGCATTAGACTGTAAAAAAAGAAAAGAAAAGGCAAGTGTTTCATCAGTTCCCCAGAGGTTTCTATTGACTTTGTCACGAGCCCGCCCAACGAAAGATTACAAAGTGGCGGCCTGCAGCTATTTTTCAAACAATGGCTCAGGATTCACACACGACAGCCCTCTGTTCCAGTCCACCGCTGCATGCCCTCCATCAAACCTCTCAAACACCCCCCTCTTAACAGAAGTGACATCAGTATCAATGATTGAATGTACTCTTTTGTAGAAAAACTGTGATTTTAAAAACTATTCATGTTTTTAGCAATAATGTCTTTCATGCGTGTGACATACCAAACCTATATTGAATATCCATGACAGGCCCTTCAACTACATCTCCTTGCAATTTTAAACACAGAACACTTTTCAAAAGATATATCACATTTTGTCCCCTAACTTTTACAATACTAATGACACTTTTGCAGGGTCTTACATCATTCATAAATGTCCCAAGGTCTCCCATAAAGGCCTGTGGTGGTGTATAACCCTTCAGGCTAAAACAATTAGTATGCACACTAGGCGTGGGCTGTAAAGTTAGTGTAAAAAGTTTCTTTATTAATGTGCTTTAAGATCTGATGCTTTACCTCAACGACAAAGGTTGAGGTCATTTCTTATTTCTGATATGTCTTGGTGATCTGACACTCCACTGAGAATAATTTACAAATGTTAAACTGAGCAAAGCTGAGTGTTTAAAGACACTTATTTGCAATATTTCAGCCATATACACCTGGGTGCTGCTGACCTTTGCATCAACAGTCTTTGGTTTTTAGCAGATTGTTAGAGAGTTCATTTCTTAATGGTCAACCATGTGACCTTCCACAAACAACACTGTCTCCTTAAAAGCTAAACCTCCATCATTTCACACAAGTCTTTCTTTCCACTCTACCTACCCGATTAAAATATTTGTTGTTGATCCTGTTGTCAATGTTGGCGAACTTGGATGTGCCCTCCTGAAACACAAAAACAAGGAAAGTTCAATCTTGACCATGGAATCAATTGTTGAGAGAACAGCCTCGCCACAAAGTCAAAACATATGCGATCAGAAATAAATAAACCATAAATGAACCATTACAATAAAAATACCACAATCTAGTCCTGCTGTAGGGATCAATCTTAATAATGCTTTATAGTTATATTATTTCATAAAATTCTTCAATGACAGTGTTGTGTATTATTTATTTCCCTAAACTTTTAGTGAGTCTTTCATTAGTCTGAATCACTCATCTCACTCTGTCTGCTTGTGGTAGTCATTTTTAGACAAGCTGAGAGATAAAGGGAAGCAAGTCGCTGTGCTGAGGAAAATCAAAGGGCAACAGAAGGCGATGTTGTTCTCTGGCATCAAAGCTTGTAGTGAAGCTTTCAAAATGAAAGCATATGTTTGGATGAATTCCTTTGGGGGTATGATGGGTAAAATCGCAACTAATGCGAAAGTATTGATGCCCGCATTGCACCATCACAGCAAATCAAAACACAACTAATCCTGTCAACTTTCCTAACTCTCTGACACAGTGCAAACTAAATATAATATACGTCTTCAGATGGGTGTCTCGCACTGAAATGGAAGTGTTGACAGAATAAGGGCAGTTCTACTCAACCAGATTAGACTGGTTTGGTTCCTGGTCTTTTAAAGCAGTCGTATATCTCTTCTGAGTGTTGTTTTCAGCCGAGGAGAATGCTTGGCTTCAGATTGTGCCGATTTAACAAATGTGGTCCAGTAGTGGCTCTTGACAGACACATTAATAAATGTCACATACTGCTGTTTAGATTATGGGATGTGTGTCAGCAGGATGTGAGATGTAAGTGCAGAGGAGTCACATGGTTTTTCAGAGCATTGTGTGCTTGCAGTAAGCACGTGTGTTGCTTTTAGCCATGCTAACTGTTAGACTCTAGGCATAGCATGTCAGAAGTGCGTTGTATGTTCACCACTTGACATACTGTATCTTGACTGTTATTCGATGGGTTCAGATGACATTTTGTACAGATATTCATGGTTCCAAGAGGAATTATCCTGTTGATGTTGGTGACCGCCTGACTTTTATTCTAGCACCATTATAAAGACGCATTTGTCCAATATAATGGTTTATGATCAAATACTGCATTAACATTTGTAAGCAAACCGAGCTTACACACTAAAGTAAGATAGGTAACTTACCAAACATTATACCTTCTTAACAATGGTGTGTTAGCTCTACCATTGTTTACATTATTATTTAGCTCACAACTCTAAGTACAGCATTACACAGCTTTCTTTTTCCTGTTTTCCACACAGATTAGCTCATACAATAAACAGTCATTTTCTAAAATCAGGTTGTACACTGTGATTATGTTGTATTACGACTGATAGCTGAATAATACAGTCCAAAATAAAGATCTGCGTACAGTAAACAGTGTCCTTCTTTCTGTATAATACATTAATGATTTAGGACTTACACATCGTACACACAGGTTTAAACTTCAAGTGTTTCTAGTAATAAGGGGGGATAGTATTTTTGAAGACAGCTGCCAAGAGCAACACAGATCCTAGTGACAACAGGCCTCAAACAAAACCAAGACATCAGAAAACAGTTGTCGAAATCTGATACCCAAACTGCTTCTTCAGCTTTAAGCAACCAGTACGTTTTAACCAACACACAAGCAGTCAGTTGACAAGACATCCATAAAACACATAATCAAACTCAAACCTTTCGCTTTAAAGTAAAAAAAAAAAAGGTCCAAATGGTCTGATGCCTGACTCGGCTAGAAACAAGCCGCTGCATGCCATAAATAAAATATCAAATGACAGTATATAACATTTCCATTGTGACTCTGTTTTTGGCGTGGCAGACACGTACCTCCTTGAGGAGTTCTCTGCTTTGTGAGTAGTTGTCCTTTTCTGAGAAGATTTCTGACAGCTCCTCGTACCTCCTCACTGCCTCCCTGTCAAATGACCAAAACATTGAATTTAAATTGGATTTCCGTTATTATTCATATGTCAAATGTATAAGGCTAATGAAATGCAATAAAGACATTTAGCAGAAACTGAGTTTAAATAGTCTGCATTGTCAAAATCAAATTCTTGTAAACAGAAACTGATTCTGGGACGATGCCATGACTGAAAGTACATTTGGTTTATGTTGAGGAGACAACACTGCTGAAGAGGCAATATCTCCGACATTTTTATACCACTTCGTCTTTATATGGTTTCAGAGTTATTTACAAGGTTGACTTGGTGTATAATAAATTCAATGTCTGTAGGGACACATCCTGCATTGCTGTTTTAAGCTGAAGCAACTGCCTTCCAGGTCCTAAATAAACGACACATTCACAGTTAATATAATACTTTATATGTAAGGTAGCTTTTTTTTAAATATATTTTTAACACATGATCAAAGACATAACACGTTCTTGGCATCCAAAAATAACTACATCACGTACAGTACATCACAGAAAGACGAGGGTCAGCTTTAATTATTTACTATAAGCTTCTTTTGAATATTTTCAAGCACCACACAATAGCAGGGCTGAAAGCTAACAACAGTTTTGACTATTGATTAATCTGAGGATTCTTTTCTTGATTCATTTGTAATTGTCCGGTCAAAATTGTAACATAAGAACATAGTGAAAAATACATTTGTCAGTCCAAAAACAAAAAAGGATAAGTATTGATTTTCTTTCATATAAGTCTGAAAGAATAGCAAGGCTCAAATGAAAGAAGATTATATTGGGATTGTTGTTGTAAAAAGGTTGGTTTGTATTTTAATCAATAGACAAATAGATCAGTTGTATAGATCATTTTGCTCTACACTATATTAAGTTAAAAAATAATACTATATAATATGTATTTTTTGTTTAGTTTTTATCTTGATGTCTCATGCTGTCTTTGTGTTTTCTTTGTCTTCTAATATATTGAGAACATGTTGCAAATAAGTGTGTGCACCTGAACATGTGATCTATACATTTTTGTTTCTGTATCTATAATCCATTAATAAAATGAATCATTAAATCAGTAATGTCCTGAACAAAACTGCGTGTTGTTCAGCTGCACACCTGTCAGTTTCCTGCCACGTCTTCCTCAGCCGGTGGATGGGATTACTCTGCAGGGCGGACACGATGGCATACAGCGAGGAGAAGTTCTTCCTGGCTCGGCACTCCTGTTGAAAGCACACAGAGGAACGCACTCATTTGCATGCCCACACACCCACACTGTAACTGAGAACACCTGTGGTGTGGGTCTGGCTGGTATTGAGTTACTTTGTCAGCCTGAGGAGCTGAATAATGCATAGTGCTAAAGAGGTTTGTCCCCAAAAAACCCTGCGGTGTGCTTAGGACGGCACTTTGGCAGCAAACCAGTGATACCTCGCTTTGCCAAAGAGGATGTTGGAGTGTGTGTGAGTGTGTGTATGTGATGACAAATGCAGTTTCCTACAGGAATACTGGAGAGAAGCAGTGTTTTATTCACAGGCAAAAATGCTTGGAGAGGAATAAATCTCTTCAATATTTTTTAATAAACTGATTGTTGTGCACAATATCCACAAAGCTGTGACAGAACCCAACTAATCCACATTCATCTTCTACTATACTGCAATTTGTATGCAGATTTGAAAGCTTTACATTTTGCCTAAAGGTCATACATCACATTGTTTGGACTCTTTTTCTTGTATGAACGAACAACTGGTCATGCTGAGAATATTTTCCTATTTTATTTCCTGGTTTATTTCCTGATTTCCAAGGTGTACAAGTCTACTGCAAGTCTACTTCTAGTCTAACAAAGTTGCTGATTTTTTACAATCTTTCTTGTTGTTCTCAGCAAAGAAGTACCACAAGCTGCGGTCAAATCGTTTGTTATTTGCTGGCGCTCTGTCCAGAAGACGACCATACATGTGTTTTTAATAATATGTTTTGCTCGCAGATATTAAAGTGAAAATACAGTCAGAGAAGAAACCAAGCTGACTGTGAACGTGTAATGGTATGTGCATAGTCAGAGCTGAAAACAGGATTATGTTTAGGGATTAAAGGGGGTTTAGTGAAGTAAAAATGCACCGTTGAGGATTTTGAAAGACTTGCAACCCCGACTGACATACTGCTAACAATTTCATTTAAAGACCAGCAACATTTCATTTTTAAATTCTAGCCGGTAGAAATGGCATAAAATCCTGCATTTTTTAAGATGTGACCTTCTCTTTCTTTCACACTGACCTCTGCCACGCTGATCCATTTCTCCAGCAGCCGGGCTCTCTGTTGGCTGCGCAGATTTGTGGGCCAAAGGCAGGATGCTAAAACTGCATTGGCCAGCTTGTTGAACTGTCGTATGGTGGCCCGGACAGACCAACAAACGCCTTCCCTGCCCTTCTTGTCCCTCTGAGACCACAGTGAGCCGAGGCAGTGGTACGGGACAAGACGGACAAACAGCTCCTGATAAGAGACAGCATAGATCAATAAATACCAGCCTGTTTACCAACAATCACATCAATCCATGTGACCCATACTCTGAGGTCTTTCTGCTTAGATTTCCTGCTGACAGAGTTTGGGTTTATGTGGGTGGCACAATTTCTTGTTTGTGTTTGCAGCCAAGGCGGCTCATGTTCCTCTACTTTAATTCTGTGTTTTCTAAACAACTGCAGTTGCTGGTGTTAACAGCACGATCGGCAAATAATTGACAACAGATGGAGAGGAAATACAGGAGAAACAATTTAAATGTATCCATATCAGATGATCAAAGTTCATCATAACACCAACCAGGATATAGCAAAAGAGCAAGTTATGATGGAAGAAATCAGACTGTACGAAACTACACATATTCATTCAAATGATATATCAAGCACTTGAGTAAAGAGAAAATGTACCCAAGTCTTATAATGAGGATGAAAACCCTGAAGTATATTTGGGCATCATGTTGGTGAGATCCTGATGTAAATGAATATGTAAGCGAACCCAGCGGGCAATATAGGGATCAGCTAAATGTACTAGATAATTCCCATATAAAATATAAGTCAATAACATAATTTTTTTGATATCATTGGTCAATATTTTGATCCATCAGAAACATGTTATAAGAGGACTCACAGTCTCTATTTTGGTGAGCTGCTCAGCGATCAGCGCGGCAGGAAATCCAAGGATACAGGTGGGTTCAAACTTGGAGGCGTCAGGAAGAGGGCTGGTGAATCCGGTCTCATCTGCAAAGAGTGAAGCTGTTCAATAAAATGGAGTCGATTCAGAGCATAACAAAAACCTGTTTGTGGGCCCCAGGTGTCTGTATTTTCCTTTAGTAGCAAGAAACAGATTCTCTAAGAGTTTCTGTTGCTCTCATCCGTCACTGTGTCCAGTGTGGCTAATGGTGACTTTTTACTGATAGCAGCTTAGTTATCTCAGGAACACCAGAGGATAAATATGTAATTTAAATGAGAAAATGTGTTTGTTATTGAGAGATAATGAGCTTATTCACTCATGACCTCAAGATTGCAGGATGAGAAAACAAGTTTAAGAGTTAGTGTATTTGAACCTGTACTAAGACTGAGTAGTGCTTTGAACAAAAGAATAATGCTAACATACTGATGTTTAGCATGTATAATGCTAACGATGTTCGGCATTTAGCTATGTTAGCAGGCTTACAATTTCTAATTAGCAATAAATACAGCAATTATTGCAAGCATGGCCACCTTTGGCTTTCAAAGCAGATTAGTGTCCAGAAAACTTAAGTAAAATGTTGGATTTTGTTAAGCAATTTTGTATCTTTTCTTTAAGAAAGAAAGCCACAACCAGCCCATGTTGTAATTTGTTGTCTTTTGCAGCCTGGGATTTACGCTGAGCAGACAAGCATATTTCGACATGAAAACCTCCTCTAGTTTTAACTGGTGTCATGTAAATCCCAGTTTATTTACGGACCTCTATGGGAGTCAGGGAGCAGGGCTTTCTCGCTGAGCTCCTCTGCGATCCTGAGGAGGCGAGCACGGAGGTCGGCTGCAGACGAGGAGTCCTGGGGGAAAAGGGGAGCGAGGCGCAGCAGGCGAGACGGCTCTCCCAAACTCTTAAAGTCTTCAGGATACTCAGAGAGCCACGTGCTGAACACCGTACACACCGCTCTGGAGGAATGAAGAAATGATTTTTGAGGGATTTAGGGAATGCAATTCTAAAATGTTTAGGTCAACATCAGAAACATGATCGTCTTTTGTTTTTAAGCCTTGACCTCCAGACAGTTCAGAGTTCTGAAAACAAAAAGGTTCCTTCTAACACTGCGTCGATAAATCAGATCATCAGCAAAGGAAAGAAACATTTTAAAATCAATCCGAGAGTTTCCTTGAAGAAAAATAATCTGTTTCTGTTTTAAACTCTGATTGCCAGAAGCAGAAAAACAAGCTGTTGCAGATTGGAATTGATTGAATATATTGATATTGAGGTTGCCAATAAATCACATTCTCAAGGGGTTTAAAGTAGAAAAGCAGCTTCGAGATAAGTCTATAATTTAGTGGATATGTTGTAAGATAAAGATTGTGTTGGTTCTTACAGTCTATGTTAAAACTCAGAGTAAAGAGCTGGTAGAGAGTTTGCATTTCCTGTTGCTGGCTTTAGTGTTGGTGTCTTCTGCTGATGTTCACTTGTTTTATTTAAATGGGTAATTAAAAAAAGATAATGAAACAATAAGGAGTAACTACTTTCATCATAGCTTTAGTTTTTAGAAGATGTATTTTTGGCATCGGTAGCTCCACACTTATATTTAAAGGGGACCAATTATGCAAAATGTACTTTTTGATGTCTTTTATACATAAATGTGTCCCCGGTGTGTCAGGGAACTCACAAAGTGTCAGAAAACAAAACCCTTTCTCTTTTCCTCCGTACCCACATCTAAAAAAAAAAAAAAAAAAGGGGGTGCTAACAAGCAGATCCAGAATGTTCGCTCCTATAACGTCATTGGCAACATCCGGCCAACGTGACACGCCCCAAACTATCGTCTCCGGCACACGTGACACGTCCCAACCTATCGTCTCCGTATACAGTCGCTAATGTGTGTCTGTGTATTCAGCAGGATGTCTGCAGGAGGCTTAGAGTAAAGTTGTTATATATATAATACATATAATCAATCAATCAATCAATAGGATACGGCTGTAGTATTCCTAGGGCCTTTTAGTCGCTCATAAATAAGTAGATCACTGTTCTTTATATACTATGGATGCTGGCAACAGTCACATAGTCCAAAGTGAAGGTGATGTTTGACCAGTAATAGTCTAAATAATAAGCACTGTTCTAGCGGTAAACACTTAAGAAAGAACATGTCAAGCTATGTGCTGTATCAGAAACAATGCGCGGCGTGTGGAGTAATATGCTGTGTGTTTACATTAGCAAGCATGCTAACACTCAGAGCTAACCATGGAGCTAACGCTGTAGGCTACTGGAGAGAATATGTGTAACGTAATGTCCTTGTGGTAAACCCTGCAAGAGAGAAAGGTTTGAGCTCCATACTGTTTCAGAAATAAAGCTTGAAGAGGTTAGGAGCATAACATGGCAGTTAATCACTGCAGCGTTTAGCTGAGAAATCTCTCTCTAGCAGTAGCAGGGGAAAGCTGTGTGGCGCTACAAAGGGGCGTCAACATACAGCATATCACAGTAAACGTTGCTAAAAGATTTTGGGTAGCCTTCATAAGCTCACCTGTTGAAGGATTGTCTTATGTGACTCCTCTCAGTTTCCCCAGGTGGGTTCTCCAATCTGTTAGTGAAGCAGAAAGAGAAAATGAGGAAACATAACAATTATTCAACTTCAAATGTGCGCATCTGCTATGTCATAAATAATGCGTTGTGATAAATTAATTTATGGCTTGTTTTTTTCAAGTTGCTTTTTCTCCAAGGCATTATCATGATGTTTACAGGTAACACTGCGTCTTCGGAAAAACTTTCCAAACAGCTGTTTCATGCAAACGCCTCCAGAAAGTACTTACTCATCACTGTACCCTGTATGCCAAGGCAGGTCTGCCTTACTGGTCGGAGGCTCAGTCATTGGTACATATTCATATATAAAGCCATGCTGGGTAAACTACCGACTTATATATGCTCTTTGATCTCACGGAGAGTGGCAAGTAGCTATTGCCTGAGATCCCAGGATGTATTTTTATTACATGTGCCAAGTGCTAGGACTGTTTTAGGTACTAAAGCTTTTATGTGCGCTGCTCCTCTAGCTTGGAACACCATGCAAAAAATATTGAAACTGAGCATTTTGATTCCCTTGCATCGTTTTAAAGCACGGCTGGATGAAATGTTATTGGATACCTGTCAATGTAAATAGGTTGCTAATGTATACCCCTGTAATTATGTTGTGATGTCCTTTTGTTTTCTGTTTGTTTTTATGTGTAACTAATGTACCGCAGGTCTCCCTTGAAAAAGAGATCGTTGATCTCAATGGGATTTTTTAACCTGGTTAAATAAAGGCTACAAACAAACAAACATTATTTAATATAGACTTTATAACAGAACAAGCCTTCACTAGCGTTTTGCTGAATTATTTTGCAGTTTTTTAAACTGGCACATGGTGCTTCCTCAACTGTGGAAGTGTCTCTAAATTAAATTAAACAATTAATCTAGCTACTGGTGTTTAAATTAGAGCTTGACAAATAGCAAAGCTAAACTAACATCTGTTTATTTTGTGCAAATTGGAAATTAGATGTACAGTGGATTGATCACCCAGTTGGCAGACTCTAATGTAACCATTTATCTGTGCTATTAAGCAGTGTGACTACAAAGACGGCAATGTCGACCACTCAATCAATACACCAACAAAATTGAAATATCTTTAAAACTACTTGATGAACTGACATGAAACTTAGAACAGGCAAGCCCAGTGCTCATATGATGCATCAAAAAGGACTTTGATGATTTTCTCATATTTAATAAGGTGATATTAGCGTGTCAGAGTTTTCATGTATTTAGTGAAATATCTCAACTTCTACAACATGGATTGAAACAATATCTTGTGCAGATGTGCATGGTTTTCAGAATATATCAGACTGATTTATCTTCTAGCGCCACAATAAAGTTGCCATTTACACTGAGAAAACATTTTCATTAATGGTCATTAGCAAATCTTAGCATTCGAACATGTTCAAACTTTTTTTGCATTGTCACAGCGAGCATGTTAGCATGGTAGCTTTAATCACAGAGCCTCACAGAGCAGCTAGCATGGATATCGACTAGTCTTGTGAATATGCAACAAATATTTAAGACATGTTTGGTGCTAATTTACAAGCTAAATTACACTTAGCTAAGATGGTATATTAAACATTATACCTGATAAAATTGTTAGCATTGTCATAGGGAATTCCCATTACCCTTTGTTAACACTGTCTCAAATCAGAGAGTTGCTAGCAAGGCTGAAGACTGTAATTTTGTAATGTTCCCAGTTTAGCAAGAGAAAAGTAAACTGCTTTAACTGAACTCCTGCTGGGCATGGAAAAAAAGGGTTGAACCCAAAATCTATGACCACGCCTACCGTGCGTGCGCTTATCGATCGTGCCGACTGTGCGTGCTCGGTTTCGTTCAACACTACTGTCAGGTTGGTGGCGTGTGCACTTGTAGCCTCTAACCTGCTATGCACCTCTGGTTTTCCCATAAAAAGAAGACAATGTCAACAACATTTTAGTTGGTTTGACGAGAGGTTGGTTGAGGACATTTCCCTTTAAGACCGTTATAACCATAACAATACAATGAATTCGTCTTTAAAGGAATACAAAGACACATGATGGTGTTAAACTGCTGGCTAACAAAGTAACGTAAAGTTCAGATCGGCCATTGCGCATGCGTAGAACCGAGTGATCGCTGACGCGCAATCCGAAAAGTTATTTTTCCTTGTCATTTTAATAACTCTCCCAGAAACCTATATTATTTTACCAGAGCAAAACAACATGCCGTTGAGATGACATTTTTGTCCCCTACCTGTCAGTGAGGATGTCCAGCACTCTGCCTGTGCAGGAAAAGGATCGATAGGTGGAGAGGAAGATTGTGATGAAGGAGGAGTCTCCCATAGCAAAGGAGTGAAGGAGGTGGAGCACCAGCTTCTCTTCTGTCCCTGCTTTCACACACTGGGAGCGAGACACCGCTGACTGGAGGAGAAGAAATAATAAAGTAAGTTAAGTGTTACAACAAATAAGATACTTATTTAACCCCTTGTCTCAATTCAGTTACACATGACTCACCGTCACACTGTTGGGGGTGCCATGCTGCTGTTTCACCACCACTGTGTATATCACTCCATCTTCCTCTTCCTCAACCACAGTGGACTGTAGAGCAGTGAAACCAGATTAAAGCAGTGTTGTTGTGTGGCAAAGAGTGTATCAATTAACAGTGGATTCTGATAAGGATACTGGAATTGTGAGGAATTTCATTGTGTGGGTCAAAATCTAGATGGTTTCTTCTCCTGGTACTGATTCCACATACTAAATGTAATCATGTCCTTTTACTGAACTAAACAGATTTACACCTTGAAAAGTATAATCCGTTCTACATGAGACACACAATATCAATGTAGAAAAAAGAGCATAAAATCAAGCTGCTTTGAACTAATTTCTAACACGCTACATGGAGCTCTAATGATCCTGTTGTAGCCTGGAGGAAAGTCCCTGACACAGTTACCCTTTATACTTGTACTGGCTCACAGGCACCTTATGTTGGACATGTTACATGCACAACACATACTGGCCTTACCAGATCCAGAGGACAGTACCAGGTGGTCTTCATTGGTGAGGGATCTGCCTAGAAAACCAAACAAAACACAAGCTTAACTTATTTGTCATATTAGGAAAAGGTTTGGTTCCAAACAAGCAAATCAGCAGTAAAGCAACACATCATACAATCATTAAGTGTATAGCCTGAGGCTGTGGTTGGTCGGCTTACTCACTTACTTAATTCTGACCCATATACTGCATAATTTATGATTTACATGGTACGATGATGCAGAAAGTACAAATGCATGTTAGTATATCACAAGAAATGTTGAAAAGTTTTGAAGAAAATACTTAATTTATCAGGTGGACACATGTGCATCACTTATGTTAATTTTGAAGAAGCTGAATAATGCTAAGCTTCCACAGTCCCAAAATATGACTTTCTGTTTACATTTTGTGCACAAAAGAGAACACATATTGTGTTACAGGACTATATTGGCTCTGTATGCACAATATGCAAAGATTCAGATTTTAATTATAAAGTCTAACAAATCCCACACATGTAAAGCATTTATAAGCCACAACAACTTTCACATAATTTCTATTATATTGAACATTATATTGAACCTTGGTTAAATAAATAAACTAACATTAGGCTGGTTAAACAGAGTTTAAATGATCAATTCAATAAAAAAATATATCTAGATTATCTTCCAATTTAGTTTGCCTTGTTGGTGATAGCCATCAGGTATCAATCCCACAGAGACCAGAAAACTCCCCAGATTACGCAATTATAAGTAAAATGGATGCTAATTAATAACAATCACTCATACATGATTCAGTGTAGCTTAAAATGAAGCCTTTGTGCAGCCTAAAAAAACAATTCAAAGGCCTGTGGACAGGTACAACTATTACGAATTTGTCTTGGCAGTATTAGTGCCCAGTCTTAACAACTATGTTGACAGTGACACGTCCAGTTATTGGATCCTGAGGCCTAAGGCCCCTTCCACACGGACACGAAACGGGTTGTATCTGCTACAGTTCTCTATCGTATGGACTGTTCGTGGAAACGGAGCCCTCAAACGGTAACGGGTCCCAAGGTGGGTAGATCTGCGGGGCCTAACGGCTCCGTGTGTACGTCCTATACGATAATTTCCTGATAACGATGAAGCCATAGGCCCGCCTCTCCCCACCTCTGCTGCTCACTGCTGTAGCATGGTCAGTAGCTACTGCTACTGACCATGCTACAGATGTTAGTGCAAAATCTACAGCTCCTCTACCACAACCATCAGCAACAAGTGGACATGGAGAACTACATGAACTACATGTTGCTAAATCCACTGCGGAGAATAAACAGAAGGGCAACCAGGCAACCATGGCAACCATGCTCGGGGGGGGGTCTTCTTCACTGCTTTTGGTGTATTTTGTGGCGGAAGTACAGCGCCACTTACAGGCCCGGCATATGTACTACAGCGTCTCCAGCGGGTCGAGCGGTCTTGTGTGGACGGACACATTTCTTGAGCCGATACCGTGTGGACGGAAGACTTTTTTGATATCGAATTCGGTTAGTTTTCGTTTTCGTCTCCGTGTAGATGCAGCCTAAGTCATGTCGCAGGCGGCCGATGACTCATAGCACTTTAATAGTAAGAAGAAGTGTGAGAAATACAGTAGCACTGCAGAGACATTTCAATAATGCCAAAACAGCCAAAGAGACAAAGCCAGAGACAAACAAACCTGCTTTTGCTGATATTAGCGAAATATGGTGAATATATCTTTAAAACCCAGTGATAGTGAATATATTTAGTTGAGGTCTGTATAGTTAAGTACAGTTTACAGTATTTTTACAGAGTATTCATTCATATACAACTTTATACCTCTTCTTCTCTACATTTCAGAGACAAATATGGTACTTATTACAAATGTTCCTTATGTTGTTTATCTTTTACTTAATACATTAAACAAAGCACATGACTGGCTATCACAACACAACATTTTGTTTAGATAAGCAAAGGTTCCTTCACCTTTTTTGCCTGCGACTTCTTAGAAAAACAGTGTGTCATGCTTTGAGTGTGCATGTATTATAAGCATTTCTACCAAAGACACATTTTCCCTCTCGTGGTTTCGGGGTTTCAGAAATCCGCTTTTGTGTTTCTCAGATGATACAGGCATGTTTTACTCATTCATATATTCCAAGTTATTTAGATGTCGTTGTTGTCTTGTGTTAGTTCTTATGCTAAGAGAACTGTCAACACATTTCAGAATAAGGGTCTTGTGTTGTTGTTGTCGGAGGTGGGTGTGGCTGAGCCTTTTGTTTACATCAAATTGACCGATGCATTTTAGAAATCCATCGATCACTATCACTTTACACATCGTCTGGCAGTGACGCGTTCGCATCGGTGACTTTTTCCATCATAGAAAATGCATGAGCAAGACACAGTGAAGTCATACTGGTTGTCTGGCAACATTTTCCAGCTGTTCGTACGTCGTCATTAGTCAACCGTTTTGATCTACAAAAACACATGAGCAACACCTTGGAAACTACACTCAAAGCACAACATGTTATAAAACCTTCTGACTGATAAGTATTCCGGTCATAAAGAGGAAAAGTCATGACCTGACAAGTTTTATTTTCATCTATGTAGCCAAGGCTGACATGTAAGCTTTCTTTCATGCAAAGTCCGTCACAGAATGAGCCACGAAACATATTCATACAGAAAGCAGAAGGACCATCTTTTATGTTTGACTTAAGTCGAATTAGCTGTAATAAGCATTTGTTCGCCCCTATTAGCCTATTTCAAATGGCCTTGGCTTGACTTGGTCGAAGGTCAAAAGTCCAAGCAGGCGCTCCTTTCATTTAGAAAGGATCCTACTGTACTCATTAATCCGTGTATCAAACCTGTTTTTTTACCTGCTATCGCTGCTTGCTTCTACACAAATCTGCATGCAATTCTATCTTTCCAATGAAAAAACCCCAAGCTCAGAAAGACTGAAAAAAAAATTGGACACACAAGTTACCTTTCCCTCTGCGAGTCCAGACAGGTAGCAATCCCTAATCTTCCTGGAAATCTTCAGGAGGAAGGTATGAATCGATTTTTCATTCTCTCCATTTTCTCTCATCTGTTGCTCCCACTTCCTTCTCTCTCCCTTTCTGAATTCGACCGCCGTTTTTTTACCTGTCAGTCGACCTAGATCTGTGTGTTTATGTCTTTACTGTTTGCCTCTCAATGCCTTGTGGCTCTATATCACAAAGACACACCTGAAGCAGGAGCTAAGTCCCGCCCCCGCTAGCCTGCATCACCTAGGCACACCCATTAAACACACACACACACACACACACACACACACACACACACACACACACACACACACACACACACACACACACACACACACACACACACACACACACACACACACACACACACACACACACACACACACACACACACACACACACACACACACACACACACAGAGAGATACGGATATGTTGGTGTTGCTAGCACAACACTCATTTTTAGTTTCTTTTTACACCAATGGACAGACAAATTGCTCACACAAATGCAGACCCTCATCAAATAGACACACACATACGTCATACGCAGAAGCCCTGAAGCTATTTCCAGAACAATACCCCCTCTCTTTGAGTCTCTCTCCTGCTCTCTTTGTCTTTCTATATGACCTTCCCATACAGATAAACCAGTTTGACTGAGTATCCTGTTCAATACAACACAAAGCAAAACAACAATAAACTGAGAAGGCTTCATACTGTACTTTAATCTAAAGCCTGTTCTGCTTTTTGAGCAGTAAGAGGCTTGTAGTCTTTACAGGTAATACATGTTCAGATGGCCACTGAACCAGGAAGCAAGCTGTGTTTATTTAAGGGGCTAATGACATTGCAGAGCGATGTTAACTAGGTGGAGACTTTCACAGCTCTGTCTATGTCTGTGTTTCAACTGCAAATGAGGTTGTATTGAACTGTGAGACGTCTAACAACAGAAAAGTTTCTAAAACCAAAAACATGTGCTTAAAGCGCCAAAATGCTCAATGGAGCTGCAGAGTCTGGTGATAATTCTCTAAAACCTTGTCACGATGTGCACCACTTTCATTACTTTTCTCCTTTAGCCAATGTTTATAAAAAATATTAATTAGTACAGCCTTACGTACAATAGAACTGCAATCCTCCAGATGAATGTGTGCTTAATTTAGTCTAAAACTCAGCCTAAAGTGCTTGTGAGAAGTGTTTAAATATGCACAAAATATGTGTGAAAAATAATTAAATAAAAAACCCACACACTATCGTATTTTTCAAACTACTCCACAGGCAGTAAGTGGCGCCAAAAGTCTCCTACCCTGCATTAGTCATCCTAAAAAGCTAGACCACACACAAAGTGAATTGTATTTACTCTGACTTAAAACCTTTGCAAAGTCTGACATCACCATCTCCAGTTATTAAACTCCCTACTCAACACATGTAAGAGCTTTATTTATTTTAAGAACTTATATAAACTCTTTGATACAATGCACACTTACAATTTCAAATGTACTTAGCCGTGAAACATAACATATGGATGTGCAGACACAAGACAAATAAGAACGCTATTTCCTTGAATTAAAATCTCAGACAAGAGAGACCCTTTGATACACAACATGGGTCAAAAGTGACCCGAGTGAGTTTTAATTGTAAATATCTTTGCAATAAATTACTTTAATAATTCAGAATTCCAGGTATTCCTCAATCAACTTGTTTTTGATCATCACAAATTCTTACTTTCATTTTTCCTTTCTTACTTTTTGAATAAAAATCATTTTTGTATCACTACCCTTCTCAGGGACAACATGGGTAAAAAATGACCCGTATTAACCTACAATGTTATTTCATGCACTGGTGACTTAGCTATATCTTTGGAAATAATTTATTTAATCATTTAATATTCCAAGTATTCATTAAATATCTTGTTTTTGATCACCACACATCATTATTTTCATTCTCCCTTTCTTAATTTATGAACTAAAATAGTTTTTGTATTTCTACATCAGGTTTACATGCATGGGTCAAAAATGACCCATGTGTGCAAGTGTGATAAAAAAAGAAAAAAAGACATACTATAATAAGTATTTAGTTATAAATAATTATTTTACAGTGATTTGGACCAAGCATGTATTCACTAAGGAATTTGATAGGAAGCTTTTATTTGTAAACGATTGCAGTTGCAACTTTTCACATGCCAAACTTGTCACAACTCAACAGGCTGCTTTTGCACTTCTGATTCATGTAAGTCTTATTTTACACTTCTTCTACCTAAGAAGATATTTGATAACTTGTGAAAGATAACAGTACATAATATTTGAACATTACCTAGTCCATTACTAGTGAGGAAGAGACTTCCTATCTATGTCAAATTACACAGAAGGAACTGGCCAAATGCTGCTAGTGTACGATATTATTATATATCGCAACATCACAATGGACAACTTCTTCACCAGTATCCCTCTGGCTGAGAAGCTCCTTGAGAAGAACCTGACCATTGTGGGGACTCTTCCCCAGAACAATGCTGAGGAGCATGCGTAAAAGTGGCCAAAGCTCTGCTGACTCAATAACTGCAGAGTTCCAGCTCGGGCATTAATATCAGCACCAAAACTGTGCGTTGGGATGAACTAGAATGGAGAGCCAGGCCCTCTCGTCCAACATCAGTGTCTGACCTCACAAATGCTCTTCTGGATGAATGGGCAAAAGTTCCCACAGACAGACTCCAAAATCTTGTAGAAAGCCTTCCCAGAAGAGTGGAAGCTGTTATAGCTGCAAAGGGGGGACCAACTTCATATTAATGCCTAATAATTTGAAATGGGATGTCATAAAAGCTCCTGTAGGTGTAATATGTTGATGGCCCAATACTTGTGTCTATATAGTGAATAAAGAGACGCATGGATGGCACGCCCCACCTCCAAAAGCACATTACAGGGGCAATGGAAAGATGTGGGCTAAAAAGACCAAACACACACACCACCCAGCCACATGTATTGTTTGGTCCAAATCACTGATAAAATAATTATTTTTAACAAAATTATTATTATAGTATGTTTTTTGTAATCATTGTTATCACACTTGCACACATGGGTCATTTTTGCAAACCTGATGTATTAATACAACAACTATTTTAGTTCCTACATTTTGAAAGGTTGATTGAAAATAATGATGTGTGGTGATCAAAAACAAGATATTTAATGAATACTTGGAATATTAAATGATTAAATAAATGGATTTCCAAAAATATAGCGAAGAAACACTCAGCCATGCATGAAATAACATTGTAGGTCAATACGGGTCATTTTTTACCCATGTTGTCCCTTAGAAGGGGTTTGCATAGCTTGTGCATCAAAGGGTTAAAGAGTCTTGCTAAGCTAAAAAGGACTTGTAAAAGAGGCTTAAAATATAGATTATATATATAAAATGGTAAAAAGTGTTCCCCCAATGTACTGTCTTACGGCTTATAAAAGTGTGGAAATGATTTAAAGCTTCCACTGATCCTGTGGGCCTTTTATATCACAGACACAAAGAGAACTCAACCTTTGCTCCGTTTCCTTATTCCAGAAAGAAGTGATGAGATACTTGAGATTAAAGTATTTTCAGTGGAGTGTCGATTGAGTTTGCCTTTTGAAACCAGACTGAATCGGGGTCAGAGGAACCAGCCTTTCTGTGGAGGAACTTTTCAAAGCGTTATAGATGTATGTAATTTGGAGTTCAGCTGCCTCGTAGGCTGCTAGATAAGCAGCATGATTATAGGCCACAGTGGTGGGTGGCATGATGGGTTGTGGTGCGTAAAAAAGAACCCAGCAGCTGTTATTTAGTTGTTTTTAAGTATTATCAAAACCAATATTGATTTTTCCCACATGCACCATTGTTATTGCTATATGTGAGACTTTGTTTATGTTCTTTTCAAAGATGGGACCTTGTCTCAAGGCCCTAAGCTCCCCCTTTTTTTTTTTTCAAGTCCCCCACCCCCATCAGCATGCAGGAAGTACATAATAAGTGGAGACAAACACAGGAAGCAGGACGTGCTGTCGTGTTGTGAAGCTATTTTTTTCTCCTCTCCTTCTATCACAAACCGAGGCTGCGTCAACCTCTCCTCCTGAACAACTACGCCAGTTATTGGACGGCATCAGAAAAGCAGTGGGCAGGAAGCAGACTCTCCATTTTCACCAAACATCCAGCTCTAATCTTTAACTTAAATAAATCCATATAGCTTGGTTTCCACGCTTTGGATTTGAACAAATACACACACCGCAGCAGTCCTTATTTAAAACCCTACACAAGTACTTCCACTGAACAGGGGGTCATAAATACATCTTCTGAAGCTTATTTAAAGATAACCATTGTTTTTTGAGTGTTCCGAGACCCCGACCCTTCCTTCCTATCTTTCTCTCTGCTCCTCTTCTCACGCTTTCATCTATGTATCCCTCGGTGCCCGTTATCTACTCTCTTTCAAGTAAAACTCGGTGGCATTCAGGTCAAAGCTGTTCTATTCCCCTTAAAGGAAAAATCCTGCCTTGGATACGATTACTCTGTAAGATATCATCAGTCTGTGATGTTCTGCAAGTTAATTTGTAGGGAATAGTTGACTTAATCTGACTCATCAAATTCTACTTCAGTGAGTCATTTTCACTAAAATATCCAGATAACAGGCATTAACTTGTTCAAGTCAATCAAAATTGTGTTTATAGGTGCAAACAGTCGGTACCTATCCAGGCGAAGTATATGGAGACCAAAACATAACACCTATATGTGATTAGTGAACGTGTTATTCCTGAAACCACGGCCATGTCCAGTCCTTCGTATCAGGCTGGCGTTAACAAAAAAAGGACATTAGTGTCACGGGGCTCTTAATCATCAGTGCACTCCATCTCACGTCAAAATCAACGTTGCGTCTCTCATTCAAAAGAAAGGTCTCAAAAACATCTCTTAACTGTAAAGAGACTTAATTTGTATAGATGTTTTCTAGTCCTTGCAACCACTAAAAGCTTTTTTTACACAAATGTCAGCATTTACACACCATACAAGGTGCCACCTGTTCATCAGGAGTGTTATACACACACACACGCTGTTGGCCATGCAACTTGGAAGCTATTTGTCATAATGGCCACAGAAAACATTATATTGAGGTCTATTAAGACAACATTCATTACAGAAACCTATTACTGCCTTCTGGCTGATGAATTTCTTGCTGTGTAATTGTTGAATATCTCGATACAATTCTGAGTTTTCCTAGCTGTCCAATCTTTTGCAGCTGCATTCAAAATATTGTCAATATGTATATTTTGAATTGGAAAAATACATCACCAAACACAAAAAGGGGAGAAGCAAAATCATCAATCTGCTATCATACTTGTTTTAAGCTTGATTTTAATCTCAATCGATCAATTTGAACCTGAAAACATTTAGTTTCTTTCACCTCGAGGCTCCATTGTTCACTCGAGGTTTTCACTTCCAGCATTCTGACTCACACATCCAAGTTTCCCTCATTAAAGAATCAGCAAGTGGCCGTATCGGATTCCACTCGACAGCCGGTCCTTGGAGACAGCCTGTGATACTGGATACTGTTTATAGGGAGAGCAGCTGTACACCTCATCCACAGGCCAAGCCACCACATACATTATTTACTGCATGGTCCAGCAGCCGCCTTGTGACACAAGCACGGAGGAAGTCTGCTTATTCGGTGTAATTTCTGTTTTTAGCTGTGAGGTGTTTCTCTAGGCCCGGTGTGAAGTAAAACCAAAGAGCCATATGCAGGTCAGGTGTGGTTGGGGCAAGATAGTTGGTCAGTAGGTCACCATGACTCAGAGAAAATGTATTACAAATACAGCTATTGTTGAGGTCTTAAGAGAACCACATGTGCAAGGGAGAATACATCCTGTTTTCAGCTGTAGATGTACCTGATTAAAACATTGCAATATAAGTCCACAAAGTTCTCTAGGGCTAACGTTTCAAAACAACTCTACAATCTATGTGTGAAGCTAAACCCTCTAGGAGCTTCTGATAACCTCACTTTTAAGTCACTAAACATTAACAGAGGTGACAGATTGTGGGAAATTAGCCCCTGTCATGAACCTTTTACCTTCCTGCCTTTTAGTTCAACTTAAATCCATTTTACAGACTTTATCCCGGAGTCAGTTAATACACACTTTCAGAAGAGTGCGGAAAATAAGTCTTGAAAACAAATTACACTTAAAAAGGACAAAGTTTCTAAAGCCTGGCTGCTTTGTGAGTTAAATACCCACGTCAACATGCTAACATGCTGACGCTAAGTAGGTTTAATGTTTACCCTAGTCAACATCTACATTTGCTAATGAGAACTAATGACAAAGCACTGTTGAAGCTGTCAGGAGTGTAGTTTTGCAGATATTAAGGAATATTAGATGTTTGGCTTGATGTTTGCTCTAAAGGAATGTATTCAGTATAAAGAAAATAACAAAACATGACACCACCCCTCCCCAAACACTATCTATTTTCTTTTTCCTGTCTGTATCACACTGACTTAATTCCCTCAGGGTCCGAAAACCAGCGGACCGTATCTGCTGTTTATAGAAGAAGCTGGTTGTGGAGCTCAGCTTGTACCGTTCTCACTTTACTGTGTGAACAGAAGAAAAACTAATAAAGAAGGCCGGAGATTGTCTGTTCTCAAACAGCACAGAACAAAGTTGTGAGAAATAAACTTCATATCACTTTCTGTTAGACACTCAAGTGACACAATGATGGATGTGTTTCACTGAGGCGAAAGGAAAACACTCACCTGTGAAGTTTCCAACTCGTCGCTGCCGCTCCCTCTCCTTGATTGGTTGCTCGGGGTGCCGCTGTCAGACAGTAAGGGCCGGTAGCCAATGAGAGGCACGTCGCTTGACTCCACCCCCGGCAGGTCATAACCACCTGTTCGCAGGTTACGGGGGAGCATGGTGCCAGCTGCCACGGACAGGGAGGACATTAGGAAAGAAGTACTTCATGCTCTCTGAGGCAGCAGTTCAGGTTAACATCTTGAGCGTTTGTTGGAAGTGATAATATGAATTTGTGTACATGATAGTACAAAGTATCATTTATCATTCTAGATAAGTATAGAGAACAGGAAAGCACTTGCTGCCTTTTCTTTTTAAGTATGTGTAAACCTCACAGAATGGTTAACTGGCCAAAATATATTTCTGATTTATTGCCATTATTTTATTTATTGCCAACCAGTCCTTCCTGTTGAAGCTTTAATACACAAGTTTTATGCACCACATAATATCTGCTCCAACTTTCAGTTTTAAATTGAGCCTTACATTGTTCTGTTCGTCAAGGCCTTTTATTGAATTATCTTTAAATTAAAGGTGGGGTAGGTAATTTTGGAGAAACCAGCTCGAGTGTGCTAGAAATTGAAAATACACAGCCGGAAAAAATCTGCCACTTCCTTACAGAGCCCCTCCTCCAACACACACGAACGCGCACATGACCAATGAGGGCACGAGATAAGTTTGTGCACAGATGGAAGGCTGACAGGCAGGTAGGCCATCCAGTTGTTTTAGCCGGGCCGGCTAAAATGATTGGTCGTGCTTTTTACAGTACTACGGCTTCCACAGATTACATTTTTTTATGGAATTTTTGTCAAAGCACTTAAGATATTCATTGCTATCGGGATGTTAAGAGCATTCCATGGAATATAACAAAAAGTGTATCTCGAGCCGGTTTCTCAAACTTACCCCACCTTTAACTATAGATGTTTGTTTTTTCCAATCATAGCATATTATTGTTTTTCTATTATATTTTAGTATTTTTAAACACTTTGCTGTGTTACCATAAAGATTACTAATTGTTGACACAAAGGTAGAAAAGATGGGTTTTCCAGTCTATTTTTCAAAAATACATTCCGATAAATGTATTGCAGCTTTTATTTCCACGCCCTGTTTGTAACTCACTCACTATGAATATTCGGAACTTCTCAAGATCAACATTGGTAGCCGTGACAGGCAGAGTACCACAAGCTTTGAGTGCAAGTCCATGACATTTTAAATGGAAAGAACACACTACAGTAAGTTAATGGCAGCTTGGAGGCCATAGCGTGGTTCATTTGTTTAACACATTCATTCTGCCCCAGCAGGTCAGGATTTGCATAGCAACCCCTCCTTCCATTTCCCTTTCCTCACTTTGGTATTTGGATGGCCATGAAGATAGACATCTTGTAAACACTGTTTCAGGAAGAGAGGTGTAGGAGGGAGAGAGATAGCAAGGTTGACACAGTATATATGTGCTATGGAAATGAGACTTATATATTCAATACATTTACAGATAAAGGATGTGTGCGTTGAGTTTATTTAGTTTTTTCTCTCCAGCATAGTGTGCTGTCAGGTGGCTGCTGTAATTAAAAGTGCACCGAATCAATCCCCTACAGTGCCTGCTGACACTTCTATCCTGGAGAAAATGTCCTTTCGGGACCGCCTGGCAGCTCTCACAGCTCTGGATAAGAAACAACAGGGGCAAAAAATCCTCAAGTGTAATATAAAAATGTGCTGGCACTCCCAACTTTCCATTGTGCTTCTCTCTCTGACTCCTGCAGCTCTGTAGAATATGTTACTTTCTCCTACGTAATGATCTATCATTGCTGTAGATTTCTTGTACCAATATAATATTGCTTAAGAAACTGAAGTCATAAACAGTACAGTTTATGTCCCAACCAACGGCCATGCAGAGTTCTGAATGCCTGCTATTCACGCTCTGACCAAAGCAAACAACCCACATATGACTGAGGTGTACACACACTCATACTGTTAGCTGTAACTAGGTTACAGTTAAGTCCCAGCCCAGAATGCTCCTTTTCTGCTCAATAATGCCACCATAGGATGCTGGTTACAGTTATGCTAAGTCCTATAGAGATAGCTTCTGTCACAGTAGATGATGTAAATAAAGCCTGACAGTGTGAGGGCTGTAAAAGTTTGTACCTGCTGACACTCCTATTAAAACACACACGATTGACAGATGTTGATATGTGCTTCCTATATGAGTCACTCAATCACATGAAGGGAATTTAAATAAACGCAGCACAATTAACCGAATAGAGGAACAGAAATGAAGGAAGCTGTAATTCAACTTACTTATAGCCAAGTGTCATTCGTAGGATGTGTGCTATCCGGCGGTGGTCAGCTGGATTCAGGCAGCATCGGGTGACCGCTGCTGCTGGGTCGGTGTCCGGCTCAGCTGAGGAAAGTCGCGCCCATCTGTGCCACCGTCACCGCCGACAACCACGAGGGTCTCCGTCCCCCCACCCTATCTCTCGTTCTCTCCCCTCTGTCAGTGTCCTCGCACCGCTCGTGTGTCCAGCTTTCAGCAGCTGATAGCGCACTTCGGACAAGCTGTAAACTCCCTCTCTCTCCTCTCCTCCCCACCCCCCTCTCTCTCTCCCTCCCTCCCTCCCTCCCTCTTTCTCTCTCTCTCTCTCTCTCTCTGACGTCGCAGTTCCTGTATGTTGCGCTTTGGCAACAGCCCCGTCTCTCTGGGTGGTGCACCGTGTGAGGATACTGTAGCCTACGGCAGAACGCTTTTAACGCACTGCTCCTGTAGGGAGAGATGAGACTTCAGGAATCGAGGAGAGAAACATTCGCTGCAAGACACGAAAGCATTTCCGCACACACGGCTCGTGCGTACGCACGCACGTAGCGTTTAGGCTACACACGCGCTTTTCTGTTGCCAATGACAGTTCCTAAATCTGTAACTTCCCTCGCATCATCTAACCGTACCCTGACCTTAATTCCAACATTGCATAGGCTATTTATAACTTAATTTAAATAACCTTGGTTCATGCACTGTAAAAAAAAATCTGTAATGTAGGCAGTCAATTGCTGTATTACCCACAGTAATTTACTTTGAATTTGTAATACAGTGTGATACTGTACATTATGCTGCATTGTGGGAATATTATCCTTAGGCGGGAAATGTATACAACATACAAAATTACAGTAATATACAGTAATATAAAAATACAGCACTGATTTTGATACTGTAAACAAAATACAAGATCGCTACTGTAAAGTAAAAATACAGTAACTTGTTGGCAACTCTGCTGCCAGTAATTTACTGTAAAATCCTCTGTGTTTTTTGTTACAGTGTGCTTAATGTGCATCCAATCTATCTTAATTCTAACCTAATATTACTGTAATAACCAAAAATAATCCACATCCTAAAACTTTAATGTAAACTACATACTTAAAGTTTGACTGTGGAAAACAATTATATTGGCTCAATTACATTTACTAGTCCTACTATTTTTAGATTGATCCATAATCTGATTCCCCCATGTTAAAAAACAACCAGTGCAAATGTGCCCTCTTGGATGCCAATACAGATATCGAAAGAGTTTGTAATGTTTCATTCATCTGGCCTGAAACACACATTTGGCTACTAGACATGCAGCTTGAATGTGTGTGTGTTTATGTGTGTGCCCCTGAGTCTCATGGTATCTCATGACACTGATCCACACAGTATAATGCTTAACCCTCCTTTGATTAATTGACTGATGCTCTTACCAGTGGGGATCAGACATGCCGATAGACTAACTGAAGTTAGACATGTTGTTGCTGTTACTCAACTGTAAGGCAATTATGAATGGGACTGTCTGTAACCAAACCCCCCCCCCCCCCTCCCCCCCTTCATTACACCAGGCATAATGGGATGGTGATGACCATGTGCATTATTTTAAGGTAGATAGATACAAGTTATTTGTCCCCATAGGGAAATTGGTTTTCAGCACAATTGTAAGTTATTTAAACAAAAAGCACATTAACCGAAGCCAGCAAAAAACACAGTTCATACCAGTTCAACTTTATTTGACATCAAACTGGTTTCTAATGTTTTTGTCTTGGGACTCTTTAAGACAAGCACTGCCTGCACATTTTGGGCTCTGATTACATTGCAGTAACTAGAAATGTATGTTGTCAAATAAATATGGTGGAGTAAAAACACTGTAGGGCCTTCCTAAAACTAAGTTGTCCTCGTAAAAGGTCAATAAAGGTCCGTCTTCTTCTTCTAAAAAAAATTGAAATACTCATATAAGCAGTCGACAAATACCTCAAAATTGTATTTAAGTGTGAGTACTTGAGTACAAGTACATAGTTACATTCCACCACTGCCTCTGATGCAGGTTGGGAACTAGTATCACATCATGTCATCCTTTTTTACTTCAGTTTCAACCCAATGACCCTGAACATCCCCAGACTGATCAGAGTTTCTGTGCTGGTATTTGCACGCCACCTGGTGGATTGATTTGGGAATTGGCACTTCACCACTTGTTAATCTGCCAGGGGCCATTTTGAACCGCACGGTGTTACCACACGCTTGACTGGTGTGAGTAATGTGTAAGGAATCCATTAACAAGAAAAGACACATAAAATAAACAAACCAAAACGTGGCTTTGACACACGTGCCTGCAGACAAAGCGTGTTCAAAAGCAATTTATCTGTGAGTATAATCGACTGTTACGCTCAATTAATAATTATTGTTGATTATGTGGCTTTGACTCTCAAATAAGTGTAGGCCTCATGTTTGTCTTTAATTATGCAATAAGCTTTATGTTATTTATTATAGATTTAACGTTTTGCATGTTTGGTTTATGATGATCCATGACTTTAGATGGTATCAGTTCAGGGGCATACTCATATCTGAACAATATTTTCCATCAATCTTGTGAGTGGAGGTGACCCTGGGTAACAAATCTCTCCTGCAGATATGGTATTTGTCCACTTCGGAGTTATATCTTCAGCAAAGGGCTATTTTAAATTTAAATTTTATAACAAGCAAATTAGTGAGCTCATTATACCTGTATTTACTATGACGACCGTGTTATTTTAGACATAAGCATCAGAAGAGATTGTATAAAGTCACATTTCCCCCATAATAAAGACAGCAAACACACTAAATTCCTCTAGGTATAAGACATAAATATTGATGAAGACACGTTGAAGAGTTTGGCGCTTCTTGCTCGGGCCTCTCAGTTTGAAAACTTTTCTCCACGGGTCTCCTAAACTTGGCTGGATGCTCGTGTTTGAGCTCAATTAATGAGGCGGCTAAACTCATTAATTGGCCACTTAATTGGCCCCTGTCGCTGCGCGCGCTGCTTCCTTTGGCTTTTAGCGCACCGCCATGCCTCCCCCTGCCGCCAGACATCACAATCCCACCTTGTCACAACGATTTAGGGTCAGTCTCTCAGACGGGAAGGTGCTCTCGCCGCGGACCCCCCCTCCACTTCTGGATCCCCCCCTCTATCAGTATCTCCCTCCCACTCTATCTCGGTGTTTTATGTCTGCGTCACAACAAGTCGGTGTAGAGCGCGAGGCAGGGATGATGGCGTCTCTGGCGGCTTGATTCCGGCGCTGCTCTGACAAACCCGCCTTAATAGCATCAATAGGTGGAGGCGGAGAGGGGGGAGAGGAGGGCTAAAGCGACGGGAACATGACGAAACGGCATCGCGGAGGACGGACAAACTAGGCTGAGAGACGGACGGACAGTCAGTCACCCCACCTCCTCCCCCTCCTCCTGGCTGACGGCTTGACTGACACACACACTCGCGGGCGCTTGGCACAGACAGGGACATACATGCACATCCTCCACTTTTTGGAAACACGCAGGGCTGCGCATCCAAACGGGCAGTAATTGGGCAGAGGAGATCCACAGCTCATGAGGGCATTTCATGTCCAGCCTGCCCAGGAATCACTGTGACCCCGACGGAAAGGAGTTCGACTTGACAGGTACCCTTCACCGGCACTGTGCAATTTGCCTGATTTCCCTTTGAATCACAAAAGGCTACATGCACTGTTGTGTATCCTGCGTCGGTCTTGAGTGCATGCACTGGAACAAATGCTTGAGCAGAGATAATGCCTGCACAGTCATTTCATGCATCTATTCAAGTTTTTCAGATGTTGGGAGAGAAGAAGCAGAAAAGTGCCTGGCAGATGCTTCAAGTAGCTGCACAGTGATCTTTGCTCATTCAATCAAACTGTATTGCAGCAGTCATCATGCAGTGTTTTTTTTCTGTGTGTGTGTTTCATGTGTGCAGTAATCATTTGTCTTGCTCTCTGGTTGTGTACTCACTCTCATCTTTCACTGTGGTGGATACAGGCTGTCGCTATGCTCTGATCTAAAAGGAAGAGGAGGGGGTGGGGGATTTTAACCCCTTTGCACCGAAGCCCGCCTGTCTGAGAGCCAGCCGTAACGCCGGGGCCATAAACCCCTCTGTCAGCAATGGCAGCAAAGTATTCAGCGAATAAATCGGATTTCCATTTCACATGAGCCCTGCTCTCTCTCCCCCTCTCTACCCTCTCTGTCTCTCTCCTCAGGATGGGGGGAGTAAGTGAAGGAGATGATGTGTTGGCTCGATGGAGTGATGGACTACTGTACCTCGGCAATGTGAAAAGAGTAAGTGCGTGTGGGAGTGTGCATGTGTGTGTGGCAGGGGGACTTTTCAGTGAGTGTGTTCACCTGGATTCTGAAAAGACTTCCATTTAGTTTTGTCAATCATTCCCGCTCACCTGCTATCTTCCTCTCAGGTAGATGGAGTCAAGCAATGTTGTCTGGTGAGATTCGAGGACAACTCGGAGTTCTGGGTACTGAGAAAGGACATTCACTCGTGTAAGAAGAACTCTCTTTTTTCCCCTCCCTCTCCCCTCATCTGCAAGAGTTAAATAGCTTTCAGTTGGAAGCATTTAAGGTGATAAGATGTGGTTTTTGAATGCAGATGCTCAGCTGAACTCATACTAAAGGTGGTTGTTTCCTGCATGAGGAGTTAAACAAATACTTTTTCCAATTTTGTGATAACAATTTTATTATTTTCCTCCTTATATCTCAAAGGATCTCAGAATTTTCACTCGTAGAACAATGCAGAAAATATATTACAGGCACGTTGTAGGTTGTGATACTGAGTATATGCATCTGGGCATGTTGTAATTGGTTTATTAGAGTCTATATTTATTAGACTAATGACTCTTAAGGGAGATGGTGCCCCCACTCCACCTTACATCGAGTGAAGGGGGAAGTTGGATGCTTGTCAGGACCAAGCTGAATATCCGCCCGTCAAATGAAGTGAAATCTGAAAGGGTACAGGAGACACTGAAATCAATGAGGTGGCAAGGATGTGAATCAATATACATAAATTAATGCAGTTTACGGCTCTCTCTCTGTCTTCCTCTTTCACATTTACTTCCTCCCCTCCCCTGCCTCTCTCTGTCTTTCTCTGTTTGCCTCAGTCGCTGCTGGAGTGGAAGAAGTTTGCTGTATTTGTGACGCTCCGCCTCTTAAAGAACCCCTCATAAATTGTCTTAAATGTCGCCACGGTAAGGAAACACGCCTTATCATACGCTGTCAAATGCTGGTTCTCCTACACTTCTTGCACTGACCTTGAAGATTTGACACAGTATTGTAAATAATAGTGTTGCAGATTTTTAAAAAGACACACAGAAACCATACATCGTAAATGATGGATATGAGTTGTTGCACCTGTATAATTTCTAGAGTGAAAATGAATCAGATGCCCGAAGACATAGAGCTTATGTCATAGACTAAAACAAGATGTCTTTACTTGGGCTTATTGCCAATTTAAATATCCACTCAAGACATATTTTAAGACCTTATAAAACTCTGCATTAAATTGTAAAGTATGTTTGATTTGTTTTTTGTCTATTTCTTAAAACTACATCTGCTCCTTCTCCCTTATTGAATTGTCCAGTATCTAGGAGTAAGCACATTTTATTTTGTCCTATTAAAACGTTTTAACTACTGGGCACAAGATGTCTCCTACGTCATTGTAACTTCCGCACAGTAGTTGCTCTGGCTTCCAAACAGCTGTAAACTTAGATCTTACGTGAAAAATAGTCATCTGGTGTCAAACTCCACACAAGCCTCATTCTGCACAGTAAAGTTAAAACTCAAATAAAAAATATAACATTTTTGTGTAGGACGATTTTAAAAGTGTGAATGATGAAATAAACAGAACTGCAAGTGGGAAGAAGTTTTCCAAACCCTCAGCCGCAGACTTCACAATCAGTAAAGGGCAGCAAAGTTAACCATCATGTCTTCATCGCTCTGTCAGACTAGGTGTGATGACACTTAGTCTGTTTTGAGGAAAAAGCAGACAAACACACTGCCGTCTCCCAAAAACCATATTTAAATGTTTTGCATGCCCTGAAACAAACCAGCAGAGCGCTAAACATGGAGCTTCTCTGCCATTATTGTCACTCCATCTGTCTGTCTTGTAAACACAAATTAAACGCTCTGCCTCTTCCTCCCATTACAGGTTATCATCCAGAGTGCCACACGCCAACCATCGAACCGGAAGCTGACAGCGATTCGTGGATATGTCGGCAATGTGTCTTTGCAGTCGCAACCAAGGTCAGGCTGCTAATCTCTCCCTCTCACACTCAGGGGAAAAGACATTCAGCGTGTAATATGGGAGAAATCCAGTCAAATATATTGGATTTGCTGCCACTATACTGTTGTGTACAGCGGAAAATGGGTTTATTCCAGGCAAAAGCACACTAATTCCCTCAGTATTGACTTCAATATTAGATGTTCTACATTGTGTCCAAGAAATTGTGAAGAATCAATAGTGGCGAAGCTGAAAAACTACGCTGAAGTCGAGAGAAGTACATTTAAAGTCAATCAATCACATGTGCTCCAGTTCTGTAGATACGAGATGAGAAAGCACCCGGTTAATTGTCAATCGGTCAATGTCCATATCTCATTGTCCAGACTTCCGCTGTTTAGGACACTATCTCTCACGGCTGACCTACAATGAAACGAGACGGATTGCCTTCTCCACTCCGAATGTGATCCGTTTCCCTCTCTGCTTTGACATGACAGTGATTTGAGGGGTCACAGACCAATCAGTTCTGTCCTTAAATTGTCTTTTCAGAGAGGCGGGGCGCTCAAACGGGGACGCTTTGCCCGGCTCATGCAATTTATGAAACTCCGGCTTCCCTACCAGCTGTCGTCTTTAGACTGGGACCAGCAGCACCTGACCAATCAGCAGCAGTGCTACTGCTACTGTGCCGGACCTGGAGAGTGAGTGACACTGCAGAGGCCAGTTTGAGAATGAATGAACAGTTCATGTGTGCTCTTTAACATATGGCATTTTCTCTGAAAGCAGCATCTCATCTCATCAACGTTTTTTTCTGATTTATTTGCAAATTGCATACAGCATATCAGACACGTGTCAAACTGAATTAGCAGGAGTTATTTGAGTTTGTTATGACTTTCTCAAAATGATATGAGATATGAGATTTTCACTTCATCAGTTCACTGTCAGGTAAGTTGTAAATCAAACAATGTGTCACACTAAACTTTTTAATGCAATTGCTGCTCCTTTACTTATGTTGCACTCTTTTTCTTATGTGTCAAATCCCGACTACCCGAAACATCAATAAGTATAAAACAAACTCCCAAGTGGCATGTGAGTAGTTGGATCCAATGGGAGTTAACACCTGAACACACATTTCATCTCAGAAAATGTGAACTGTCAGCTGCAATCACCAGGCTTCTGTCTTTCCTCAATTATACATATCATGTCTGGTGACAGATGTTAGACACATCCATTCATTCACGTGTTTAAAGTCTCTCCTGTTGTTGGCCTGCAGGTGGAACCTGAAGATGTTGCAGTGTGCGAGCTGCGGTCAGTGGTTCCACGAGGCCTGCACACAGTGTCTGACCAAGCCGCTGCTGTATGGAGACAGGTGCGTTACCGAGCATTCAACCATCGGATTTCTTAATATTCTGAATTATAAATGTTTTGATTAAATAGTTGATTTATTGGACGTTACTCTCAGAGTGTATCACGTCTCAAGTGCACTCAGAAACTTGACTTGAATCTTTTGTTGTTTTTTAAAGCAGATTTGTACAAGGTAAAAATAAAAACCTTTTGATAATAATTGAACAATAGTAGAGTGATACAGTGAACTCTCTTTAAATAAGACTTAATTAAAAATATTTGAATTAAGAAAAAACTAAGAAATCAAAAAAATGAAATAAACTAAAAAAATGCAATTGTAAGTGTTTTACTACAATTTCTCTCAACATAAATGTGGATACTGACAATTGATGGGTCAATATTAGCTGACACTGTCATGTCAATATATATAAGTGAGGATCTGATGTGACTCCTCTGTATACCTATTTTGCGTTGATCAGAATATTTTTGGGGGTCGGATTCTCACGCTAAATTGACTTTGTACAATATTAAGGTTGGATTGAGCAGAAACCTGTTTTTGCAAACTAAGTAAATGTTTACAAATGTATTATTTTCATTTTCAAATAATTTGCCGACCATGTATTTGATCAATAATTTTAATGTATAAAATTGTGAAAAAACACCCATCACTATTTCTTACAGTCAGGGGTGACATCTTCAATGTGTTAGTGTATACCAACCAACATTTAAAAACCCTGAAGATGCACAGTTTAAAATCATGTAAAATAGAAAAGCAGGACATTTAAGCATCAACTCTTCTTAGCAGTAGATTGCAGTCTGATTAAGATATTCAGATGAACGCGTCTACATGACAGCTTCACTTGTCACCTAACTACCTTAATTAGCCGTAGACTAAATCGTTAGCGTGCATGCTAATGGATTCACTGACTTGTGCTCCTTACACACTCGGAGCAAAGGGACAGTGACAGACAGCAGAGCAGACATATCATCTCTCTGGTAGTTGTTCAGATTTGATGTCTGGAGGATAGGCAAGATGCTGATCGCGGTGCAGTCTGATAGGCTGCATCTCATGCATGTAATAAAATGTATCCATCCATTAAGTCATTATTGTCATTAACCATCTGTGTTAGCCCACTGGGTCCTACACCCTCCCTGACACCTTGTTATTGCCCAAGCTGTCTGAGGGGGGAGAAAAGGAGGGATTAGATTTAGATTGACAGTCGGGGGGAGCGAGGCCGGATTGGTACAACATCTGCTGAGCAGGTGATGGAGGAAGAGTGAAGACTGAGCTCACAGTTGGAATAGTAAGCATGTGCTGCCGTCATACTGTGTCTGCGCTTTATCTTTCCCAATGACCTTCACACAAACACATGCATATTAGGACAGACACACACATTGTTGTTGTGGTGTGAGTTTCAGGGTCATTCAGAACAGCATGTTATCATACTGAAACTAATGCACCTGTCTGTTTATTTTTAGTTCAGCCTGATTTATATGACAACATATCTATAGAAGAGTGACTTATATAAACAGCAAGGAAGGTAAAAAGGGGAAACATCAGAATGTGTATGAAGAACACAATGATAAGCAGTCTGCACACAAGATGACAGCAGTTTTTAAAACATTATTATATTGTATAAAAATCACATGATGCTAATTTTCTCTTTTTTTCCTCCATGTGTGTTTTTAGGTTTTATCAGTTCCAGTGCTCAGTATGTACAAAGGGACCAGAGACCATTCAAAGACTACCCATGACCTGGTGATGTTAACCATATCTTTATTGAAATACTTATATAATACTACATAATTAAGTAATTTTAAGTAATACTACATAATTAAGTAATTTAAAACATGCTTTATTCAAATTTCAAATAATTAATACTTTAAGTACATTTCATGTCTAGTTTTGAAGAAAATGGAATTGAGTAAATGTATTAGAATAATAACCTGCTAATAGAAATGTGGTATATTAATCCAGGCTTTTAAAATGTCACTGCAAATTGAGAAAGTATTTTTCCAGCTTAATTTCTGTCTGTTTTGTATTTTACCTTTTTCTTATTATCCTATTCTGTTTTCCTTTCTTTTGATATACAGGATGGATTTGGCTCATTTAGTGCTCTACCATCTCTCGCTGTGCTGCAAGAGGAAATACTTTGATTTTGACCATGAAATACTGTCCTTCACCAATGAGAATTGGGACTCCTTGCTCCTAGGCGCGGTATTGATATTTCCACGTTGAAGCACCATGATGAAATGATGTGAAATGCTGCCAGCCTTTTTTGCTTTTGAGACTTAAAGCCTATTAACCGGCATTAAAGTAAAACTTTTAAGTACAAAAAAAAGGATGACCTCTACATCAGCTTAAAGGGAGTAAAAAAATTGGCTATGACATTGTATTTGTATGATCTAGGACACTCTGACCAGCATCTGCAACATAAATGAGTTGTCTAGAGTGCTGATGCTCAAATGTGCGATATCACCAACTTTAAAGTCTAAAATTGCTCCACAGAGAATAAACAGGAAGATAAAATAATTCCCCCGGGGGTATCATCTAAGCATTACCTGTACATATATCGGAGGCTTTGGGTTCTCCTTTAAGCTCCTTTTAAGACATGTGTTTGTCCTGTCAGCAGGCAGCATGTTCTTTGAGCCATTAAGCTGCAACAAGTACTTATATAAATCAACAATATTGCTTTCAGCGACTGTAAACTATAATGATTCTATTCATTAAAGGTTTTCTGTCCAATAGCCGTCCACGGTGTAAACACAGCTCTGATTTTTCATCCCTGTCTGTCCTCCAGCTCTCTGACACGCCAAGGCAAGACCGCTGTCACAATCTCCTCAACGCTCTGAACTCCCACAAGGACAGGTAAGTCAGCGCACATGATGAGAAGGATAAACACTGACCACACATGACTGGGTTGTCGAGTAGCACTTCGTGAAAAGAGGGGTCTTCTTAATGCTCCGTTATTTGCGACGTAGTACATGCAGGCTTGAATGTGGGACTTTGAATAAAATGGATTTGACAATTAGACCAGATGAAACTGAACACTTTTTGGTGCTTATTTTGTAGAAGAGGACACAACTAGTTGTTATACAATCACATGAACCAGTCTTAATTGCTTTTAGTTGGTTTTCATTGAACTTTGCAAACAGGGTCTGCTTTAATTATGTTTATGTAATTACAAAGTCACTGACTTTGAAAAGTTCATGAGTCTACTTTTTCATCAGGAGAATAATTAAATGTTCTTACACAGCGTTGAATTAATTTTTAGCATCAAAGCGGAGTAATGAAAAAAAACACATGCATTAAGTGTTGGTATATTTGAAGAACAACAGGCTCTTAATGCGGCTTCTTTAATGTCGCCGCAGGTTTGTCTCTGGAAAGGAGATAAAGAAGAAGAAGTGTCTTTTCGGGCTTCAGGTCCGAGCCCCGCCTCCGCTGACGTCTGATTCGTCGCCCCTCATCGCGGACCCACCTATCAACATCACGCACCGGAGAAGGTCGGTGTAAGGACAGCGCCTCTCTTTTCTGCTCTTATCTCAATAACAGCTCAGGGCTTCCCACAGGGCGTATAGTCATTACGCATGAACAATTAACGTGCAAATCAAAGGGCTGCACATTTCAGATGGCAGCAAAAGTATCAGTGTCTTAATATTCTGCAAAAAGAAAGTTAAACCTTCCTGTGTGCTTACGTTCGTACATCTATAAGTGTGTGTGTCTGTGTGTAACTGTATGTGTCCTCTAGCCTGCAGATTTTCATAGAGACATTTTTCATTTAAAATCATTTTGAGCATTTAGCTGGGGATTATTCAAACTGAATTACAATGGAATCATTTGCAGAGGAGCAGGGAACAAAAAATCGTATTATTTGAGTCTCTGAAACACAAGTATAACGTTGTCTTACATGGAAACAATATTCATATCTCCAGTCATTTATCTTGTAGTTCCTTTTGCTCATCTGAATAGCTACGCACTGTTAGTTTCCTGTAGTCAGCAAGACAAAACTTCTTGATTGGCATCACTTCACCTCTCTTTCTTACAGAAATGTAAGATGTTCAGTTCAATTCGAGTGAAGTCAGTTTCTTCTTCCTTCAAATGGATGATGTTTAAACGCCCACATGAGGCAACACATATGAGTTTATTCCTATTCCAGAGTTATCCGCTGACTAAATGTACATTTTTTACTTAAGATTCTGACTCACACTGCTGACATATCAACCTACGTTCACTCAAATATTGTTATGAATGTAATATAAAAAAATGTCAAAGGTGTTTGCACTGTTAGCAGCTGGCACCAAATATAGTGGTTTTTGGTTGGTCAGTTTGTCAACCCTGAATTATTCTACAGTTTGATCCAGACTAACTTAGTTTCAAAACTGATGACATGATTTTCTTTATATAAGCTGTGGATATTCAAAGCTCATAGAGGCTGAACCGACACTCCATGAGCTTTCTGTTTTCTCCTCTGCTCAGGTCAAATAATCACTATTTAAAACCAAACACTGGGAAAAAAATTATCTTTGACATTTTTGAATTGACAAAATATGTTGAAATCATCAATGCTCTCCAGAAGGCAATCCATTTCCATGTCAGACACCGCATTGTCGTTGGTGCCACAATGTCAACTGTATACAAAATATATCTCTTCGTCCTTTTTTGCTAATGTTGGAGCTTATTGGACAGTTGACAGTGTAAAGGCAGATTGAAATGGGTAAAGAGAGGGGGTTATGACGTGCAACAAAAGTCCTGAGCTATAATCAAACCCGAAACATTGCAATTATGTGGCAAATTATTACCAAAGTGCTCCAATTATCATGCAATTTGCTGAAAAAATATATATACTACTACAAGGATATATCCCTACTACCTGTATGGCTCTAATTAAAGCTAAATGTATTCCATTCAGTGTTATCCAATTGAGGGTTGTAATGGACATTTGAGTCTCTGGGGGCCTCTTTGGGGGTTTTAGACATCAAGTCTTCTTTGCAGGAGACGCATTTTCTTCCAAGCCGAAGAAACAATTATTGTATTCTTTCCGTAGGTCTCCAGCTCCCTGCTAATGGGCTTATATGTCATATATTTTACTAATATAATACATCAAAATCACTCGATATGTTTTACAGCTCTCCTAGGCTTCTATGGAGACACAATAATAAACTAAACATTGCACATTGGGACTGAATGCCTGTGTTTATGCTTGTATTTTAATTTATGTGTGTTTTTGTTCTCTTCAGCCCGTTGTCACTACCCTGCCAGAGGAGAGTGGGGGGGCCGGAGTCTCGTAAATCAAAGCGTCGCATCATGGAGACACAGGTCAGTGCCTCTGTCTCCAGATCAGGGCGAGGAGGGAGGTCTGGGCCACGAAAGCTCTCTGATTCTTTTTTTGATGCATCCAGGTAAACAGCTCTGTGCGATCCAAATAACCTGTCAGTCAGACTGTGATGAAGGTTCATTTCGCAGTCTAAATCAGTCCGCGTGTCTTGAACACCCTGTGCAGCTCAGTGATTCAGTATTTTCCTTCTCTTCTTTGCTTCACTTTAATGCCTGCTGATGCTCTAATGTCTATGGTTCGAGTAAAGGTGGCATGTGAGAGATGAAGTCCTGTGCGTTTGGCTCCGTTAAAATGTATAATTTAAATACAAACTTGGCTGCACAAAAACCCACTCATGTATTTCATCAACATCTGCAGTTCAGCACCACATTTATCATGATGATCAAACCCAATTCCCAGCGGATCACCCTGGCACAGTCAACACTGCATTTTTACTATTACTGTTACTATTTATACACAGCATCCTAACGGTGAATGCTCATTGTGTCCTCCTACACAACACTCTGATCCGTCATGTGCACATACAGTAATCCTGGAACAATGCTCTCCACAGAGCTCTCGTTTTCACATCCAGGCTACCATTGTGCCTCTCTGATTGATGCTAATCTCTGTCCGTCTTGGAGGAGCAGGTTTGTTGTCGTGGGGGAAGTGAGATGGGAAGGAATGCTGATATGTATAGCCTGGGATCACTTCCAAGTGCACTTTGCAGTCGATTACAGTTTGGCCAGGTGGCGCAGGCACCTCGGCAGTGCATCCTTGACAAAGCACATCCATTTAAAGGCACAGACGTCGACAAAGGCCACTGAATAATAATCTCCCGCCCTAATAGCAATGCTAGAGAAGGGAGTGATAATGGTCCAAGTGTGGCGCCATATGTCACAGTCCAGCAGTAAGATATGCAACGTGGCGTCCCCCAAGACGACGTTTCCAGTGATTGATTGCTCTAATGAAGCTCTGATGTTTTTAGTTTTCATGGGTCGTGAGTCTGTGTCTCAGGAGAGCTGCCTCGATGAACAACCAGCTCCATGGGATGAGCTACGGCTACAGATGATGCGTTCCATTGATGCTTTGTGTCAAGTAATACTGTGTGCTTTACTATACCTAGTTTAGTATACATACATACGAATTGGATATATTAGATTGCTGTTATTATTTCCTGTAATGTCGAGTGGAGATGCCGCTTTTCAAGCCCCTGTAGGCATTTTAGGCAATTCTCATATTCATATTTGCGTACCAGTTGCAAATGATACATTGTGTCTTTTAAAAAATATATACATGTGCAAAGAAATAAAGAAACTCGCATTCAATAATGCTATTAGTCGATTTATATTGTCATATCTGCCTCAAGGCCATGCAGGAACAAATACTCTTAACAATACACAATGCATATCAACTCAGTTTTACATTTTTTCACTGTGAATTTCCGCATGTTCCATATGCAAAATGAACTTTATGAAGTAGGTCTGAGCATGGAGCTATCAGAGCTTTTATCTGTGTCTCTTGTGCTCAGGTTTGTCCCCCCCCAGTTGCTGCCAACCCCATTGAGCTGCTGCCATGTTGCCAGGGATACATGGGAGGGGCCAGCCTTTACAACTCCAGGAAGTCAGAGGAGGAGCTTAGTTTAAGGTAAATGGGGTTTTATTTAATATTTCCCAATTTGATTTATGAATTGATGCTTTTTTATTGGGTTTGAGAAGCATTCAAATGTCAGGTTAACTTTGCAAGTGTAATTCGACAACCTGGCAAAAACACAAATATAATCTACCACAGCCTTCTTCCCCCAGTGAAGTTATGTGTTTTTTAGCCATATTAACTTTGTCGTAAGTAAAATGAAGGTGGGATTATTTCCTTGGTAGAACATATTTCCAAATAACATTTTCAACAACAGATTATAAATGTTTCAGTCACATAATCAAAGTACAAACACCTCTTCTACCCTGACTATTTCATAAGTCAGATTGCACAGAAGTCTATAAGAAAATAACCCTTGATTTATTACCTCATTAAATATTTCTTAAAGACTTAACAGTCTCACTTAATTAGTTAGAAGTCTTCCTCAATACAGCATGATGTTAATAAATGATGGTCACATTTAGACTAAAATAGACTTTAAAGGAGCATTTACTTTAGGATGTTACTCCTTGTGATTGACAGTTCACAGTTATTTGGAACCAAGCCTTTAAATTATAAAAACTGGATGAAAAATGTTTTCGTGTTAGTTTTAAGTTGCAAAGCAAGTGCTGTCTTCAACAACTGTGCATCTTTTCCACAGCTCTCCTCCCAAGCGGATGTATGCCCTCTACCACACCACGTACAACGGAAATTCTTCACTCTCCAGGAGTCTTCATCACTACAACAGGTTCTACTCTGTCTGTTCATTTCTTCATCATCCTCACACTCAAACAGTTGCTTATGTACATATCCAGCAACCAGGGAGACACATCAGCATTTATTTAGAATGATTTTTCTTTCCACCTAATCTTCTGTGTTCAGTCCCTCCTTTCTGTAATTTGATCTATTGTTTTTATAAAACATATTGATTGGAGTATCTTTAAGTAATTCATCCTCACGACATGTGAATGGTACTTTACGTTTATAGTAATGAAAATATATCAGGCTGTACACATTTTAAAGCGAGTAACAGTATATTTGTGGCAAACCTTAAAAAACATTCCAATAAAAATATGGTATTGCCTTATGTTTCCTTATCTGAATTAGAAGGGGAACTACACCTACAGGATTCAGTCCCTGTTCCTGACTCCTGTGATCTCTTTTCCCAGCGTGGAGGACACCTGCAGAGTACCACCACCTTGCTACCCTTACCCCCTCAACTCCAATGGCAGCCTTCACCACCACCCCTATCAGCACCAAAACAACCACCAACACAACAACCAACACCAACAAAACCACCAACACGACAACCACCAGCACAGCCTCCAACACAACCATCAACATAACCACCAACACAGCCACCAACACAACAACCACCAACAAAACCACCAACACAGCCACCAACACAACAACCACCAACAAAACCACCAACACAGCCACCAGCAGCAGCCCGGGCAGAAGCAGCTGGAGTCCCTCATCCTACGTGAAATGCCCCCATACCAGGCGGACAATGGCGGAGAGGGTGGTGTAAGTGGAGGAGGAGGTGGAGCAGGGGGGGTTGTAGTTGGAGGTGCAGATGGGACAGTGTCCAGGAGCTGCGGAGGAGGGGAGGCAGTGAGGATTTTGGCGAGACGCGTCACACCAGACGGGAAGGTGCAGTACCTCGTGGAGTGGGAGAACGTGAATCTGTACTGACACACGGAGAGTAAACACGAGACGCAGTGACTGTTCGCCACAGGAATACTCTCTGTGTGATATGTGGCAGTGTTTGAAGTACAAACAAAACAAAAAAAGGACAAAAAAAAAGCCTCAACACGTTGCAAATCCAGGTTGCTCTCACCTCTATTCTACAGCATTATAAATCACTACTCGTTACTAAATGTCCCTTTTTGCTAGTGTTTCTCTGATATTTGTACTGTTAACTTTGGAATATGCCTTTGCATTTATCATGTTTAACGGTGATGAGGGAAGATATTTAAACCTCTGGAGAATTTGTAAACATTTGGAAATCAAGAAGAGAATATCTTTAAGTGTAGTCAACATTTGGTTATACATCACTGGATAAGCAACAGTTTAGTAAAATAAATTAAAAATATGCTTTTTGTGAAAATGTGAACATTTTCAGTGTTTCTAACGCTATACCTTAATGTGAATATACACCCTATTTTGCATTAAACTATAATCATTATTGGCTTATGATTCTCACTACCAAATCAATGATTAGTAGGTACTTTAAATATGGAGAGAATTCAACATTGAACTCCTTTGTTCTTTTTTAATTGTTTTATTTAACAGCTTGCCACAGCTATATGGATAGGGACAAAGCAAGTAGCTCACTGATAAATGGCTCAGTAAAAAATTGATGGAGTTCAGTCAGAAAATTGTCCCAGAAAATACATTTGATGAATTATCAATTATCAGTGATAGGCGTGACGACAGATGGGTGGTGGCTCATGAAAAAAGTGGTGACCTTTTATTTGCCATATGGTAGTTTAATGCCTTGCTTAAAGGCACATTGAAAGCAGTGGTTAATCCCTGCTCGGACAAACAATTCTGTGGAGGTTTTTATATTTTCTCCTCATCACTGTATGTTAATAAGAGATTGTATACATGTTATTATGGGGTTACTTATTTCTTTTGTTAGATTTTGTTACATAATTTAAATTAAGACTACTGTACGTATTAGACATAGGAGCCTCAACAGGGCTTTTGTTTTATAGATAGAATTATATATTCACAATATATTGCTATGAATATCTTTCTTTTATTTTTTGGACGTGGTTGCATAGTGCCTAAACGGGTTGTGTACCTGCCGATTGGTCTGCTGACTTTGGTCGACCAATCAGACGACGGATAGATGAACGAGGCCATAATGCTACTAAACAAGAGGATGGCTCTTTGTCAGTTAAGACTTCATTGGTAAACAAGGACCAGTTATATTATAGTTGAGTCGTTTTTTTATTCAGAGCAGGACTGTGATGTTACTGTACATTCCAAACAAACAAACAACAACTGTTTGAAGTCATCAGAACGGAGAATATTTTCAGAGATTGCGTTTCTTTGTTTTACTTTTTATGGGTGTTAATTGTTATCACGATCAGCTAAAGGTCAGGTTCAGGTCCAGGTTTAGTTTGTAGGGAGTTCAATCCTTGCGTTCAAAGTTACAGTACAGGTAAAGGAGACACTGATAGGCCCGACTCCTAACTCAAACCCATAGTTTCTTCCAGGGTTTATCACAGTCTATAATTGAAAAGGTACAACCTGACACTAAGTACAAATTCATAAGTCAAAGCCTGACTTCTGCTCAGATGTGCTTACAGAGGCAAGTGAGGTGCTGAAGTTGGATTTTACAGGTTGCATAAATCTAGAATACTGTGGTGCAAGTTTCAGAGTTTATATTTTATACAGAGGTTTATTTCTGGATCTGCTCAATAAAACTTACACAACATATATATTTCAGTTTTAACTTTCAGGAAAGACTATTACAGGTTTGGTTGAAAAAGCAAAAGATGCATACAGCATTTGTACTGTTATAGTCAAACCAATGCAAAACTCAGATTTTATTTAATTGTCGACCTCTCTGTTAAACTAGTGCACATTTCATGACAGTGACATTAGGTTGATTGCGACTCTCATCCTCCTCAGTGACTATTTGACTGTAGTTTATTAGGAAGGGGTGTGTTGAACCTTTCTAGGCGAAGGTGATGAATGTATTTGTGTGTTTTCTATGGTATGTCTATACCCGTCAAGTGCTTGTTCTAGGTTGTACTCGAGGTGGAACCCAACCCGATTTGTTAAAAACATCAACATTGAGGAACATCATTTACTTTGGGAGAGGTAGTCTTCTTTTTCTGATTAGTAGTCAAGTCCAGGTTCAGTTTGATGTACTTTTGGAGAAATTACGTTTGTTCATGTATACTCTGCGTTCACACCTAATATGTAAAATGAATAATAAAAAAACGTTTCACCTCATGCAATGTGTTTTTTTTTATTTTGGTACATACGGGTTATCATTACTTCTATAGATTATACACAGTCCACTTATACCTTTCAGTTTTTATCAGTACTATATTTTGAGCCAAGTACAAACCAGGAGAGCGAACTAAAACTAAACAAGGAACGGAAGAAATGTTTGTAGTTTAAAAGAAACTTCTTCAGTTGATATGTGAAGAGGCAGATAGAACAACACAATAAAGCTCCTGTTTGGCCTTGGGATCAGTATTTGTGTCAACTCAAGGACCATTTCTTTATTTATTTTCCTTAGATTTCAACCACATTTCATGATCTTTATCAATGTATGGAATTGAATCAGTCGCCCACATCTTTTTTCAGAAAAAGCAAGTTTAGCTTGCTTTTTCTGTATGTTAGTTAGTTTGTCAAATAACTTCAGACTTTCTCTTGCTGAAAGAAAGGATGAATATTTTCTTTAATAATGATGTGAAACAACTGCAAAATGCTTAATTTAAAGTGGACACAGCATAGACATTTTGATTCAAAACATCATAACAATTTTGATAAATTCAAATAAGCATTCATTCCTTGCTCTTTGTTTCACCAATACATCAATACATATCAGGGCCATTCAAATGATATATAATAATGCAATGTAGAGTCAATTTAGTTTAAAAAAATGGTGTAAAAAAGTGTGTCAGTGAGCAATAAAACACATACATCAATGGACACATATTAAAAGATTTGAATTGGTTATCTTGTCCATTCTGCATCACAGTGTAAACATGTTACAGTTATAAGTTTGATAACGTTGTGTCTCTGCAAGTTGACGTAGTTGAATTTCTTCATCTTCATTTTGATGTTCTTTTTCTCTCAAACCTTTGGTATCAGAGATGGTCCAGTGGTATAGACGTCGAACCAGGTAAGCAGAGATGTGGGCTCGATCCCAGACGATGGACCTGAGATACTTCACTCAAGTGCTTGTGTATGTGATGAATGTATGTGGTATAATTTGTAGGCACAAAAACATCAGATTGAACATCAAAACGTTGCGATCTCGTCGTCAATACATTTAGTTTTTTTGCATTGATGCATATGAGAGGGTTTTTATTGTTGTTGTTTTAAAAGAAATCTTAAAAGACTCTTGTTTCTTCTGTCTTTTTTTGAGCTGATCTTAAATTCCCTCATAAGGATATACTTATGGTGTGTCTGATAGTATGAAAGTCACCTCTCAGCTTAATTTCAATTAAATATGCACTATTTCTATAAGAAGTATGGGGTTCCTATGTCATTATAAACCAAAAGATGAATTGGCAGCTCTAAGATGATCTCTAAAGCACTACTTAAACATGTTATTACACAGAGCAGACAGTTTCTCTTTATACAGTATGTATCACCTCTTTAAAAAAAAGCTTTTTACCTTGAAGGCAGCATTAGACTGAGGCTGGCTGTTTTTATTTTCTCAATGATCATATCCACAGTGGGTGGTAATCAAACGATGTTGGTGAGAATCCCTCTAAATGAGTCTGATGGGGATGATGCATTACATCACAGCCAAATGTGTCCAGTAGGAAAGATTAACTGCTTTTTGTTGGCAGAAAATGTACACCTGCTGCCAATATGAAAGACAGATGTTTATTTTGTGTTTGTGCCAGTTACAATGAGGTTTCAAGATAAATGGAAGTGCTTTGAATGAATCTAAAGATACATACTGTGACAATCATAGGAATGTTTTATTTCAAGAAAGCAGAAGCAGTAACAATTGATATGTTCTTGTCTTTATAGTAAAATGCATTAGCCCACTTTGCAGCTGAGTCGAGTTGTGTTTAAAGCTTGGTAAAGATTTTTGTGGAAAGCTACTTATTTGTTTGTTGTCCAATGGCACTTTAACATGCATTTTACCCAAATCACATCGCAAGACTGAAGCCAGAAAAAGGTTTTTAATGATAAAATTAATGATATATTAATTTCATTTAGATGCTTTGGTTTTAGGCTTCTTGCATTGCGCATGCTGTTATACTTGGACACTTCAATAATAAAGAGCCATTGTAAATTGAATGGGTGAGTGAGATGGATATAACAGCACTTTGCTTTCTTTGTCGTTCTGTGTTTTATATGTTTTCATCCTTAAACCGGACAGTTTTGTAAGCTTAAGGAACATATTCTGGGTTGAATGGGACCCCAGGTCCCAGCTTCACCTGCAGCTGCTGGTTTTGACCACAAGGCGGCGGTCACACATCAACATTTAAACTAAAGTCAGGTGCTGCACTGTGCTGCCTTCAAATGTCTTTCTGAAGCAATGGGGTACAGGAAGGATGATAGCTTAGACCTGCTCAGGTGTTTAGGGGTGAAAACAAAACCCAAAACGCCCAAAAAGTACAACATGACACGGATTTGTTTTTGGGGTTTTGAAGTCAACAGACAGAAAAGTGCTATTATGTATTTGGGTCAGGAATATAAGGAAGACAACATGCGTGTCAAAGATGTAAGTAGGCCGGTCTGTATTACCAAGCTTTTTTCTGTTACGTTAAACAAGCTCAAATAAGCCAAAGTTGTGCAGCTATCATTATATGATGAATACCGTTCATATTTACAACTGAACACAATTCATCTTAAATACTTGTGACAGGTAGATTAAACAGACACCAATGGCTGCTAGTTTATGTTTTTAAATTCCACAACATTAAAGGTAGGGTAGGTACATTTGAGAAACCGGCTCGAGATCGCTAGAATTTGAAAATACACAACCGGAGAAAATCTGCCACGCCCACTTCCTTATAGAGCCCCTCCTACAACACACACGAACGCGCACATGACCAATAGAGTGGCGAAGTCACGCCCATCTACTTCTGCCCCATGGGACCTTATTTCGGAAAAATAATGTATTGAAGTCAATGGAGAGAGAAAACGTATCTTTTGATCCCGTTTGAATTGTGCCATGAATTACACATATGATGTTTGTCAATCTTAAAAAATCATTTCCATGTCAAAAAAGTCACAGTTTGTCGTAAAACTGTTGAAATATAAGACTATGAAAAATACGCAACTAGAAAGACTACAAATCCCAGAGTCGCGTAAGTGATGTCACAATTGTTTTCCTCCACCCCATCCACACCAACGGTGTAAGAGATAGCTAAGATCAGCGCCATATAGATAGAATCTATCTATATGGCGCTGGCTAAGATAAGATAACTTTAACAAGATGCCTGTGTGCTTAGTACCAGGTTGTTCATACCAGCAATGGGTCTTGCTCGTTCTTTCGCTTCCCGTCTGATGAAAGGACTAGGAGTGTCTGGATCAAGCTAGCTAGTAGCTAGCACGTTAGTTAGCATTACAGCCTTGTCATCATTTGTATTAGCCTTAACATGAAGTAACATTAAGTAACCCAAAATGTTAAACAGTAAGAGTAGTAGTCATATTTCGTGAACCCTTTGAAGAGTACTGTCACACCGGTGTGATCATTCTATAATACACAATGTAAGCCCGGGGGAGAAATGCTAACGCTAACGCTAACGCTAGCGATCTTCTCTACTTCATGCTATCCGCACAAATGGTTGACATTAAACATTAAAAAGACCAGGCAGTTCAGAGAGAATCAAAGGAAGGCAGGCAGGCAGCTTTGCATGACTTTCTTCAGGACGTGTTTCATTGTGGTGATAGTGAGGGTAGTCAATCGTTTTGTTGACAAGACAGTAGTGACGGCCATCTTGGTGACGTGTGTTGTTCTGTGAGACCAGAGATGTAGTTCATTGAGCGTTTCACACAAACAAATGTGTTACTTCACAGTTTTACGACACATTTTTTTTTTTTTTACTTGCAAAATTATCTTTTAAATTGACAAACATCATATGTGTAATTCGTGGCACAATTCAAACGGGATCGAAAGATAATCTTTCTCTCTCCATTGACTTCAATACATTATTTTTCCGAAATAAGGTCCCATGGAGGTCCACCGGAAGGGGAGGGACTTCGCCACTCTATGAGGGCACGAGATAAGTTTGTGCACAGATAGAAGGCTGACAGGCAGGTAGGCCATCCAGTTATTTTAGCCGGGCCGGCTAAAATGATTGGTCGTACTTTTTACAGTATTACGGCTTCCACAGATGAATTTTTTTAATGGATTTTTTGTCAAAGCACTTAAGATATTCATTGCTATCGGGATGTTAAGAGCATTCCATGGCATATAACAACAAGTGTATCTCGAGCCGGTTTCTCAAACTTACCTACCCCACCTTTAACTTGTAACTGTTATTTCTACCACGTTACCTGAAAGCACCATACTCCTCATGAGGGCGCCATTTTGGCTCTACAGTTTCATGCAGTTCCTCCGTTTAGTCATGTGCGTGTCAAATCCAGCGTCGCATGATGTTTGCAATTATTAACATAAGTGAACCACCACCAGGGTATGTGTAGTCAAGTAGAATCCAACTTTAATGTTAAAAATGTATTACCACTTCCGTATGCTATCAAAGTTGTCAGCAGTTCAATTGTTTTCAACAGGTAAGGCGACGTTTTACGGCTAAAACGTAAGGTGTTACCTGCAGTAATGAAACAGTCAACAGTTTTGTCAGGGAGACAAAGGTAGTACATAAGGATTAAACTGAATTAATGTAGGCTAATTAAACCTAAATGTTAAACTTCAGACTACAGAAAAGGTACATTTTCAAAGTGAGTAAATTATGGTATGTAAAACTCTAAAGCTACCTTTGGGACACACACACACACACACACACACACACACACACACACACACACACACACTCACTGCAACATTATCATAATATCCCTTTTGAGGAGAGCACAACATGTAAAATACATAGGCTAAAGATAGCCAGGTTATAGATATTGGTAATCGTGCGCACCCACACACAAGGACGCACGCGTGTGCTCGCTCCTCCACGCCTTCTCTCTCTCTCTCTCTCTCTCTCTCTCTCTCTCTCTCTCTCTCTCTCTCTCTCTCTCTCTCTCTCTCTCTCTCTCTCTCTCTCTCTCTCTCTCTCTCTCTCTCTCTCTCGTGTTTCACCCTCACACCTCAACAGCAGCGTGCAAGTAAACACACGCGCACACGCACACACATATTTCTGCATCCTGTATTTTTTTATTCACCGGGAACCGAGCGCTTTATAAGCGGTCGTGGATTATGATGCTATTTTTTATAGCAGCGGAATATTGACATCTCTTTCGGCTTCAACTGTGAACAGCACTATATCGCGTTATTTTTTATTTTTCAGATTTATTTATAATTTGGTTCTCCGTTACTTCTGAGCACCGAGGGACCGCCGAGACGCAAAGCCTACGTTCAATGCCGTTGGAACATGTCCTATGTTCCCTTTCAAGGTAAGACAGAGCATATTTTATATTTTTTGTCATCCACTGCATTTTCCTATTCTGTCCTCCTCCCCCGTTTCTCTCCATCCTCTCTCTCTCTCTTCCACTCTCCTTTTCTCTCTCTCTCTCTCTCTGTTCCTCTCTTATCCCTGTGTCTCTATGGCACTATCATATGCAATAGGCATATCTAAAAGCACCGTAGCCGACAGGTGCATAGAAATAGCCCAGAGATGCCCACACACTGACACAAACACACACACGCACGCACACACACACGGGGATCCGGCGCAGCGTGTGTCCGATTGGACCTGGGCATGCGGCAATTATAGTATTGTAATAAGGTATGCATGTGTGCTGGTGTCACGGTCTACTCTTCAAATGCATTCATCCATGTCATTGCAGCCTGAGAGTTGATGGTGAAAAAAAATGCTGTAATATTCTTTAAATACTCCCATAATAATCCTCTGGTCTAATTGGGTTCATGGTACTCATAAGGAGTTTATAGGCACACGTTAATATTTGTCTATTGTGGTATTATTATTAAGTAATATGCTGCCCTTATCACTCTTAATGTTTTTTTTTTTTAATGTTTGGTGTACAATGCTAGTAATATTCTAGGTAGGCACTGTCAGTGTAAGGAGATTAGAATATGTAATACTAAACCATCTCTTATGAAATACTGCTGGTTCTGTAGTATCTTGTACAATATATTGGTGATTTTGTCAATAGCCTGAATGGACTGTATCCTGCCTCCTGTGTGCAAAAACTTTGGCCCACTAAAATATTTAGATGACCAGAATGAGAGGCTACTTCATTCTTGCTGGTCTTTTATTCCCCGTACTCGAGTGTGAGTGGGTGAAAGGCGCTTCAGTGTACGGTAAAGGCAGATTCCCCTTGGTATCATTGCACTGCAACTGTGACTAATGCTATATGTGAGCAGGCGTGCTGCAGTGAGCTGCCTCAAATCTAGCCAGTCAAAACGCTCAATTTGCAGTGTGTGTGTGTGTGTGTGTGTGTGTGTGCTCAGAGGGGCTAATTTGAAAAAAGCGAGGTCTTCAAACGTGATGGTCAGAGGGAGACGGGGATGAGATTGAACGCCCAGCGCAAAGTTTGGAGGAACCGTGAAGGATTGGGGGTGTCGAGTGAGTACCTGTTATCAAAAAGATGTCAAAAACTGTAGGGACGAGGAGGAGGAACTTGATATACGTGTGTGTGTGTTTGACAGAGAGAATATGAGCGGTGTGAAGTCACGGAGAGAGTGCTGCATGTGACTGTCAGGGTAACACTCACAGACCTGTAACCCCTTGTAGAACAATATGGGTGCCACCAAAATGGAGACTAATCTCGACCTAAAAAAACTCTACTCTCCTGGACTCCACTGTCTTCTCATGTGCAGCTCAGATGATGACTCCAGGGTTGGAGTCATCATCTGAGCTGCACATGAGAAGAGAGAGAGAGCACATTTTCCTGCTCGGATCCTTTTAACTCAGATTTTTATATTCGCTCAGAGCAAAGCAGATAATGGCCAAAATGCCCTCTTGTGCAAGTGCAGCTATAGAAGTTGGTTGCATAATGTTGGTGAGATGCTCTGCCTGTGTTGGTGTGTGTGTGTGTGTGTGTGTGTGTGTGTGTGTGTGTGTGTGTGTGTGTGTGTGTGTGTGTGTGTGTGTGAGATTGTGTGTGTGCAAGCCCAATCTGGGAGTCATTGCCAGGAAATTGTGAGCACAGTGCTGCACCTTCAAAACCTGCCAGCGATGGCACTGAGTTCTCTTTCTCTGTGATCGCACACTGCTGTTTCATTTTAGACATTGTTGTCGGAGCTAAGCATTATTTAGTCAGATTCAATTTCGTAAAACTGAGGATTTATGCGTTAACTGGATTATAAGGCATATCAATATGAGCAGGTTTTATGGTTTTACCTTCATAAATGCATCAGTGGTATAAATATTGTACCATTAGTAGAAATGACACCTGTGAACTTATTAATTTGTATCATTTTATCTTGTATATTATTTACATTGTAAAGTCAAAAAGTTAACATAAATGTCCCCTTAAATGTTTTTAAAGAAAAATTGTAAGTTTCTTACTTTTACATCTATCAGTGAATATCTTTTGGCTTTTGAACTTTTAATTGAGCAAGATAATCCATTTAAAGACAACACCTTGGTTTTTTGGAATTTTAATAGCATTAACCATATAAATAATCATTTGTGAAAGTAGTTGGCAGTTGCAGCCTTGTGTATTTTGGCCAACCACCTGATTACACTATCCATCTCCCCTGTCCACCTATACATTACAAGCTCCATGGTTACTCAAAGCAATTATGTAACACAGTGTGATATTTATGCCGCACAGTGACTCAACATCTACAGATAAAATATGTGGTAAGTCGGCTGATATTACTGTGAAATGGATTTGTGATGAGGTATGGATACAGATGATGAGTGAGGGGGGGTAAAGGACCCTCAGCGATCTTGCAGATGTGTTTGAGCCCACATTGACAAGTGTGTTAAGCTAATGTAGCAGGCAAGCCATTTGCAGTCATGCCAAGTACCGGCTCACACGAACAGGCAGTTAGTGGGAGGCAGCAGCAGCAGCAGAGATGGGCCTTCCTATCTTGGCTAAATCTTTTTCCTCCCTCATTCGCTCTCTTAAACTCACACCTCCTTTTAGTCTTTCTCTTTTTTATTTTCTCTCTCTCTCCTGCACTGTCGACCCCCCCTCATTCTGAACCACCCACACACACATACTACACACACACGCATGCTCTTCTACCCCCTCACTGCCTCTTCAATCGCTCCCTCTTTTCCCTTCACTACAATGGCTGTATCCATGAGTGCAGATGGACACTATGGAAGCAAGCTGCCAGCCGCTGAGCTATCCCTGGCCTTGTCGATTTTACAGTAGTTTGATACAGCAGCTCCTGTCAGGCATGGCCATAGTTAAAGAGACAGCACACCACCAATGCACTGCAGCACTCCTCTACTCCCTCCTTCTCGTTCCCTCTCTTTCTCCTTCTCTCATGTGACATAAGGGACTGTCTTACACCCCTCCACTACTCAGGCTGTGCCAAGAACCATCATCTGTTAGGCTATTACTGTACTGCAAGCATGAGATTCATCTAGCCCTGTGCACTAGATGATCTGTCAAGAGAGAGAGAGAGAGCCCATTCATTCTCCAGTGGGGTGCTGAGTGTACTGGAGATGCGTTTGCGGTGGCTTTTTAGAGTGTTCTGGAGCACAGGCAGCAGAGACGACCATTGATGAGCATTTGGGAGAAGTGATTTGCTTTTAATCACACATGTAGGGCTGAATTCTCCAGCCGGAGAGCTTCCCGACGGGTGTTGACAGATCTCTAGTGATCCGACATGAATCAAAGAACCCCCTGTCCAAGTTCATGGACGATTTACATTTGCCGGGCGAATCCCCTCTAGATGTGGGAAGTCAGCACTTTTAAATGTCAAACAAGACTGTGCATTCAGCTTTTCAAGAATCCCTAAAGCTTTCTGGTCAAAGACATGCAATGATGTCAAGATATTGAGGAAATGTAACTCCACTGCCATTATTCTGGCCTGCAGATAGGAGGTCAAAAAATGTTCAACAGGCTGACAACTTAATGCGCTCACACAGTATTTTATATTTTCATCAGCTTGTTCAAGGATCTAATAAATATGCACACACAGGGTGGTGCATAGCAGTCGCTTCTTCAAAGGCATATTATGGAGCAGACATTTCAAGGTCTTTGATACCCTGGAGGTCAATCAATAGCTAACCTTGGCAGCATTCAATATGTCTGTATTACACCAGGGACTGGGACCATGTTGACCCATTGATCATCTAACATGTGTAAGTACTGAGACCCCGGGCGAGATCTTAACATGATGTGACATTTTAGTGGAGATGCATTCTTCATCAACGTTGGGGCCTTTGGACTGTTGGCCCCAATAATATAGTTAGTCATCTGCGTAGAGTGTAAGGTAGGTCGCTCTCAAGCTTGCAGAGTCAAGAATGTCTTACTTGGTGTGTGTTCGTAGAAGGCTCTGAATGGTTTATTTTTGGCAAAGAATAAATTAATCCTTAGTGCAGATGTGTCGTCACTCCACTGTCTTTTGTTCAGTATCATTAGATTGACTAGTCGTGACTCGTGAGCTAATTGTCGTCTCTTTTTTTTCTTCCTATCGGTTGCCCAAATGATATTTTGTAAAGAATACCAGGACCCCCTTATCCTCAAAGAGCCTTTAGTGCTTTAGCGATATTAGGGGAATCTGCATGGGGGCTGCTAAAACTGAGTCGCTTGGAGGAGTGGCTTTTTAGATTCAGCTACACTTTGGGTGGGTGGGTAATTCAATTCTGGTGCAAAGCCAGAGTGGAATGACTCAATAAGAGAGGGAGAAAGAGAGAGAATGCCTTGGCTTTTGATTGATCTCGTCAGGATTCACTCACAGCAAAAAAGGTCAGGATGAGCTGCCTCCCTCTCTCCTGCACCAATCAGTGGGCTGCCAATCCGGGATAATGATCTCCCTCTGGATATGGTTGGCTCATAAGGTTTGCGGCCATGATGTCATGCAATCCCTTGGATGCCCGTGATTCAGAGCTGTGAGGTTTTAGCAAAGTACCCTAGGCAGTGTGAGAAGTTACAGTACATATGTCAGTAGTATGAGTCATGGCGGGACCGGTGGATGGAGTACCTTTTTTATATTACTTCACAGCATGAAGGGATTTTAGTAGTCCCTGATTCATTCTTTTTAATGTTCTCTAAATTATACTTGTAGAACTCAATTCAAATTATTGAATTGTAAAATACTATTATGTCCATTGATTTGCTTTCCTACAGTTTTAATTTCCACAATTGCCTTTTGTCTTCCTTTTTGCAAACGTATAGGAATGAAGGTGTCAGATTTAATTGAAAATGATAAGAAACTCATATTTTATTTCACATCATGCGAGCTATAGCTGAGTAGCCTATAGGTTAAATAATAATGTACATAATTGAAAGTATAAACAGTACACTGGGGGGATTTTTTCATTTCCTTTGACATGTTAACTCAAAGTATTTCATTACCTTTATTTAAATTATCCCTGAAAAGCTTGAGGGCCAGTAAAGATAAGAGCTACTACCACAGGCTGTAAAATAATGGCCTCTGAAATTATAAGAACAAATCCTTTCTGTGCACTGAAGCCTGAAGCTGGATGAAACATCCGTGTCAGGCTCTCAATCTGTGAGTGAGGAATACAGAGCTCGCTGCTCAGACTAGTATCTGGCATGCTACACCACTGAACCACACTATACTGCACTGTTGGGGGTTATAATCAGGCACCTGTAGAGCCATTCATTTCAGACATTTGCTATTTTTGCCTCTTTGTGTTTGTGCATACTGTATGTTTGCCTATATGAGTGTTGTACTTCTTTATTCTTTTACATTTTGCATTTGCAGTGCAGGTTTGGGTAGTGTGAGGCTGACATGCTGCAGTCTCCTTCAGCTCAGTGGAGAGGAGCGGTCATATCAGGTCATGGACATTTTGTACAGTACCAGCTCGAGATTCAAGCCTCCTTTCAACTCACCTGACCACCACATGACAATGGGAGTGTTCACGATGCAC
>NW_022987840.1:4032980-4067437 GCF_902827165.1 Trematomus bernacchii | reverse complement strand
ACAATGGGAGTGTTCACAATGCACCATTTCCTGCCTCCAATTAGGAACATTTATTTTTGGTCATATTATTGTGTTTTCATTAATGATGATGTTGTGAAAAACAGTATTTAATTAATATCTCTCAAGCAGCATGATATTCCACCTCTGTCCCCTTAAACATTTAGATTTGTCATCAAAGGCAAAAGCTGTGAACAGCTGTGTTCTGGAAATTACAGCATGTTTTAACAAGAGGCACTTTTGGGAACAATGCCATGGTAAAGTGTAAAAATTCTGGTGTGACGGGTAAAATCTCAATGTGTCTCAATAATAAATACACAGGAACTTAGAATGACAACATTTACTTGATACAAATGTAAAGAATAAGTGGAAACCTTCACATACCAAGGATTGCCATCTTTAGGAAATATCACTGCTATTCAGAAAACACCTGCATACATTGTTCGGGAAATCAGTTTTGTGAGACATGGGTGTAATGTGTAAAGCTTGCTCTCTCTGTTTTATATCATTGTGGATTGAAAATGATTAAGCACACTTGACAGTGATTTCTGGCATTTAATGAAGCAGCAATTAATGATTGACTAAGAAAAAAATCAGCATACAAATGAAAAATTGTGGGTAAGACCTATTGACTCCTGCATGCATCCTATGTCCATACTGTACATTTAATGGTTGACTGTAAAACCCTCCTTCTCGTGACTAAAAAGCTATTCCACTGCACTCGATGTGGTCATGAATGCACCGCCACAGCTTTGGTTTCGTGGTTTACACTTTCGCCTCACAGCGAGAAGACCCTGGTTTGATCCTTGGCTCTTCCTGTGCGGAGCGTGTACGTTTGTGTGGGTTTTCTCTCGTTTCCTCCCACAAAGATGTGCAAGTCAGGCAGAGTGGAGACTCTAAATTGCCTGTAGGTATGAATGTGAGCGTGAGTGGATGTCTGCCTAGCTGAGCTCAACCTGTGATGCTCTGGCGACCTGCCCGGTGTCCTGCCATCCGCCCAGTGCATGCTGGGATAGGCTGTAGCCCAGGTGTGCCAAAAAAGGCTTTAGAGGGAAGAGAAATTGAATGAATAAATCATTTACCATGCATCATTCTTTGTATTAAAAGATCAAATAAAGCTTTTAAAGTATATAATGAGATTATTTTAGATATTAAAAAACTAGACATTCTACTTTTCTTTGTTTATGCTCGTCCATTTCTTTACTAGGAAATAAGCGCAACATTCCCTTATTCCAGCCTGTAAACTGGGAGGGTTTATTTATTGTGTAACGTGACAGTACATTGAATTTCTTAGGGCTTTGGATTATTGGGTTAGACAGAAAATACATTTGCAGATGTCTTCTTAAACTTTAGGACATAGTGATAGACGCTTCTCATGTCCAACACAATGTTCAATTCAGTTTGATTAATCGATCAATTAAAAAGGTAGTCAGCTGATGAATTGATGCGGAACGTAATCATGTTCTGTCCGTGTGTGCTACATGGCAGCTAGCAGTGATATGTTCTGTGGCTATAAGTTTAGAGTAGCAGTCATAGTGCACCATTAACAAAAGTACAGCAAAGCTAGACAGCGCTAGATAACGCTAGGAACTATAGCTGCTTCATCAATGCACATTTTGGCTCCACATCAGTATAAAAAATGATAGAAAAACGTATAAAATAGGTGAAAAGGTGGAAAATCTGAAAGGAAGTAAGCAGTGCAAGCGTGTAAAGCTCAGAGCAACACATTCTGATCTGTTGTCTGTACTGTGGTTACCTTCTGCTATAGTATAATTGTCGCAATTGAATTAGCATGGTAGCTTAATGACACACGTTTATACTGTGAATAGTTCGTTTTGGTTTGTGAGTTTATAAAACCACAACATATATATTTGGGATAGATTTGAATGTGAATGACCTTTTTTCTAAAGATCATCATTCAACATGAGCAGAATGTATAATGACTAGCTATGACCTACCCTGGCCTTTGTAAAGGAACATACATTGCTTTTTTTATTTTATGATTTGATAATTAAAGTGTTGAGTTAATCCTATTTTGTTGTTAGATATCTGCCTTGTGAATTGAACTCTTTGTATGGTTACGTGAGCAGGCCCCAATCTTTAGAATTCCTCTGTCATCATTTAGAAAGGTATTTCAATCATATCTTTTTTTTTACATAAAAAAGATCATGTAGGTTGTGTCTCTATTTCAGGTGTAGATTTGAGAGAATTTGTTACCTGAGAGTTGCAACGAAATGGAAATGTTCTCCATTATTTGTCTTCATGCTTGTGTGAGTGTGTGTTTGTGCGTCTGTGTGTGTGTATTCATGTAATGTTGTGTAGTAATATGTGTGTAGTGGTGTTTTGCCGCCACTCAAAGGACCTCATAAAGGTTAGCAGGCTCGCTCAACAGCTGATGGTAAATTTAGCCTCCTTTTCACACACAGTCCCACACACCATTTGAGTCTTTTCTACTGCATCAGACCATATCCAGGCATGTTACCGTACGGAAGAGATGTGCCATTATTTCATATTAGTGATCAGAATTAGTGGTGTTTGTGATGACAGTGTTGCAAGAAAGAAATGTTGATTTTAGTTTAGGATGTCTTGTTTTATGCTTCAATCAAGTCGAGCGCTCCAGAGTAGTGATGATGAGTCTTCCTGGATGGGATTGGATGTAATAGAATAACAAAGTGTAAGACTGTTGTTTGTGATTAATGGCACTGTCAAACAGGTAGGAATGGATGGTGCTGAGAAAGGCTAGTAGGGTGCCAAAACCACACTTTTCATTTTGGGTTCTCACTTCACTCTCACATTTAAATTTAGAAATTGCAAGAGCATTCAAATGACTTGCGCCAGTTAAGAGCAGGAGGAAATAAATGGTCCCATCCAAAGAGGCAATTTTTTGGGAATAAAGTATATATTGTTTTGATTATAATTAACCCACTGCTCCTATTGTTAACATGTTTGTAGGTGTTAAGATTTCTGTGTGAAAGGCCTCTCACAGATGGAAATGTAGCACCTTGTGCACCTCTTTTCTGAGAGGTCTGAAGTTGCATCTATGAGCTGCTCTTGCATTTTGTATTGCACTATTTGCACGTGCAGTGTTGTGCAAACCACATTACTAACATGTTCTAACTGCTCTCAGCTCCAGCACACACTGACATTATGTATGGGTGAAAGGTTGCCTCGCAGATACTACAATCCAAGTGGTTTGCCACCACCTCATGACCCCCAGGTTCTGCAGCCTGGCTCTATGTAGCACATGCAATGTAGTGGAAAATGAACATATGACACAACTACTGTTCGCTAGGTTGCTTCCTCTCACGGGATATAACGTGTTTGTGCTCAAAACGCTCAAAGGAAACTAAACGTGGCACAAGCTGTACATCAAAGAAGAATATTCGATGTGTGGTATAAATAAGTTATAGATGGCGTAGAGTAGGGCTGTGCAATTAATCATATTTTAATCGCAATTACGATTTTGGCCTGCCACAATTACGAAAACAACATAATCGGAAAAAACGATTATTTTGCTTTGCTAGGTTGTGACAGTGCACTGCAACATATTTGATCTCATTTATTTGTATTTATCATATTTATATATGTTTATTAGCTTGTTGAAGTGCGCTCCAAAATATTTGTTGATCTTGTTTATTGGTATTTATTATTTTGATATTATTTGATTTAAATGTAAATATAAATGTATCATTTATTTTATTTATTGGTTTTTCAGTTGAATTATACGCTCAGGGTAATCAACAGTTATAAGATACTGTTCAAATTATTATTTGTATTTTTTTTAAAGTTCAATAAATTGATGTTTTCAAAGTCAATGAATAATCGTATTTAATAATCGTGATGTCAATTATTGACCAAAATAATCGTGATTATGATTTTTGCCATAATCGCACAGCCCTAGCGTAGAGTGACAAACAGTGGGGTTTTCAGAATGATGTCCTGTGGAGTGTTAAGATACTGTTCAGTCAGCATTTTACACCTGGCTTAACACAGCTTTGTGTGGCTTTATTAATTACACTTTTACCTCAAGGTCTGACAGAGGTCTAACACACACGAGTAGATTCAAAATATGTTCAATTAGAAATATAGTGGCCTAGGAATAAATAAAAAAAGCCATATAACTTCAGAACAAACTGTGGCGATATGTGTATTTTTAGATCCTTGATCTGACACCATTAATAAAGGACAACAGAGGTTTGATTAGCATTGATCTTCAGTTCATCAGTTTGTGTCCGGCTCTTGTTCGCCTGTCTGTTCTCATAAGCAGTCACTGCAGGATACTGTCACTTTAGCTCACAGAATATATCAATAAGGAACAAAACCTCTGATATGATAACAGGACTCTCTTGTCTTACTGTTTTAACAGAAGAAAGGGTTTATGTGTGATCTTTTAAGTGATTTCATCACTGCAAAAAGCTCACCAAGTGTGGGAGGCGTGTTGTGCAGTGGGTTGTGTGTTGGTTTTTGGATCAGGTGGTCATAGGTTCAAACCCCACTGCAATCAGCATGTCATTGTGTCCCTGGGCAAGACACTTCACCTCAAATTGCTCCTGTGGGGATTGCCCACAGTATTGAGTATGTAAGTCGCTTTGGATAAAAGCGTCTAACAAGTGACATGTAATGTAATGTAAAGTGAAGAAGAGACGTGGAGCTAATACACGGTTGGGAAACAGGAAGAGCTGAATGATGAAGAGCTGAATGATGAATGCCAAGCTGTCCCCCGAAGACAGAGCATGCACTTAGTACAAACGCAGTCATTTCCCTGCATTGGATCTTTCTTGGATTGTTGTGATGCAAAAGAAAGCAGGAAGTAACAAGGAAGTGGGAGCCGGTGAATCTGGAGTTCCTCACTCTGCTGGGGTTTATATCTCAACATTTATGAGTGACTTTTTGAAACCCTTTTTTATCCAGGCAAGGTTTTCTGAGCTTTGCCCCGCCTGCTCTTTTTAAGCAGCCCACCCCCTGCTTCTCATTCTTATAGTAACCCATTCAGACATTTTGAAGATGCCTCATCCGGCTGCAGTATTCCTCAGGTGATCAATGGGGTTGGGTTTAGCTGTCCACTTCATGATTGTTAAGGACAGGAGAACATCTACCACTCATGATACCAACTAAGGATTTGTCTAGCAGACTCACAGATCTGAGCCATCAAACCTCTCTGTCGCAAGCACACTTCATAGGCCCTGCAGGGAGCTTTTGCGCATTTACTTAACTTGCCATGAATTTGGAGTGAAGATGTGAATTAATGGCATCTGGCAGGAATGGCTGCTGCGCACGGGAAGCCCGCTGCTTATGTCGTGTTCGTGGTGAGCACTGATGTGCTTCCATTGGAGGTAAATGTCTGTTTGTATTAGTGGCAGAACATGTGGCCTCAGGTTAGCGCTCTGGGAGTGGGCAGTGACATCATTTCATAGTGTCTTACATCATTAGTAACAGTGATCGGGACAATAAATGAGTTTGCAGTGACACGTGTCTGTGTTCACATAAACACACCTCAGGGGTAGATGAGTCAGAATCACATGCGTTGCTGAATTAACTTGATTTAATTCCGCTTTATTTCATGTGTTTAAGATGATAAAAACAATCAGCGGCAGCTTCCTTTGGCTTTATGGAGCTTTATTGCAATTTTCAAAGCTTCTATGCACACAGACACATTTAGCAACTAGCTGGTGAACATAGAGAAGCATATGAAGCAATATATTTCCTCATGAGATGGGAAACCAAAAACATATATAATAACATTTACCAGGTGACATGGAATATACCGCTCCAATGAATGTAAATGTTGAACCATAACTACTAAGTGTGTCAATTAGCAACTGTCTGCTAGCATGTTCACCACTTCAAACAAGATGATATATCAATGTGGTGTTCACCAACTGTTTCCCTAAAAAACATGCATGTTTTAAGCAAATTATGTAAATATATTTCAACTTGAAAAAGCTATTTTTTACAGAATTATGTTGGCCGAGAACGAAACAAAATCACATGATGAGGTTCTTGTTTGTACATATAAAAAGATGTTTTGATCAAAAATACATCCATACATTATACAGTAAACCAGTATTCATTGCATTTAACACTCTCAGGCACACGCACACATGCATATATACAAATAAGAAGATGTGTGCAAAGAAACCCTTCAAATCCTCCGGGTGCACAGAACAAGACTGCTTGAAGCAACAACTGGAAAGAAATGATTTGTGAGTGCAATGAAACAAACACACATAGGGCTTTTTTTATGAATATTTCCTGGGATGATACAAATCCCCTCACACTGTTTCTCTAATTAAAAATATCAGGTCATGAATTGCAGTACTTATGTAAAGGTGGCTGCAGAGGACCTCCTTTTTCAGCTTCAGCTTCTGTTGTGAACTCTACATCGTGTTTGTTGCTGCTCTTTACCCATTCATAACTGTGTGTGTGTGTGTGTGTGTGTGTGTGTGTGTGTGGGGTTGGTGTGTGTGTGTGGGTGTGTGTGTGTGTGTGTGTGTGTGTGTGTGTGTGTGTGTGTGTGTGTGTGTGTGTGTGTGTGTGTGGGTGTGTGTGTGCGTGAGTGCGTGAGTGAGCGTGAGTGAGTGAGAGTGTGTATTTGCGGTGCGTGCTGTGCGTGCGTGTCTGAGTGAGTGCGGTGCTTGGTGCGTGCGGGGTGCGTTGCGTGCTGTGGCGTGCGTGAGTGCGTGTGTGGTGGCCAAGTACCAGTGTGTTTGGGAAATGTCAAGTGTCTCATGTAGTTTTTTTGATTTGTTTGCTTGTGAACTGGTGTTGCTCATGTGTCGACTCCCCTGGGTATACTGTATGTGATGTGAATGTTCATTTTGTGTAGAAAACAGGAACACATGCTCTTTCCGTACAGTAGACCACACCAGATGAATCACCTGACCCCTATTTTTCAATTTCATCTGCTTACAACAAAATCATACCTCCAACAATGACCAGAGTTGTGGATGAAGCAGAGGAGACGGTTGAAGCTCAGCGTAGGAAGGTGCTCCTATATTTCAACCCCTCAGTGTGTGTGTGTGTGTGTGTGTTGTGTGTGATGTGTGTTGTGTGTGTGTGGTGTGTGTGTGGTGTGTGTGTGTGTGTGGTGTGTGTGTGTGTGTGTGGTGTGTGTGTGTGTGTGTGTGTGTGTGTGTGTGTGTGTGCCCTTGTGCTTGTGTGGTTCATGCATCATGTACTTGCTGAAAAGGGAGCTGTGAAGAATGAGCGAATGTGTTATTCCCGCTGGAAGATGGTGTGTGTGAAAACATATTTTTGTCTCATACACCAATGGTTCTGAAGGCCCCGTAGTTACTGGAGTTTGCAAGCTTGTGCACCGATGAACTTTTATGGGAAGTGACATGTGCAGTGATGATGTGACATGTATCATGATATCTAAGAGTTGTGGAGTGAAGCGGACGTGTTTTAGCGAATCTTTTTTTTAAGTTCTCCTAGTCTTAGTTAGACATTGGTTTTCTGTTGTTGTGAATGTGGGTTTGTGGATCACTTCACCTCGCGCCACCCTCCTATTGGTCTCTTCAGATAAGCAGCACTACTCACACTGCTAGATGGATTAAACAAAGATGGCTTTCTCCTCATAATTCATGTCTTTAACATTTTTGTCAGCTTCAGAAAATGTGTATATATTTTGCTTTTGACTAAAGCTATGAACTTGATTGGCTAGGTTTTGAATCTTGGATGAACTTTGGAATTTATATCCCACAAACGTACCATTATGTCCTGGGTAAAAGTGGATATTACCATTATGTTTGACCATAAATATTGATTAGGGCTATATTGTCCATTGATTTTATGTTGATCGACAATGGAACAATAGTAGTGAAATAATTGATAACGGATCATTTTAATCGTTTTTTAAACATAAATGGGCAAACATCCCAGTACTAGCTTCTCGATTGTATTCCTTTTTTTATTTTCAGTCATAGCAATCAGATTTTTTTGTTCTTGGTGGAAAGTATTCACAATTGTCTGGCATTTAAAAAATCTAACTAATTATCAAAAATGTAATCAGTAGATAACGTGATAGTTGTAATAGTCAGTGATTTGAAGCCCCGATGTCATGAGTCAGAGTCATTAAATTCCCTTTGCGGCAAAGAGTGACATGCATATACACTTCCCACAAGTGAGGCCGGTTTCAGTCCACTTCTATTTAGGGTCTTTGCCACTCATCATCCGGTAGAGAATCTTCTTCTGATGTCTGGTTTTGATCGGGCCTTTAGAGCCTTCCACTCTCTCCAGCCTGAGCTAAAGATAACGCTAAGGTGTTAAACTTGGTCACCATGCTCGCTTAAACAAGCATATCATCAGCTGTTCACCATCAAAGATAAAGCAACCCTAACAGAAAGGATACTTTTGTCCAATATTAGAGATTGTATAAGGGAGGTCTAAGTACACCGAGGAACAAAGCGGTTGTCAGCATATCCTTTTTAAGCCTTCAGGTATACAATAACTGCTATACCTCAGCACAGCAACATGTCAATAAAGAATGACAGAAGCCTGAATGACATAGTTATCAATTTAACATCAAAGCTGGTCAAATAAATAACACTTTACAATGCTCAGTAAGCACTCGGTACAGCCAGTAAGTCCACACATAATAATAAGGTGCAGGCACACTTTGTTCAGAATGATAAGTACATTTAAATCAGGTCCATCGACGTTTCAACGGATCAAAATGTTGGTGGAATGAATGTACAGGGTCTGCGTATGAAGAGCATGCTGAACACAGTGTGCAGCTCTTATCTGAAGCATCCTGCCAGGGAAGAAATGCTGGCTGCGCACTCAGCTGAGAGATGGGCCAGGTGTGGAGCAAAGCATATCAGTCTTATGGTCCTCATCTCACTGCTGCCAAACAAATGGCGGCCTGATGGATAAGGCTTTCTGAACGATGATACACATATTTCTTAAACTGAAGCTGAAAATCAGGTGATGGTTTGCCTGTGTGAAATTAAAAGCTGATTGCTAAGACAGGAAGCTAATTATGCAATCAGAGATCAGACTGACTGCTAGGGAGGGCCTTAAAGAGTGCAGTTTGGAAATCTTCAAGCTCAGAATAAATAGTGTAGTTATGTTGTAGTGGAAAAACTATTTAAAAGCGATGTTGATCAGGGTTACGGGAATTAAACTACATACAAACAATGTGGTTTTAATTGTTATAAATAAGTAAAAATTATGTTTTTGTTACAAACGAATGCAACAGGAGTTAGATATTGCCTAGTACCTTTTAATGTCATTGAACGGCAAAAACTGTACAGGTCAGAGCAATATCAGTCGGCTATAAAAACGTCCTGTCTGCTCTATGTTTATTGTTTATTTATTGATTTTTTTTTTACAGTGGTCAGGTGGCCTGATCTTGTGTAGTTTAGGCGTTTATCACTGACCACTTTTTATTTTTCAAAATGTTTAACTTCAGGGCAGCCCTACACAAATGTTTTGTTCCCACTGTTAATTGCAGCGTTATTGAAATATATACATTACAACTTGACAACTGTCCTTCCACGTTGGTGCACCAGTAGATAAAGCTATAAATGACATTACTTGTAAGGAAGTGCGGTTTTGGTCCTCAGTGTTTTTTACCAAATGATATTCTTGTCAGGCTCTAAGACAGTATTTAGACTTGGGGTTGGTAAACCTTCATTGAACCCAGACTAATGGAAGTCTTTTCTTGTAGTTTGGCACTTCCTAAGGGCACAATGACCCACTTAATCCTTTCACTTGTAAAACTAAATGTACTTACATAAAGTATGAGCTATGCATTTAAAAAGCCAAAAGCCGACATAACCGGGTAATGAAAAATAAAACATAATGTATGCATTACACAGTTCCTGTATAACTATAGTTGATATATCTGCAGACTGATTATTTGATAACATGTAGAAGGGTTTAACCAGTGATGCAGCGATTGCAAATGTATTAGCTGATGCCGCTGTTTCAAATAACAATTTTGCTGATACAGATGCCTACGTTTTAATGTTTCTTTCTTTCTTGTGGTCATGTATTCCCCCTTTTAGTCCCCTGGCCTTTTAGTCAGAGCGGAGCACGACTTCCTGACTTTTCCCTGTGTTTTTTTTTTATATATCTGTTGTAATTTATTGTCTTTTATTGTGATTGTAGTAATGTGTTTTTATGATTGTAGTATTTATTACATGTACAGCACTTTGGCCCGACCAAAAATCACTTTTAAATGTGCTTTATAAATAAACTTTGATTTGATTTGATTTGATTGATTTTGCCATGGAAACAAATAAATCTTTGTTTTTTGAAAAAGAAATGAACTGTCTTTCAGCCATTAAACACACTAACTTTGAAAATGCCCCCATTCCCCAAAAAGTACTTTTACAAAAGCTTCTTTAGCCCGCTATACAATTACTTGATGCAAGTGCCTTTTTAGTTGTCGGTCATAATCTATTTTTACCCGTCATTTTGTTGATAATAACACATATTAAGCAGCATTAACTTGCCAATCATTACATTTATATACAGAGCACACTTTTGGTTTATGCCTTTATAAGGCCATGAAGGATAAAGATTAATAGAAACTGTGTCAACAACACATTTTCGGATTATGTGGATTATTATTTTTTTAAAGCTAATGTGACTTCTGTGCTAAATTTATCCAAACAGATAAACATTGGCTAATGCCATCCACATTTCGCCAATGTGCTGATGTTTGGCCATCTGCACTGCTGGTTCACTAAATGTGTGTGACATGGGCTTTTGTCGTTGAAAGGAAGGTAACTGATGAGTAATGGTGGTACTGGTTACATTACTGGCACTTTTTCTTCAAACACTTCATTTGACAGATGCTAAAGTTGCTCATCATGATGGACTTTGGCGTTAGATATTGAGGTTTCTTATCTTTTCCACTGACTTTGTTTTTTTCTGGGTGGTCTGTCTGTCAGCTGTTTGTCAGACGCTGCTGGGGCAACCTGAGTTTAGATGTTATGAGTAAGAAGTTTCCGAGACAACCCTTTGGGTATAAGACAATGACACAGTTCTAGTCTATCTCTGGATTGAGGACAGATGACTATAATTGTTCTTTATCTCTTAGGGACAGCTTGGCTCGACCCGCTTTCAATCAGCATGGTGACACCAAAGAGAAACAAAAACACACCGGGGTCAGGGCACCGGGAGCATGACTTGCAAGTGCCGCTACGCTAACAAAGTTATGTTTCAACTCCGCTTGTCCTGCTCAGAAATGATTTATTATCAAGGAAGATAAAGTATGACTTGCATGGACATTGATCTATTATCAAACATACACAGTGTGTAGTTAATTTGGTACAACAGGTTAAAAGTAGTTACAGGATATGCTCATACGTGCAAAGACTAAATGAGGACATGAGGACAACCATAACTCAGTGGGAGGGCAACCTTTAAAACTACAAAAAGTAAAATGTTGACGCAGTGTATGCATCACTCTTCACTATGAAGTAAAATAACTAGCATCTAGCCTCCTTGCCTCTGTAGAGACCATGTGTAAATTGTGTTAGCCAGCATAGCTCTCTGTGAATTTTGAAGTGTTATACACAGTAAAGGCTTACTAAAGTACCTCAATGCAAGAATAATTGGGGTCTCTTGTCCTAAATCATTGTCATAAAGTTAGATGAATGGATCGACATGCTGGAAAACATGGCAACGGAACTTTTAATGTTTTTTATGGTGCAATATATATTCTGCACTCGGTAATACAGTGGGATTAGTATGCATACGTTATCAGCCGTCCTGATAGGAGCTCAATACACCAAAGCACTCTGAAGCTTTAATGATTGGAGGTTTAGAATATCTATCGCCGGAAATTAAATTAGCATGAGAGAGGAGATAACATATTGACTAACTGTACCATGTTGCCTGTGTCCGAGGCGAACACAGTCTAAGTAATGGCTCAATCATTTGAGTTGAGAAGCCAAACAGAACCAGCAATATTTAAGAGAAAGTCGGCGTCCTGACATCAAACGTTTTTCTTTCACAATCTCCAACAAAGACAGTTATTTTGTCTGAAAGCTTCCGTATACTTGATTTTTACTTGGGCACTTTTTTTTTTGCTGTTGTAAACTTCTTCAATATAGAAATTATGATTATTTTGAACAACCAAAATATTTCCTTCACCACTGAAGCACACATGCAATTTTGGCAGGAAATGAGAGCAGATTTAGTCGATCAATTCTGTGAAAAGCGGGATTTGAATTCCCTGAATGAAATCCCAATGGACACTGGATACATTTAAAAAAAACTTTTTCTTCCTCTTCTCTGCTATGGATTTTAGAAAGTGCTTTAGTTTTATTTTCTTTGCCAAATTGTCGTGGCCTCCAGTTAAGCTCTGCAGAAATGTTGATATCACTGAAAAGCACGATTGAGTATTTCCATTGTTTAAGGGGCTTCAACGGAAACCTTGAGTGCCAGCTGCAAACAAGTGCTGTTATAATTAGTGAATGACATACTACGTTCCTGCAACTAGTTTTAAATGAGCTATCAGACGGTCGCATAGTTATCACTGAACATAAAACATGTTTAAACGAACAACACAAATTCACAAAGGTACATGGTATTACTTTATATAACCTTGTAAGTCTATGTGAGCCCTTCACAGTATGGTGGAGATTTAGGCAGGGCTGCACTTCTGAATGGAGCAGCAGCTAGAGAGATGTCCAGCCTTTAATTCCCCCCCTATGGTGTTTATTTATTCACACCCGGAGTGGAAAGGGCCTCACAGAGCAACCTGGAGAGTTTCCTCTGTAGCCTGTTAGACCTTTAAGAGCAAAATGTAGGAGAGAAAAGATCAGACAGATATACAAAGATGGTGGACTGGGGAGTTAGGGGGAGAGAACATTAAAGCGAGGGGGTGTAAGATCGGAAATCACAAGGTGTGTGTGTGTGTGAGGGAGAGAGTGTCTTAGAGATGGATTGGGCAGAGTTTTCATCAAACCAGCTTTTGTATATCAAGACACACCAAATAACCTTACAAAAGTTCAGATTTAAATTGTTTAAATGTGAGATATCAATAAAAACATTGATGTGAATGATGACGTGATTACGACACGGCTTGGGTTGGACAACAGCATATAGCAAACCTTGAAAACTCTGAAGACTTCACACACTTGCTCACTGTGACCTTACAGAAATATCTGAATCTTCTCCATTGAATGCGATGCTTATTTTGTTTTTATGACCATAAGCGGCTAGGTTTGTGTCTGCTTACTTTTTTTATCTTGGATATGGAAAACATAATAGATTATTAAAAGGAATATTTTCCCTCGACAGGCAGGACATTCTTCGGCCTACCTTCCTGTTGGAAATACACACAACTCACATTTTAATTCTGTGACATTTTTGCAAGAAGAGATTTACTTGACATTTTGATAGAGACATTGGTGAAATGAGAGAGTTACAGTCATGGTTAAAAGGCATTAGGTAATGATGGAGAGATGGGAACAGAGGACGAGGGAGGGAGTGCGAGGCACAGAGAGTTGTGGGAGTAAGTGTAAGCGAGTGGGAGACTGAGAGCGAGCCAGAGAGCAGCAGAGAGGGAGACTGAGAGAGAAGGCTATTGTACAGATACAGGCAAACACAGCGCTGCTATTGGCTGAAGCCTGAATGATCTCAAGCTGCTCCTGTCATTCATCTCCATTTACTTTCAAGTTCAGTCCTACTCATTCAGAATCTTGGGGGGAACCACATTCAAATGTTTAGGAAGAAATAGTCTTTAACATGGACTTTTCAACTTTATTTGACACTTACGCTGAACACAATGAGTCTTGTTTTCTGTATATTTAATTTTTAAGTGTATTTCCTTGTATATTAAAAGTGATGCATTCTGATTTATGCAAGAAAATGCAAATGAATGACAGGGACATCTTGAGGTTATTGGCGCTACTACTGGCCGCAGTTGTCATTCTACAGAGGCTATAAGGAAGGATCAAAACCAAAGTACTTAAAGGAGAGGTGTCATGGCCATTTCCACTGATCATAATTCCATTGTTGAGGTATACTAGAATAGATTTATACTGTGCATTTTTCCAAACTCACATTGGTTTCTCATACAGCATCTCTGTAAACTACGTGTATTCACTGAATTTCACTCTCTGCCTTTAACGGCTCGTTGTAGCTCCAAAAGCTCCAGCCCCCACCCTCCCTGTGAGCACAGTGTGCTCTGATTGGTCGGGACGTTGTGAATCGCGCTGAGCTCCGTGGAGGTGTTGTTTCCTTGTTTAGGATACACAGCGAAACACAGCCAAACTCATCCTGAGCACACACAAACTCACAGCCGAAGTAAAAACAATAAGTGTGGCTTGATATTGAGTAAGAAAAAGGTTGATAAACACTGTGAGAATGGGTCTGCAGAGAGAATTTCGCCGCGATCCCAACTGTCTGTTATCAGCCTGCAGCCAGGGAGGAGAAATCAGCTGAGCTGCCTGCTCCCTGCACACAGATGTGTGTGTGTGAGGAAGTCTGTGGATTGGTCAATTTGGACCAATCAGCGGGGGCTTAACGTAACGGCTCTGAGGACGTAACGTAACGGCTCCACGGATTGGTCCATTTCGTTCCGGGTACGGGTTGACATCATGCCGTACCCGGAAGAATCAAATGGACAATGACGTATCTCCAACGAGGCGTTTTGGGGAGGTATTTTCTGTGTTAGAGTTTTACTCGCTATAGGGTGTACTTTGAGGGTTTTGACTCTGCACACCGTTTACATGCATAAAAACCTTCATAACACACAAGGGGACGGGTAATAACCGGAAAAGCATGACACCTCTCCTTTAAGAGAAAAGTTGAACAGATGGACTCATTTGTATTTATTGTTCATTGTGTAGATATTATTAGCAATGTGTTAATCCCAACATGTGTGCCTATGTGAAACACGTGTTTAGAGAAACAATGGCTACATTTAAGAAAAGGAAGGATAAGACTTTAAGTGAGGTAGGTAGATTTGAATATAGATTCGGAGAAGCAGAGAAAACATCACAGATATAGAAATAAAAATAGAAGAGTGTGAGAGAAGGTGGAGGAGTGAGAAGGAACAGGATCGAGGTGAATGGAAGAAATGGGATTCTAGGACAGATGATTTAGTTTTTTAAATCCCAGATAGAGGGATATAAAAGATGAAAGGATGACTGTGTAAACAAAAATGGAGCTGGGGAAGACACAAAAGATGGAGATAAAAGGTTTATAGGGGGAAGACCTCATCCAGGAAGAAGTGATAGAGGAAGCCAGAGAGTGAAGGGGTGGGGGGTCTGGGAAACAGATGGGAAGAAGGAGGAGGGGAGATATGGATGGGAAATGAGAGGGGGGTTTTCAAGAAGAGGCTGCCAAGAGTTACTATCAAAGTTGGACTTCATTTGGATTCACAGCGGGATTATTGCCACATCGATCCCCCTCCCCCTTTAGACATATTGCATGTTGTCCTCTATGTTGAGGTCAGTTCATGTATGGGATGAAGCTACCATCTACAGTATGTACAGTGTTTAAGGATGGGTTCAGATTGTTCCAAGTCCATTTCAATAAAACACTCACCATACCACATGTAAGTTGAATTTGTTGACGCTGTAATCCCTTTTTCCTCTCAGACCTAGCTGTGGCATCACTCATCCCTTCATAGCGTGACTCTAAAATGTAGAAGTTCACCTAAAGCTAAAATAAGGGTTAAGCTTCCTGAGTTCTTTGCGGATTGTGGGTTCTTTTTGTCTGCCAGATTCCCTTTTGGTGTTTAGCAATGCACTACTCTAACATTGTCAGATTTGCGGTTAACCCTAACCCTAAAAATTCTCTTTTTTATTCCTTGTCATAACCTGCTGCCTACCAGGGGTTTGAGAGACGGAGTGTAATGGCAGGGTTGTAATACATGTTGTTCTCTCTATGACTCAAAGAGGGGACTTCTTTTGTCCGTTTTCATTGTTTTCTGAAGACGCTCTTTTACAGTACCTCAGTGAAATCTGGCTTTACCAACGTTTTGAAGTCAAGGAATATTTCGACCAAGAAAGTGATCAGACCAGAGTCTCTGAACATGGGATTCCCCTGTCATGTAAGCACTAGATTCATCGGGAGGAAATCCGCATGAGCTCCTTCTGCACCAGTGACGCAGCTGCACCTCACAGAGAGGAGGAGAGGAGAAGAGGAGGCGAGGAGACACATCTGAAGCCTCAAGTCCGTAGCGCTTCACATTGATATGAATTAAGCAACTTGAAAATGGCGGTAGATAGATTGATTCTAAGCCATCAGAATGACGGACGGCCTTAAGATTGTTCTGTCCTTGGACTCACAGACAATATTTATAACTCTCCGATCCTTATAATCCCTCACATTCTGAACAGCTCAATTTGTAATTCTTCACACAACTACTTCTTATCTTTTTATGTGGACAACTAACTCAAACATCATGACTTCCCTTGAGTCCAGACTTTGTTAAAGTGTGTACTGTTGTACTTTTTTGTACGATTTATCGCAATTGCGTTACCCTTTTATAAGATTGGGTTTCTCCCCACACCTTTGAGTACATTGAATTGTGTAGTACAAGTACAAAATGGTTTCCTTTTTAGATGGGCTTGAATGACAGTGATCGTCTGAACTATATCGTTTTCGGAATACTCTTGCATTAACTGTTGCTTTAGGAATGGATCTCTTCAAGCCATTTTGGAAGCAGGAGTGATAACAGTGTCCAAGTATGCTCTTAACATACAAGAGCATTGTGTTGAGACTTATAATGAGATCCAAACCTAACCAAGACACGGCTACTATAGCAGCTGAGTGTAAAGGCAGATTAATTCCATCTGAGCGATCAATAGATGGTATACGTGTTACCTTTTGATGTTTGACAATGTTGCTTGGCTTACTGCACGCATCCTCAGTGCCAACTTACGCTCACGGTGTGTGTGTGTGTGTGTGTGTGTGTGTGTGTGTGTGTGTGTGTGTGTATATATATATAGTTAAAGATGGAAAGAGAAAAGCAGAGGGGGAGGGATAGAGAGACAGAAACAGAGAGAGAGAGAGCGAGAGAGCGAGAGAGTGAGAGAGAGAGAGAGAGAGTAAGAGAGTGAGAGGGAGGTACAAGTCAGTATTTCATGGATGGCTGTGTTGCTATGGGAACAAGATGTGGGCTCCCTATTTCCCAAAAAGTGTCCTCCTTCCTCCCTTCCTTCCCTCTTTTCCTCTCGTCACTTCATTTTTTCTCTTCGTCCACAGCATCTACACCTCTCTCCTCCTCTTCCCTTTCCCCCCGCTCAAATCCCACCACATGCCTCTTCTCTTTCTCTCCCCTTCTCTCTCACCCTCTCCTCTCTCATCCTTTCCCCGCCCACTCATTCACCTCTCTCTCTCTCTCTCTCTCTCTCTCTCTCTCTCTCTCTGCCCAATCCCTCCTCTCCTCTGCTTCACTCTTCTCCGGTTTTCCCTATCTGTCCTCCCCTTTCTGTCTCTCTTTTGCTCCGCATCCCTCCTTTTCCCTGTCTCTCTCTGATCCCTCTGTCTCTTTAACACTCACTTATATTCTATTCTTTTCTCGGTTGTCATGGCAATAGGCTGGGGGCGTGAGGGAGCGAGCGCGAGCAAGCGAGCGGGAGAGTGGGTGTTTCGGAAGTGACATCTCTTGGGCAGTAACCTTGTTTCCTGTGTGGTGGAGTTGGGGGCGGATTCAAGGCGCTAGCAGCGCAACAACAGTGACGCCGTGTGGACGCTTTGGGTGAGCAATGGGGAACCCGGGACGCGCCGCGTGAGGGCTGGGTGAATGATCTGATAGGTGAGGATACTCTCTCCCCCCTACCACTCTTTACCTACCTCTGTCACACAGAAATACACATAAATACACACCTTTACCCCCATCGCCCTCCGCCTCAACATCCCTCGTTCACGGTTAAAGTGGAATCACTGTGGTAGGTTAAAAAAAAAGAGATCAAAGCTTTTGCCTGGATCCATGCAGTAGTATGACATTATGGAAAGAGCACTATGTTTTTTACATAATTGCTCTTGGGTTACACACAGGCGACACTCCACAAGTCTTACATGCAAACTGACAGAGACATGCATTTCCTGGGGTTGTGGCAGCTGTGGAGTGTAAACTCTTTATGACTTTATGGCTAGTGATAAGGGAAGAGTTTATCGAGCAGTCGGCTTGCACTTTTCGCTGGAAACACCTGCTTGTTGCTGCTGGACATGAGGTTTTTGAGCAGAAATGCAGGCTGTAAAACCAAAAGAATAAACATTAAAGTAGGGATGCACTGATCTAATGCACCAGATTGATAGTAGCTCCAAAACTTACATTATAAAGAAGTTGGGGTTTTGTCGTTCATCAGTCATTGTATAAGGCATAATTTTACCTTAAATAAAAATGACTTCAATTAGTTTAGTAGATATACAGATGTAGGATGTTGGGATTGGATGGTTGGAAGTTGGTAAATCTCTGTTGGTCCGTCAGTATGACTGACCCCTCATCCATTGAATTTAACTATTTTTTTGTAAATGTCGGACCTAATCTTGCAAAGACTATTCCAAAACAACAAGATGGGCAAAAAGAGGGTGGCGGAATTGGGGGAAGTAAAGTGTTGCAGTCAATGTTTCTGGGAGAGATAAACGAAATTGAAATTAGATCCATTGTAGACAAATGCAAAAATAAGACTTCGACTGATAGTGATGGGATCGAAATGACCATAGTGAAAACGACTATTGACTGTATAGGTATTTTTTCAGATAGCATGAAAATAGCAAAAGTGATTCCTCTTTTTAAAACGGGGGACAAAAGCCAATTTACTAACTACAGACCAGTGTCCTTGCTTTCACACAATTTTCCAAGGTTCTTGAAAAATTGTTTGTCCAAAATGTTTATAGTTTCATTGAAAAAAATGAGTTGTTAAAGGTAGGGTAGGTAATTCACTTCAGAAACACTTTTTGTTATATTCCATGGAATGCTCTTAAAGGACACATGTCATGCTTTTCCGGTTATTATCCTTCCCCTTGTGTGTTATGAAGGTTTTTATGCATGTAAACGGTGTGCAGAGTCAAAACCCTCAAAGTACACCCTGTAGCGAGTAAAACCTCCCCAAAACGCCTCGTTGGAGATACGTCATTGTCCATTTGATTCTTCCGGGTACGGGGTGACGTAACCCCGTACCCGGGGTAACAAGCCGTTACGTTAAGCCCCCGCTGATTGGTCCTCACACACACACACAGTGCAGGCAGCTCTGCTGATTTCTCCTCCCTGGCTGCAGGCTGATAACAGACAGTTGGGATCGCGAAATTTTCTCAACGTCCCGACCAATCAGAGCACACTGTGCTCACAGGGAGCCGTTAAAGGCAGAGAGTGAAATTCAGTGAATACACGTAGTTTACAGAAACCAATGTGAGTTTGGAAAATTGCACAATATAAATCTATTCTAGTAGACCTCAACAATGGAATTATGATCAGTGGAAATGACCATGACATGGGACCTTTAACATCCCGATAGCAATGAATAAATTAAATGCTTTGACAATAAATACATTAAAAAATGTAATCTGTGGAAGCCGTGGCGCTGTAAAAAGCACGACCAATCATCTGAGCCGGCCCGGCTAAAATAACTGGATGGCCTACCTGCCTGTCAGCCTTCCATCTGTGCACAAACTTATCTCGTGCCCTCATTGGTCATGTGCGCGTTCGTGTGTGTTGGAGGAGGGGCTCTGTAAGGAAGTCTGAAGGAAGGGGCAGATTTTCTTCCGGTTGTGCACTCGAGCTGGTTTCTCCATTCTTACCTACCCTACCTTTAAGTGAGAGTCAGTATGGATTCAGGAAAAATCGATCTACAGCTTTAGCTTTAATGAAAATAACAGAAGAAATTACAACAGCTATAGAAAGAAAGAAATACACAATAGGTGTATTTATTGACTTAAAAAAGGCATTTGACACCATGGCATAGACCATAACCTATTAATTTCGAAATGACATACATATGGTGTAAGAGGAGTAGTTCTAGATTGGTTAAAAAGTTATTTAGATAACAGACAACAATATGTACAATTTGCTGGTAGTACATCTGAGTGTATGAACATAGAATGTGGTGTCCCACAGGGCTCGGTTTTAGGGCCTAAACTTTTTATTTTGTACATCAATGACATGTGAAACGTCAACATTATTGCAATTTGTGTTGTTTGCAGACGACACCAATTGTTTTAGTTCAGGAGACGATTCAAACATGTTAGCAAAGTGTATTGGACATGAAATGGTCAAACTTAAAAGATGGTTTGTTGAAAATAAGTTAACCCTAAATTTGAATAAAACTAAGTTTATGGTTTTTGCTAATAGAAAAAAAGATGAAAACATTTCACTGTCCATTGATGGAGTTTTTATTGAAAGGGTTTCTGAATTTCGATTTTTAGGTGTGACATTGGATGATAACCTGACATGGAAATCACAAAATAGCACATGTTAAAACGAAAGTGTCTAGGAATATTTCTATTCTCAACAAGGCAAAGTATTTGCTAGATTACAAGGCATTGAGAATGTTATACTGTTCACTAATTTTGCCATTTTTTATTTACTGTATAGTATACTGTTGAAGTGTGGGGCAACACGTATATGAGCAACATAAAGCCATTGTCAATATTACAGAAAAGGGCAGTAAGAATAATTCATAATGCTGATTCAAGAGAACACACCAACAGACTGTTTTTTAAGTCAGGACTCTTGAAACTCAAAGACATAGCTGAGCTGCAGACATTATTAGTAATGCACAGGGCAAAAAGCAGAATGTTACCAGTATATTTGCAACAGTTGTTTGTTTTTGGATCAGACAAGGCTGACCACAGAAGGACATTTAATTGTAAGCATCCTTATGCAAGGACTACTCTAAGGCAAATGTGTATTTCGGTGGTTGGTGTAAAATTGTGGAATTCTCAACAGAAGGATCTAAAGAATTATATGTGTATTTTTCATTTAAAGGTCCCATGTCATGGCCATTTCTACTGATCATAATTCCATTGTTGAGGTCTACTAGAATAGATTTATATTGTGCAATTTTCCAAACTCACATTGGTTTCTCATACAGCATCTCTGTGTAGTACTGTATGTGTATTCACTCTCTGTCCTAAACGGCTTGTTGGAGCTCCTGCCCCCCCTCCCTATGAGCCCAGTGGCCGTCTGCGAGACAGCGAGACACAGTGAAACCCAGCCCGAAACCAGCCCGAACACACACACACACACCCGCAGCCTGGCTGGGAGTTTGTGTGTGTGCTCACACACTGACTCACAGCCTCACCGCGTCCCGCCGTCTCAGGTAGGAGAAATCGGCGGAGCTGCAGCTGAGAAAAGATTGAGTGTGTGTGTGTGAGGAAGTCCGCGGACCAATTTGGACCAATCCGCGGACTTAACGTAACGGCTCCGCGGACGTAATGTAACGGCTCCACGGATTGGTCCATTTGGACCAATGGGTCCATTTGGGTATGGGCACGTCACTGTATCCAGGAAGAAAAAGAGTAATCTCCAACGAGGCGTTCTGGGGCAGCATAGACAGGTCTTTTCTGTGTTAGAGTTGTACTCGCTACAGGGTGTACTTTGAGGGTTTGTGACTTTGCAGACCGTTTACATGCATAAAAAGCTACATAACACACAAGGGGACGGGTAATAACTGGAAAAGCATCACATGGGACCTTAAAAGAAATTGTATAAATTAAGAAAGATGGGACTATATGAAGCGGAATGTGAATACGTTTATGTACCCTGGGCCTCCATTGGTAAATATGTTTGATGTCTTTGATGTGATGTCTGTTCTTTATTTGTAGGTCTTATTATTATTATTATTATTATTATGCGCTGCTTTGCACCTTCTACTCCAGTTGGACTCAGATGAGGGTGTTGCACTTTTCCTTGTACATGTTATGTTTTGGTGTTGTTGTTTTTTTGTTTTGTTTCTTTCCGTTAACTGTCAAGTGGGAAATAAGTATTCATTGAGCTTCTCTTTTTATCCTAAGATAGTGTTATGTTTGGCTGTGGAAAATAAATATGAAGGACAGACCATCTATTTCTATTTTGTTTTTTAGAAAGGGGCAGGTAATATAAGATTTCTTTCTTCTTCCTGCTCCTTTTCGGTCAATGGTATGTTTACAGAGACATGTTTTGTTAACGATTATTATAAATTAAGATTTGCATACCATGAATGGAACAAATAAAAATGAAATGAAAATGAAATTGTCATCATGAAAACATTGGAAAATATAAGTAGATTTAATTTTGCATACGTTGGCATGTCATGCAGGGACATTTTAGGTCACACAACTTGACTCATTGTTTTAGAAAGCACTAGATGTCATTGCAGCACACTACCAATGCAGACTGACAATACTCACATTGCCTATTTAAGGTTGTTGAAACGTATTTCTTATCATATCTGTCCTCAGGCTCCTATAATCTGAAGAATGGCGGCGTCACTCTGTTTCTGCTTTGGTTCATTCCCCTCAAATAGTCGTAAAGAAATGTTCTGCTGCTTGTGACGTGTACAGTTACAGTATCATACTCCACATAGTATTACACACCAGCAATATTACATTTCAGTTACGATAGAGATAAAGACACTTCCACATTTCCTGATTGACTGGGGCCTACACCAGATAGGTGTACTACAAATGTCCCACAAATGTCATTATTTATTTAGTTTATAGTAAAATGTGGTCTGTTGTCGTGTCATAGAACCAACAGGCATAAGCCTAAATAGCTTAGCAACAATTGACGTAACAGATAAAATTGACACCTTGGGGTTGTATGCCTGCAGTTGAAATTGTTTGTCCAAAATGTCATCACTGCACCATTACGAGCAGCAACACTGGTATTGGTTTCAACTTGAGAGTCTGTGAATGTCATTATGAAAGAATTTCCACCTGGAGACACTTAGTGAAGCTGGAACTACCACAGAGAAGGTTTTGACTATTTTTCCAGGTGTTTATTTTTCTTTCTTTAAACAGATTTTGTCACACTAATAGCATAGATGTAGTCAGGAAACTTTAGTGGTTTGTAGTTGAGATCAATGTGAACGCTCGCTGAGTTTGAAGATGGGTGTGGTAACCCTAACCCTAAACCAATGGAGGGCGACAAAGGTAGAGGGCTAGGATGTAAGGAAAAGGCCATTTACTCAACCATTGACCCCCAAATCTTATCAATCAAGGGGAATGTTTTTGCCAAATTTCAGAAAAATCCCTCCTGGCGTTCCTAAAATATAGCATTTTCAAGAACTTGGACGTACTTAGACAACCTAACGCAGGACAATAGGTGGACGGACTTGTCGACCAACCGACAAAAACATGATGCCTCCTTTCTCGTCTGTCGCTGGCGCAGAGGCTAAAAAACAACCTAGCCTTTATAACGTGATCATTAAAATGACATTAAGTGATCAGCGGTAACTGCAGCAACACAGATACAACTTATCTCCTACTTAGGTCTGACACCGCCTCCGACTCCACCAGTACCCCTGAGTGATGGTAGCCAGTAATTGGCACAAATAAAGTCACATTCTCACAATAGAGATACCTAATTAAAACAGAGATCCAACAGAAATGTCTGGTAGCTGTAGTATCTTGATGCAAAATGCTGTAATGGCACTGTTTGCTGTCATTTTCTTGGCTGAACAATTGGTCGCTGGTTGATTGCTTATTAAAGCGTGCAATACTTCATCTTTGAGCTGTTTGGGGAGGAGTTGCGGGGGGGGGGGGAGGGTGAGATTGTGAGCACTTTTGAATTGCTCAGGCTTGGTATTGAGTTTTGGAAGCAGGAGGTCTCGCCACCCTGTGAGGTAATCGTTGAGTAATTGCTATTGATCAACAAGCCTATCAACCCCCCAAAGATATATTTAGGTAATTTTGTGCTATGGAGCAGAAAAAATGATACTGATTACCTTTTAATGAACCGAAGCCTAATTTCTGAATGAAGATTGTTATTATTTACTGTGCTGTATGGTCATGCTAACCCACCAATATGGTCAAAACTAATGTAAGCTTGATAGGGTGGAGTTTCTCCTTCGCAGCATATAGTAGAAGTTGAGGGCATGACCAATGTGCTTGTTCAGCAACATCCTTGTACTTCTGAGCCTCTGTGACCCCGCTGCTGACACTTGACATCCCCTCTTGACTCAGCACTGACAGCAGCCTACTGTACTGCACATATGCACCACTCTGACTCACAGCTTGTCAAATTCCAGCGCTGCATCTATTCTCACTACCTTCCATATATTCATTCTTGGCAACAAAAAAAAAACAGCTGGTTTCTGTCGGTGCGTTTCCCAGTGATCCATTTTGAAGGCGATACTGTTCGATACTGGTGCAGCTGAGGTCACAGTGATGACATGTGCACTGTGTGGTGCTTTTCTTGCCTAGAAAGTAAGATGCGCCATGCTTGCAGGAGTACATTATCTGCCCCGGGCGGCCCAGGGATATTGCAAGCTTTATTTTTAGCTCAGTGATGTGTATAAATCAACATTAGGTCAGTCGGGTTCCAGTAATGACAACGTTGACTAAGGCTGACCAGTCATCCGATTGGTGCATGGGACTCTTCTTTATAAACTGCTAAGGATGGCAGAACAATGTAAAGAGCCCATGGAGAAAGAGGGAAGGAGAGAGAGGAACAAAGGCAGAGCAAGGGAAACATAGAGCCGAGCGTTGAAAGTGAATGAAGGATGGAGTGAGGTAGAGGAAGATGAGGGAAGAAAAGAGGCATCTCAGCATTTCTGCTTGTGCCAAATCGTTACTGTAAAGTATGTGTGTACCCTGTACGTACATACGGACGGACGGACGGACAGACGGACGGACAGAAGAATGAGTCGGCTCATTGAAATTCTGTCCACTGCGCTTCACAGGCCCTTAATAGGCAGCCTCGGGGGTGGAGAGGTAGGCCTACTGTAGAGTAGTGCAGATTGGGCTGTGGATGACTCACGCTGCTATCCTCCAGTGAATATCTCAGCATCATGACTTTGCTCTGCACACTCACGGAGTTTGGATTCAAGGGCTTAGGCGCTTTTTGGAGGAAGGGATAGCATGCCACAGAGTGCTTAATCTGAAACCCTGTGATGGTGACCAACAATTCATAGTGCACTTACTGAGCATCTATCACATCTGCTTTTACAGTCGACACACGCATCCACTATGAAGAACAAGGTATTAAACTCGACAGTGATGGATCACCATAACTGCCAGTCCCCCTCCTAATGAAAATATATGTGTGTGCTCACAACTAGAGCATTTAGTTTGATGCAAGCTATAATACTTTTACAATTTCCCTTCGCAACAAAAATAGTTTGCCATGTAGGCTTTGAAGATAGCATTTTCCAACAACCCGCTGTGCAACATAACGGCTCAGAGAATATTAATAGAGTGTAAAGCCTTGTACCCTAAAATGCTTTTTCAGCTGTTTATGCATGGTCGTGACAGAAATTGTGATGAGACGCATCCATTCCAGTCATAATCTTGACAATATATCACACCGCATTCCGCAGTATGTATTTCCTTTTTTTGTGAGTATCCTGGCTTATTCATCTGTGACCAACAAAGATAACATCAAATAAGATGGACAAGATGTTCCTTCCATAAGTATCACTTTCCAGGAAAGAAATACACCCTTATGTTGAAATATCCATATATTTATTTACATACAACAGGTGAAACTGACATTTATAAAATATTGTGGGCTCTCAAAGTTGTTGGGACTAGTGCTACAGCAATTCATAATTTAATCAATTGGAAGAACATTTATCATTTTTGCACTTTTCAGAAAAATGCCAAAACATTGGATTGAACCAGATTTTTAAATGTGAGTAATAGCTGCCGTTCAGGGTCCTAGATGAAAGTATGTGGAGTATTCAGGGGTTTCAGAACTTGTATTTGACCAAGACATAACAGTTAAGACAATAACCGTATGCCTTCAGATATTGTTATGTACATGTTTCTCTGTTTTTGGATTTGTAATATACCAAAAGTTTGGAAAACGAAACCATAATGTAAGCAATTTGTAATTGCGGGATTAACCCAGGGAAGGTGTTCTGGAGAAGAACAAACAATTAAACATACAGTATAGGCTATAATATTGTCCTAAAAGCGTCAGTCTTACCCAGTTAAATATCCTTTGACTATCTTTTACTAATTGTGCAGACCCAAAGACAGAGTCTATCGTCACCCTTTAATACACCATAATTATGGCCCATATTCATAGTTTTGAGCTTTTTCCCCCCTAATAGTTTATATTAAATCATATCATTTTTTACAACATCCACAACAAAGAATATGTATCTGTATACGTGCAACTTATTGTGACTGGACAAAAGAGTGGCTGGGTGTTAAAAGTGATTATCCCACATCACAAAAACATCATCCATTTACCTTATCCATTTATCTGCCATTATCAAAACACCAAACCTCTCCCTTCCTCAGTGAGATGAAAATTAGGAGAGAATCATGAACCAGCTCTACATGCTTCGCTCCTTTCCATTTCTGAAATCACCCATATTAATTAGCCGTGCTTGTTTAGGAGCTCATCTATATTTAAGCAGCTCGATCCATAATTCAAAAAGGAACTCGAAAGATCACCTCAGTTGTTATTTTGACACAATTAGACAATTTCCTGTTGTGGTTTACCGCTCTGGCTGAGGACGTCAACTGTCTGGAAGAATCTGAGAAGTGACGATGCCGTAAAAATAATCGCTTATGACATGCTGTAGTGTTGCATTATGGGTCATAGGTGACTGTTTCTGGCTTATTATAAAGGGAGAGGATGAGTCAGTCACCATATCAAATAGAGGGTCAAATAAACATCAGTTCTCTATACTTGACTTAAAGTAAGTGTGATTGTGGGAATCAAGTGTGGTATGAGTTCTCCTGGGGGAACATTACTTAGACACACACACACACACACACACGCACACGCACACGCACACGCACACGCACACACACACACACACAGCCATGTTCCACTGGACTGTGTCTGAAACAGTGGATGGTCTTTGAATTCAAGCATCAGACAGGATAGGGAGAGAACTGCTTTTGTATTCGTAGCTGAAAACTATAAAATGCTTATTGGCCTATTCTGAAGCTGATGTCGGAGATGCTGCTGTTGTTTTTCGCTTCATGGAAAATAAATACAAATATCTCAAGCTTAACCAGGGATGATAAATAAGGAGTCTTAAAAGGAGGGAGAGGGAATGCCATGTCTATATAAGAACAACAGATGCATTAGAAGAAGCCATTTAGGCATTTTAAAAGTCACAGAGAAAGAGAATTGTGACCTAAAGAAAGGTGTTACCAGTGGACACAAATACTGTTTACATGAATTAAATTGTACGACTGGTAAAAGCTTGGTTATTATTCTGTGCCTATGTCGTGTTTCCTTAAGTTAAAACATAAGTTAAAGCAGTGCAATAAGGCCAGAAAGCTCTGACAGCAGCCAAGAAAGAAAAGACAAAGTACCTCATTTACCAAAGGTCTTTAGCCACACATTTTTCACTAAAGAACTGAAACAGCTACTTTGGGGAAACAAATCCATATTAATGTCTCCAATGCAGTGTGATTTCTGAGATTACCCACGAAAGATGGCTCTCAAATCTCATTTACATCCCCCCCTCCCCACATTTTCTTGATTGATTCTCAAAGTTGGGTATACTGTTAAAAGATATTTTTGTACCCCAACCGAGAAGATTATAGTTTAGTCCGTCTGTCTGTCTGCAGGATGTCTCAGGCACCTCAAAACAGATTTCTGACAGCCCTGGGCGAAGGAACAGATGATTAGATTTGGGCTGTGAGCCGGATCTAGGACTCGTTCAATTAGACAATTATAATCTTTCAGCTGTTTTTTATACGGAGATGGATACTCAATTTCACATGCAAATGGGGGGTTGGCAGGATCTCTAACGGGTTCTTTCTTCAAATATATAAATATCAAAGAAAAAAAGAGTCTTGAGTTTCCAAAGGTATCTTTGCTTTGTTCCACCTAGTAACACTTATTTCTCCTCTTATGGTATTGAGGTCATGGGAAACATGGACAAGCTACAAATATAGTGTATGAACTGTAGTTTACTAGTTTGACCCTTTTTTAAAGATTAGCTTAATATTTGTTTATCTTCTTTATTGCAGAAAATAAGAGAAACTGTATTTTTGTTCTCATTTGTGTTTGTGGTAAACTTGTTTGCATAAAGTTGTGATTATGTGTTGGCTAGCTGTTTCCCCGTTCCTAATCATTTCCTGAATGTGACGTGCTGCTCTATTTACTGTAGGTATTGCTGTAGATTGTAAGGCCTCTTTTGTCTTGTCTTCTCAACAAATCAAGCTCTATAAAAAAGATGAATTACTGTTTACCACCTCATCAGGTTTGTTCTGCATAGTCTTGTTATAACTGATGACGTCTTTCACGCTGACCTATCAAAAACACTCACTATGAGGACAGACGTGTGTCGCAGCATCGCAGCCCTCCTACACATGATCCTAACTGAGCTTATATGTCCTCCCTCTCTCTCCTTTTTCTCCCTTCCTCCCCCCTCCTCCTTCTCTCCTTTCCAGATGCAAGGTGTGCCGTCCCCCCCTCCTATCATCATCACCATCATCGCTCCCAAGCCCACTCCTTCCACGCTCCCTCGTACGACCGTCCCGTTCACGAACGTCCCGCCTACGACCGTCCGCCCCTCAACCGTCCGCCCCTCAACCGTCCTTCCTTCAACCGTCCCTCCTTCAACCGGCCTTCCTTCGACCGTCCATCCTTCGACCCTCCCTCGTTCAAACTTACCCCGCACGAGCGTCCCGTCTACGAGCGCCCCTCACACGACCGTTCATCCCAAGACCGCTGGAACCCCCATCTCAGTGTGAACCCCGGAAATCAGAGCTACATGTTGGACCAGGAGGAGGTATGCAACCCACACACCAGGAATACACTGATACTGTTTTTGCAGTCGAACAAATAGTGCATTAGTATTAGATATTATTTATCATGTGAGAAATAAAATGACCATTTCCACTGAAGGTGGACTAGACTTACCACTCTAATGTAAAAATTCATTATATTTCACTTATCTTGACGTCTAACATATTTAAGTCGTAGGATTATAAGTTTTCTCCACAAAAATGAAGATTGACTATTACAATTTTTATCGGTTCCCAAGTTTTAATAAAAAATGGCACAATATTTATTCCCAGTGTAGCTGACACCAAGCCCTGGCCTAACCAGGTTTGTATTAGTTAGATTAGTCGCACATTTGTAAGTACCATGTCATTGTCTTGATATAATGGAAGTTCATTTAGGTGGACACGTTATAGATGAAGACCAATATCAGCCTAAAGTGATCGCCCCTGAATCATTTAGGCTGAATGTCTGCTGGATTGGTTGACATTTAATGTGAAGTTCGAGGTTAGTCAAAACATCTGGTCTACGGTCAGGCTCATTGATCATCTGATGGATTTCTGGCATGTCAACTTTGCAGTGTGAGCATAAGATTGACTTTTCTAAAACAGAAAAACACCGAATATATATGCAATATCAATTTGAAAAATCATTAACATTCAGAGTACTACTCTTTAAAGGAAAAGGTTGGTAATATCCTTTAGTTTCCCCATTGTCAAAAAGTCCCATTAACAGCTATGGTTCTAGCCTGATATAACTTATTTTGAGATATGAAAAAATGTTGCACACAAACTATTGAAAACCACATCAACGAGTCACACTTTTGCATTGGATGACATTTGCAGGTTACTGCATAACCAACATGTCCATTGTACCATAAATACTCACTAAAGAACCCTCTGTATATTGATCGACCCGACCAATGTCCTCCATACTCCTCTTTGAATAATGTTAACTAAAAAGTACCCAGTAGTTGTTTTTTTACCTTTTTAACTTCACCATGTATTTGTGACCCATTTCTTGAGATGAATGTCTTCGGCTTGGTGCTGAGTTCCATAGAAAGGGTTAGAAAGAGAAAGTTTCCCTTTCCAGTGCCCTGACGTGGCTTTAAAGGTAGAAAGCATCTCCAACCAGTGTAGGCCTACATGTGTTGCTTCTGTGTTGCTTTAAAATGCACCATGCAGATGGACATGTCAATAAGTTATTACATTAAAAAAGATTTTGAATAGCAGATTGAAAGCGCTTTAGAGTGTACTTATTCCCTAATAGCTTTATATAAATATTTCTTAATGCATATTTATTTTACTTATTAGACAGAACACAAAAGGGCCAGTTTAAGTAAACACATGTGGATGAAAATGCTTTAATAAAAGCAGTGTTCTTCAGCCTGCATTTATCTGGGGAATGATTTAGCAGTTGTTCCGTTCTTTAACACATTCACAGCCGAAAGCTTCACGGTGAAAACTGCAATTTTCTGCTGTTAAACTCGCAGAATATACATGAAAAAAAGACCTTTCTGAATATTTGTTCTCCTGTTACTAACCTTGTTAGTGTTGATTCACTTAAATACTTGTGTTCCCAAGTTTGTGTATGGATGTCTTACAAACACAGATGCATCTCTAAACCTGCTGCTGATTGTGAGTAAGATCTCATCCTGTTCCCTAGGCCAGGAGAGGGTACTGTTCTTCAACTTTCATACATTCTGATTTGCAAAAAAACATTTCCACACACCTTATTACACAGTTTAAGGCAAGATTGGAGATTCATAACACCATTTTAAAATCCATAGGTCTTACATATAATGTTGGTCTTAAATTAGTTTGAAAGCCTTTAACTCTGAAGCATCTGCACTTTATAGAAGTACAACAGGTTAGCTTCATGTCTGGGCATCAGCACAGCAAATCTGGGGTTTATTATTATTATATTTTCACAATAGTTATCTCCCTCAATGTTGCATGTATTTTTGTATATCTTACACAGTATGTATTTGAGCACAGTGTTTGATTCTAGCCCTGTGCGGACTCAAATTCCTACAGTATTTTCAGCTATGTTGGCGACTCAATAAAGCAATGAATCATCATGTGGCCGGTCAAAGCACACGGGTGGCGACTTTACTGTAGAGTGTGTGCACGGCTGCCAATAGCGCTTCAGCTTGTCATCACTCAGAGGAATAGAGCACGCTGTGATCCCAATGAGAGACCTGTAGGCTCTGGAGGGATTCAATGGAGAGCCCAGTTCAATTAATCTGAGCCCTATCCCTGTCTAATTGTGCCAATAAGGCAGCAGCTGTGAATGGATCTGCAGCAGGACTGACGTGCTGATAGCCGTCACCTCGGCGACGGCAAGAGGCTTTAAATATTCATGCCCGTCACTCACCTCATGCAGAGCTGGTGTCTCTCACACACACACACACACACACACACACACACACACACACACACACACACACACACACACACACACACACACGCACACACGCACTTGCCCTTCAATTTACTTCCATATGTTTTAGATGGCTTCAGTGGCTCTGCAAAAAAAAGCAATCATACTGTACATTTCCATAGCGGAGAATCAGGACTGTGTTCTTGTTTTCCCACCCATGTGGCTGCTTCCTGCACATTTTGGTACGAGCCTTTGATATCACCTCTATGATTTTCTGTTTGTTTATGTGCTTGGCATCTGAGGTCAGCATCACCTATCCTATCCCCTCTTCCTTCTCTCCCTCCCTCTCTCTTTCTCTATTTCTCTCTCTCTTGTCTTTGCCTCCCCTATGCTCAATTCTGTTTTTGATGCCCTACATTGATCCATCACTCTTACCTTTCCTCCTCTTCTTTCTCCCTCTGTTGCCTTCTATCTCCCACCTCTTTTTATAAAATCCATCTGTTCTTCAATCTCTCCTCTCTTCCCTCTCTTTCCCTTCCTTCTGTCTCCATAGTCATTGCAACCACATGTCTTTCATCCCTCTCCATCTTTCTTACCCTCCCCTCTACTGTATCTCTCCTTCACAGTTTCCCCCTTTTTGTTTGCCCTTGCTCCTCACCTCATCCACCCTCTCCCGCCTTCCTCCCACCCTCTCTCTGGGGTGACTGGCAGGAGTCTTTGGCTCTCCCACATGCCACCTGTCTCTGTGCTCCTCACAGCTCCATTCACTTGCTTTATCTTCCTATTTTTTAATGAATGATGGCCATCATAAAGCCGCAGTAGAAGCGTCCTCCTGGTGAGCTGAGATGTCGCTTTGGGGAACAAGCTTTCTTTGTTGTTTTCTGAAATATGTCACTTGTATATTTCTGTTAATCCTGTGTGTAGCTCCTGGTGTGATGGGTTTGCTGAACTGTTTCTTAGTGATGGAGTGGAGGCACTTCATAGGGATGGAAAGGGATAACACCCTCCCTGACATGGCTCATTATAATTGCCAAGCATAATGGACACGCTGACAAGATTTGTTGTCTGAGTGGCACGTTTTGACACTGTGCGTCCAGGGCAAAATACCCTTGAAAGTTCAAGAAACGCCTGTGAAATTAAAATGATGTGGCAAGACATGGCGCCTATAATTACAGTGCCCTCTTTTTTGTCATTCTGTACTCAGAAGTAAACGTGACTTCTTATGCCATCTCTCTTGTGCCTCTGCACTCTTTGTGATTGGCAGTATATTGAAATGAAAATCTTTCACTCAGAAAACAAGCGAGCGTGCAGCCTGAAGCAGACGAACATGTCACTTTGTGTTACTTGTGTGATCATATATTAGGATTAGCAGGAAAAAATGTTTCAGTAAAAATGGATGCAATGCAACACTTCTAAAATTAGCATAGAGTTGAATCAACACTTCTGGGATGCAGTCAGAACAGAAATGTTAAATCGTATGGTTCAGAAAGTTACTCATTTATGCAGAAATCATGAATTGGATTACATGGAATCTGGGAGTTGTGTTTTTTTCTTTTTAGGCCACCCTTAAAACTACAAATGCTACATCCTGTCTATGTGTCATTGGATATTTTCATTAACTATTCAATTCTCTTTGACGAAATATGTTTTTGCACTATACATTGTGACACCATCAGCAAAAGGAAAGAGAAGTTGAACTGAAAAACTTTAGTAAATGATTAATCACTTGAATAAAAATAAAAAGCCAAACATTCATTGCTTCAGTTTCTCACTTGGGAGCTTCTCTTGCATTTCTTTATGTTCTTTGACAGTAAAATAAATACATTTGGGCTGTTTGTTGGACAAAACTTGTAATTTTCACAATTATTTTCCCGACATTTTCTAGAACAAATAATAATTTCAAATGCACAAAATTAGCTTCTACTGGGCCACCAGTGCCTAAACCCCTGCCCAGTAAGCCGGTTCAAGTGCCTTGCCTCCCCCTTTCAAATCTGAGAATCTCCAATAAGTGCCCCTTCTGGCCCAAAAAAAGACCTTAAGAAAAATCTGCTAATTATTCAATAAAAAAGTAAAAGAATGTGTGCATAGTGAGCAGCAGTGCACTAATGTTTTCATCATGAGAACTTTAAAGTTAAGCATAGATTGACTGATCATTGATTACAGTTTGACTTTGGCCCTAATGACTAATGTCATAACTGGTTAATATTTCATTTATTTGAACACATTTAAAGACATTTGCAGTAGTTAAAGAATGTGGAATGTTTTAATGAAGCAGGCTGGTTGTGGACTTCCTCTCTTATATGACCACTTGGGAAAAATCTGGGTAGGAAAAATCAATGCAGCCAATTATAAAACTGAGTAATACATTTTCTGCCACTCGCATTTCTTTGACTCTTTTAAAGAATGCTTGAGGAATGACTGCAATTTCCTCATTACTGAATCTCTCTGAAGGCTGCTCTGCCTCTTTCTGTCCTGTAGGGGGAGCGAGAGGGCTAGCATTGATTGCTGCCTGCCATCCTCTCCTCCTCCTCTTCCTCTTCCTCCTCCTCCTCCTCCTCCTCCTCCTCCTCCTCCTCCTCCTCCTCCTCCTCCTCTCGTCTCACATTAATATGAGGTGACAGAGTTTCATATACCACCGCCACGCACCAGTGCCCTGTCCCCCAAGTCATGCGTCTGAGCTGTTCTAACCCCAACTGTGCCAGTGGTACAAAAAGACAGTCGGTGGGGCACAGGCCTTTTTTGTGTTAGAGAGAGCGGAGAAATACCCACACTAGCACACACTGAAAAGAAGATACACTAGCAATTACATGTACAAAGATCACTTGAGTATATTTTCCTCTTTAGTAAAAGCCCTTTGAATGTTGGTTGTCCCATTTTTCAGATTTGGTATACTGAATATGAAAGCTTCAGTGTGTGAGCCGGTCTGCAAACAAGCCGCGGCACCTCGGTGGCTTTAGCCTGTAGCTTCTGTTGTCACAGTGCATGAAGAGTGACTGTGAGCTGGATAGTATGTTTGCTCATGACCCTGGAGAGCACATTCAGGTGGCTGTCGCGTGGGAGTCACAGGGATTAATTATGTAATAAATGTAGGTGGGCAGTGGATCTCAGAAAAGAGGAGAAAGGTTGATTGTTCTAGCGAGATGGCTAACCTGAACCCCTTAGGCAATGTTAACAAAAAAGTATTGGTATTTGAGTAACTATTACATGCCATTTGAATACAAAATGTCAATCACTCAGAAACATAACGTTCTTTTCAAAG